>NW_004524696.1:8280992-8299523 GCF_000260255.1 Octodon degus | reverse complement strand
AAAAAAAAAAAAAAAAAAAAAAAAAAAGAAAGACAACGCTCCAATCTTAGACTGAGAAAGGAACAACTATGTCTACAGATGAGTGGAATGGGAGAACTCAGAGTCAGAACTACACAAATATTTTTACTTGACTTGTGGGAGGTACTGAAGCAGTCCAAGGAAGAAAGATATTTTCAACAAATGGGGCTGGAGCAAAAAATTACACAGCTTGAATAAAGACTGACTGAAAAATGGATCAACTACTTAAGTATAAAATGGAAATGTGATCTGGGTATGGTGGCGCATGCCTGTAATCTCAGCATTCAGGAGGCTGAGGTAGGAGGACTTCTGTGAATTAGAGGTCAACCTGCACTGCATAGTGAAATACTATTTAAAAAGACCAAAATAAAAAAGCAAATCTGTCAAACTTCTAGAGTAAAGCAGAGGAAATCTTTGGAACCTAGGGCTAGGCTGACAGTTAAGGCACAGAATAATCAAGCATAATTCATAAAAGGAAAAGCCAATACTATAAAACGGAACCTCACAACACAATGTTTCTCTGGCAAAGACAATCTACAGACTGGCAGAAAGTATTTCCAACGAAGGGTTACTAACTAAAATATAAAAAGAACTGCAAGCAATAGGAAGAGCCAAACAATCTGATGAGAAAAAGTCATTTCACCCAAGTGGAAAAGCAGGTAGAAACATACGATGTTCAACATCACTATTTTAAGGAGATGAAAATTTTAACCACAATTACATCATCACACAAGTGCCAGAACTGTTAAATTGAATGAGGACAATGCCAATGCAATCATTCATTCACCACTGCTGGGAACATGCACCAGCACAGACATTTTGGAAAAGTCTGGCAGTTTCTTAAAACAAGAAACATACTCCTACCATAGGACTCAATGACTATGCTCCCGGCTATTTATACTAGGGAAACAAACTTTTGTAAGCATTTACTTCAAAAACTTGGGGACAACTCAGGTGTCTTCAAAAGGTTGAGTGGTTAAAAAGCCATGCGATCTACACTGTTAGGTGCTACTTGGCAACAAGGAAGTGCTGCTGACAGAGCCCAACCTGGGTATCTCCTCAGCTGAGTGAACAAACTTGTTCCAAAGGCAATGATTCCATTTTTACACCATGCTGAAAATGGCTGGACTACAGAGCTGGTGGTTGGGGTGAGGAATAGGGACTGTTGGGGAAAGCAGAAATGTAGCTATGAAGGACAGCCAGCAGGAAGGCCCTAGTGAAATGGGTCTTATGCTCTGGGGCTGTGTCCCCATCACATCCTGCTGGCAAGCCTATTCTGTTTCTATAAGATGCCATCACTGGGGGAAACTAGGTAAAGGAGACAAGGAATCTCTGTATTACTTCCCTAATTGCATGAAAATTGAAAATATCTCAAGACACCAAATTTAATTAAAAAATAAAATGTTTGTAATTAATTGCATACAGAATTGTGTTCCTTCAGAACTTTCAGGAAAGTACATTTTGGTTTGCAAAACTCTCAACCCAGTGCCCTCTTGGGGGTTCTAAACTCTGCTCATGGGACATTGCTTCAGTTTTCTCCAATGGGACAAGTCACTGAGGTCATGCTGAATGACCTTCCATTGTGCTTGATCAATAGGGACCTCTTCTTCCTTACAACCAGGGTGCTCGCTTTGTGTAGTACAGGTAATCCCTGGGTCAGTGTGGGCTGAAAAGGACAAGGCTTACTCTCACTTCACACCTTCAATGGACATTTACACATAGATATCACAGAGGAAGGCCTGGAAATGATACTGACAGGCCTAGGAAATCTCAGCACATCTACTACCACATCTCTGAGAGAACCAAAACCCTAGCCAAGAATCATCAAAGCTAGAGTCAGTAAAAATTTACAACTTTTCATCCTTGGGTAGGAACAAGCAGAGGACAGAACTCACAGCCCCAGGATGCCATGTATCCCATCACAATGGGTCTATACAGGATTCCATGTACAGAATAGGGGTGCCACCCTTCTCGGGGGAGGAGGCAGAATTGTAATAGGCACAGGTGCTCCCGAACCAATGAGGCAGGAGCTATGCAGGTACAGGAGTGTCAGACACAACAGGCTACAACTATAATGCCACGGCTGCTGGCATGGGGTCAGAAGTCTTTTGTTGCCAAGAATGTGAGGTGGCTTCAGGGGCCTATGTGGACACTGTGCACTCAGTGCAGGTCTGATTTACAAATGGGGAAGTAGAGCACATAAGTGCTGGGATCCATGCAAGGATGCTGGGATCCACGCAAGGGGAGATGAAGAGCACACACACAAGTTGTAGGAGGCTTAGCAGGCATGACACAAAAAACAAACCAGGGAAAGCTCCAGTTTCAACTAAAAGGGAACGTTTTACACAATGCCTTGAAGATGCCAAACACTGGACCTCCTCACCCAACAGAGAAAAGGTCAAGTCCCCTCTGAACTCAGTTACAATAGGATTTGACCAGAAGGCTACTGAGTTTACAAAACTATGACTCACAGCTACAGCACAAATGCCTGCCTGGAAAGTGTTTCCCTCACCCTTTGAGTCTTATGGCTCCTCAGATATCCAGTGCTGTGATGGACACAATGGAGAGGGAGGAGAGTAAGCCACTCTTTCTGTTTACACAAATTGGTCATTTTTGTTAATGTTGAAAAAAGAATTAACAACAACCAGTACCAACACATTAACTCCATGATGACACATAGCTTCTTATGTATTCAAAGAGTAGAATCTTGATTAACTTAGTCTGACAAAAGTTATGCAGAAACCTCCCTGATACAGGTACTAGACTATGCTAGCATGGATAGGCAATGTTATTTTCCAGTACAAATGTTACATGATCAATATGGGTTGATAGTAATTAAGAAAATTAGCATCACGGTACAAATCAGACTTCCAGATTCACAAAAAAGCATCATTAAGAGTCAGCTTGAGCTGGGGAGATAGCTCGGTGGTCTGAGCACCTGCCTGGCATGCACAAGGACCCAAGTTTGATCCTCAGTACTGCATGCCATGTGTGGTGGCACATGCCTGTAATCCCAGCGTTGGAGAGGCTAAGACAGGAGGATCACTATGTGCGTAAGCTGGGTACTGAGACCGTGTACCAAATAAATCAACAGAAAAGAGCCAGCTTGCCTGACTGAGTTGCAGCTGTGGTAGCCCCCTCTGGACAAGCCCAGCATAACGTCAGCTCCACAATCGTGAAGCTGAGCTGTAGCATCCATATGTAAGAACAACTATGTGGTTATCTCCTGCCATATTATTAGCTCTTGAAAGGGAGAGAAGTGTTCAACATTTTTCAGGCTCAGCTTACCGTAAGTAAATTGTTTTCAGGCAGCACTTAATTACTACTTTTTACTTATCTTAGAAATTCCTTGTTTACTGGCACATACTTCAAGCAAGGCTGAATAATTCAAAAACAAAAAAAAATTTTTTTGTACTTCATCTTTAACCACTCCATACAATTTAAGATAACATACTTTTTCGTTCTTATGTTTAAGGAAAAGTAAAAAGTTGTGATTTTGTTTTCACTCAGTGAAAAGCACATTCTACACAAGTACTGTTTATGTACATTATCAGCACATGCTGATTTTTTACAGTCACTATAAATTCTGTACATATTATTATAAAACTGCAATTTAAAAACTCAATTTCAGGCTGAAGAAATAGCTCAGTGCCTTAAGCACCTGCCTTGCAAGAATAAGGTCCTGAGTTTGCTCCCCGGTACCCCCTCCCCTAAAAAAGGTAATAAAATATATCTGAAAAACTGAATTTCAGAAGGATTCCATCAACCCTCAGCTCTTTCTTCTCATAATGTTTCAACTAGTGAGGTGATGATATACGGCAACACTGGGCCTACAGAAGAAAACAAGGCCCTCTGATCACTAAAACAATAATGACTAAAGGTTAAATTCTGAGGTATCCATCAGCAGATCCTTGGTCCCAGTCTGTGATTACAACACCCTGGAATTTCTAAGCTGTGTACTAAGAGCTTCAGGAGGGGGCTGATGACTAGAAAGACCAAGACCAAGAGAGGATTATAGTTATCTGCCCAACACAGCCCCCGACCTTCAGGAAATGGGGTAGCTAGGGATTGAGCTAGTATATTATACTGATGACCAATGATTCAACCATACCTATGTAATGGGGCCTCCATAAACCCAATGGTAGGTTCATAGCATGTCAGAGGGGTACATCCCAAATCCATAGATATGGAACATCTTGTGCTCAAAACCATTAGGGACTGGTTCTATGCACCTCTCCTGAGATTTCCTATTTTTTTTATGAACTTTTCATTTTCTTACCAATTTTGTGTACCTTTCTCTCTTACTGAACTCTTCACTGTGAGTAGTCTAAAGGCACTCACCCTCACTGCTGCTATTTTTGGCTGGGGTTCTTGCAACAAGTGCCTAGCCTAAGAATCACAGGTAAGTGATTCCTATGGATCATCAGATTCCTTTTTGTCTTTTCCTTCCTTGTGTTTGCTTCTTTTCTTTAATTCCAGCTACTCTGGCAGCCTTAACTCCTTGCAGGTCTCCTGGGTCCAGAAACATATAATCTCTACTACCACTCAGCCACAGTTTGGTATGCCCCTCAGGACAGGACTAGGACAGAAGTAGGTGGGGGGGAGGGAGGAGAGGATCCTTTTTTTTTTGTATTTTTAGTACAGGATCTACAGGGTCTCACTACACAGATCAGACTCAGTGATCTTTCTGTTTTCAGGCTCCCAAACGCTGGGATTACAGGCCGGCGCCACCATGCCCAGTTTCAATGCACCCCAAGGGTGGGGCCAGCACGGCACGCCCCAGGATCAAGCTCTGGTCCTTGCATCTGCCTAAGCAGGCACTTTAATCTGCTGAGCTATCTGGCCGGCCCAAGGGGGGGGGGTCACTTTTTGATGCCTCTACATAGCTGCTTCCTGTGCGTGGCCACAGCTTTGACAGTTATCTTCAGCAGGATGGTAAAAGCTGCGCCATCACTGGAACTCCAAATCATCCACAGGCAGAGAACCTTAAGCTAGCATACTTATTTCTAGGGTACAGATTCCTAAAGTGACACCATAGGTCAAGGGGCAAGCATCTCAGTAAACAGTGCTAAGCCTGTTTAGGATCCTTAGACAAAACATGGGACACTTCATTCCTTCAATTAAGGGTTGGCTTTGGCATGATCACTGTTAACTGTGTGTAAAAACTGTGTGAGACATGTGGACTGTATCAATCATACCTCCCTGACTCCTACATGCAGAATATTTTTAAGTCACGTCTATTAGTATAAGGGTCTTCTCTCTTGTGAGCATCTACTCATGTTATACACCTGGAAAGGCCATACATGCTGCCTCCCAGCCCAGCCATTAGCTAGCTCACCAGAGCACAACTGCCCAGTCTTCTCACTTGGGGTTCTGTGTCACTTGCGAAGTTTGCATATAGGCCTGTTTCTCAGTTGCTTGGTATAGTTCTGATCTTGTACCATATGGTACCTACTATCAGATGTAGCCAGTTTGTTTAAAATCTACTAAGCCCACCCAGTCCTTCACAGTCCAACCTTGCATCTCATGAAAACACACACACAAAGATGCCCTCCTGTCCACAGTAGTACCTGTGCAGACCCCACAGTGTATTGTCTCCTGTGCAGGTGTACTTGTCAGATATTTGCTATCACATCACCTCCCCATGTGGTAAAGAGTGTCCATTACTGCCTGGTTTGAGAAGATAATTTTCAAACCGTATAGTGCTACGTGCAATAAGAAAGCTCTTCTGCCTCAATCTTGCAGAAGCGGGACTCCCATGGCAGCACAAGACCCCCATGCCCCTACTCAGTCATTTGCATCCACCCTGTTTACTCTTATACCCAAGACACTTCTAAAATAAGGACAAGCTCACCATATTAAAACATTTTTATGAAACATTTTTATAAGATACAGAACTACATGGTGATGAACCTCAGCATCCTTTGAACAAATTAAAAACCATATATACTTAGTTCTCTTTGCAATGTGAGGGATCAAATCCAAGGCCTTATAAATGCTAAGCAAGTGCTCTACCACTGAGCCATATCCACAGCTATATATTCAAGCTTTAAAAAATGGTGCAATAGAACTAGACCTTGAACAGCATGTGACTTAGCTGTGGCTCTGGACTGTCCAAAGTGTACTCTGTATTTATGATATGATTTTATTTTTAAAAATATATAAAATTTATCTGTAGGTTAATGTAATTTATAGTACCCCAAAGGGGGTATGCTAAAATCTATTTTGAAAATTATTTATTGATGGATGGATACTACTTAAAAATATCTCCACCCAAGATGTGAACTACAAAGAAAAATACTTAACTTTCTCTATTACTCAAAACACAATTAAGAGTACAGTTGAACAGAAGTGCAGAAATATCACTCCTACAGTTAGTATTTTTAGACTATTTTAATTTACAGTAAACTTTTTGGGCAAGACACAAAAAGTTTTAAAACTCAATAAAAAAAAGGAGAGTTAGGGGCCAGTGATTTGGCACAAGCACCTTTCTGAAAAGCACAAGGTCCTGAGTTCGATACCCAGTGCCACCCCCCCCAAAAGAAAAAAGGTAATTAAACATATATAAAGGCAACTCACAAATATGCAATGCAAGTAGCTAACACACATCCACAGAGGCTGGCCTGTGAGCCTCTTGTTAGTCATTAGCTTGGCAAGACACATAGCTCTGAAGAAGCATGCTATGCCCATGATGTGTACTACCCAACCCACACATTTATGCAGGACATGGAAGTTCCAGCCTACTGGTAGCAGGGCAAACTGCAAACCACTTTTGGTAAAATACCAACAGTATCTATTAAAGTTAAAAATAAATGTGACTTTTACCTTAGCAATCCCACTTCAGAGAAGTCATTCCACAGCAATATGAACAGCAGCACACAATCATAATCCAAGTACATAAATACACAAATAAATCACAAGTAATGACGATGCTTGTGGTTTGAAATCATGTAATAATAGCTGCATTCTGGGGTTGGCCAAGGTTTTGTCCATGTCTAGAAAGAGGAGAGCCATACTCTCCCAATCTGGAACTTTTCTGTTTATGCTAACCCTGATTTCCTGTGAGGTGTCACAAAGGCCAGACAGTGTAGACATGGGTCTGAGTTCTTGCCCAGACCTAAAAAAACACTGGGAAATATGTCAGGGTCCACTTGCAGCCCAGGACAGAGCTAATGCCATTTCAGTCTCTGAGCTGTTGTATCTGGGCATCTCCTGGAAGGCATGGGTGCTCTCACAAAGGAAAAAGGGAATGGACAGGTGACCATGGGCCAACCACTGGAATATTTTATAGCATAAATATCCACTGCAGGAAATCTGCATCATGTCCTTTGGCTATGCATGTGGTAGTGGGCAGGGCCTGGCCTTAAGTGTAGTGCTGACTTGACTTCATGCAGGGGAATGAGGGAGGGCACAGGCAAGGCTGTTCAGGAAGGACCCCTCTCTCATAGGGCAGCGCTGATCCTTCCACCAAAAGCATTCTGATCCTGTCATGTCTTTCAGCCTACGCTTCCCCACCTCCCAGCCAACAAAAGTATCACTGCATACCTCCCAAGTTTCTCTGAACATGAGGGAACAGAGTTAGATGGCCCAACACATCATGCTTAGACCTGGATGACATGGCTGAGAGGGTTAGCATAGCCCTATGGAACTGTCCTCAGATGGGTACTAAAAGGACAGTCTCTCTCTGGAACACCCTGATGGAACCTGGAGGAGGTGAGGCCTTGTACATGACCTGCCATAGGTTAAAATAATGGTTCCTCTGCTTGTAGTTCTGGAATCCAACACAATATAGAACAGGAAGCAAAAAAAGAATCAGAGCAAGGTGTGTATGTGTGTGGAGTAGGGGTGGGGTGGGCGTTTCTACAAACTGGGAATCACTGTCTCATCCAGGCTGCTCAGCTTGAATTCAGGACTAACCAGAACCTTTAATGTTACATTTCCCTACTGCAAGTACTTAATATGATGCCCTAGGATAAGAAAACTTAAAACTGAAAAAACAACTTCAGATGCCAGCAAAGGAAGCTCTAGGGTGCCAAAATGTACCTGAAGGAGGTGGACTCCCTGTGGATAGGCAGGGAACCAGGGGGTCCTGGCACAGGGCCCTGCACACCCATCCTGATGAGTTTCCCGGTGTTAGAATCGTAGATTCGGACCTCGGGGCCGGGCTGGGCCTTGGGATGGATGGGTGTTGGGTGGAATAAGGCTGTTGGAATCACGTTCTGCCTGTCAGGAAAAGCTGCTGGACTGTTCTCCCTGTTGGATGGAGAAAGTAAGGGCCATGAGAGGAGCACTGGTACCAATATAGGGTGTGGGGACACAGACACTGATAGGAATATGGGGCACAGGGATGTAGGGAATATGGATATGGGAAGGCAGGCACATCAGGACAAAGATGGGAGGTGTGCTCAGGGACAAATAGTGACTTTCACTGCTCAATTACATTAGCCAAAAGCACCCTCAATTCCTGACTGAGCTGCTTGGATAGAAAATGTACACTTGCAAATACTAGGACATGACGATGTATAGTGTAACACAATGGTACACACTGTAAAGAAATGGTAATTTCTCAATCAATAGCATCTACCAAACTTGTACAGAGCTGGAGGTCCCTGGGAACCAGTCTCCCACTGGGCTGAAGCACTTGCCTTTGCTGGAGGAGTTTTCTTTCCTTTGTCATCAGCTGTTGTGCTATCTACCTCAGCCTAACCCTGATACAATGGCGAGACTGCTGACAAAGACCAGAGATGTTCTTAGCAGAGATGGATATTCTTAATTTCTCAACATACATCTCTCTCTTTAATACATAAAAGATAGGAATTTTCACTTTCTCCCCTATACCTCCTCTTTGGAGTACATAATTTTGCACATTTGCCCCAAAGCATCCATCCTCTCACCCTTTCATCCTTTCTCTTTGTTCTACGATATGGAATAACCTCTCTTTTTGTCCTGAGATCTGCAATAACCTTTTATTCATGTATTATTCTCCATCTTGAAAAACATTCAAACTAAGATTCATTACTAAAAAGCCATAGTGCATTTTGTTCAAATAGAAAGAATAAAGTCCTCCATCTTCTTTCAGTTCACAGGGAGTCGCTGGTCAGTTTGCTGAAGGAAAAGGGAGAACAGCGGGATGCACAGGATGGGCCCTGCCTGCATGACTGCTGCAGCTTTGGTGGGTGGGTGCTATAGATCCCATAAAAACTTCCCAGGCCACAGCCTCAGTTTACCGCCTTAAATACATGACTAGAAGGAGATGTAAACCCATGTACATGAAGGGTGGCCGAGGGGACCCATCATCTGAACCAGATGGCCACTTACACCAGGGCTTTCCAGGGAACTGGAGCCAACCAGGGAATGAGCACTATAGCAGGAACAAGGACAACCCAGCATAGATCCAAGGGCAGAAGCACTTACCTGTGTATTCGGGTGTCATCGTCTGTGAGGGGGAAAAGTTGTTCCTCTACCTTGTCCCAGCGCTCTAGGCAGCTCCACAGCCAGTCAGGGCTGACCACATGCAGGTGCCTGCACTCCTGTGCCTGGCGCACCTTCTCTGTGCCTGCAGAGACCACATGTCAGACTGTTCCTGTGCCAGGAAAGACAGCGCCTAAAACACAGACCCAGGGACAGGGATACCCTGGGAAGGGGGCTGTAGGGAGCTATATGCAGGGCTACGTATGCATCCCTCCACCCCAGCAGAGCCAGGAGTCCAGGCTTCCAGAGTATATCTACCTTGATTGTCATCTTCAGGGCCCAAGTCCCATCAGTGTATGATTTCTGTATCTAATCACCTATCATTATTTTGAATTTTCTCTGTAGACACTACCCAAACCCCACCCACCAGGACTGTCTCTCTCTTGGACCCCAAGTCACTCTATCACTGGATCCATCAGCAGGTCCTGTCAGTTCTTCCCCAGCTGACTTAACACCTGTCCCTTTCCCTCTAGAATTACTGTACCTCAGGCCTGGTGGATTTTCTGCCTTTGGCTTCCACTTCTCACCAGTTTCACCTTCTGCCTTCTCTGTACACCCTCAGGATCCTGTGCTGGTATTTCTCTAGCTCCCTGGCCACCTGGAGAGCTCTTCCAACTACCTCCTTCCTGGTGGCTCCCTGTTCAGGCTCTCTGCTCTGTCCCAGGGTTAGAATATACACCTTATACCTTTCACAGTACCCTGCAACTCTTGTCCTTGTCATCAAGCAGGAGTCAACAAGCTTCAGGACCAGCCAAAGAGAGATGAAGGTTGGTACTAGAGAACTGTTGGACTGCAGAGGTACATATGAAAGTGACTCAAGGAGGTACCGGACCTGCACTGTCTCCATGTTCAGGCAAGAAAGTACCCCATGGCCTCTGAGGGGGCCTGAAGATTGGGATTTCTTCTGAGACAAGAGGATTCTCAAAGAGCCTGCCTCTGACTTTGTATTGCACCATGAGATGGGTAGCACTGCCCTTCATTCAGATGCTTTACTGAGCATGTGACACAGAATGGAAACAAAGTCATTGAAGACCAGGCTGGCCTTCATTGAGACTGGCCAGATTAGTTATCATGGGACACAGCTATGCTGACCTTAGAAGTCAAGGCAAGTATTTAGAAACTGTTACTGACTGTGATCATGGGATAAGTAGCAAAACAAACAGAACCTCAAGTGATTGGGGAATCTTTATCTGGGAAAAATAAAAATTGCTTATGGAGCAATTTTTGAAAAGTAATAAACTTTATTTATTATTTACTTATTTTTTTCCCTTTACTGCCAGGATAGTATATAGTATTCTCTGCTTATGAAGAGAAGGGAAGGGAAAAGTCCACTTTAGGAAGATAGCCCAGAGGGAGAGCCTGAATTTTAAGCTAGATGAGTTTATGCCCTGAATTAACCGATATATTAAACCAAAAGAGAAAGGCTGCTTTGAATAGGCTAATAATAAAGATCTTTTGGAGCCAGTCTACCTGGACTTAAAGACTTATATCTGTCCCTACGGACTGTTAACTTTGCAGAAGTATATTTCTCTGAGCCTATGTTTTGTTACTTGATACAGAAGTTAAGTACATTAATGATGTAAAATGCTTAGAACAATGCCTACCCTCAGGACATACTAAGTTGTTTTGTAAAGGGAAGATGAAAGTTTTCAGTCAAGACAGATACTTTGAACAAATATCTAGTTGTTTCTATGAACTTGGTTATGCCAACTTCCTTTCTCTCCAGAGGTCACTACTTTCCTTGTGTAATGAAAATGTGATACAGTATCTGTGACTGCAACAGGCCAAGTTTCTATTTAGTCTTCTATTTCTGACTTATGCCCCTTGAAAGCAACAAAATCTAGACTCTGAATTATGAATCAAAAAGCAAAATATAAGTTCTAAAAATTGAGCATTCCTATTCGATTTATATTAAGCATGTTTTGATGATGTACTTTTATTTCTCTTCTCCATATTGACCTTCAATGCCATTGGCTCATAAAAAGACACGGAGGGAGATCATTCAGTTTCAAAGTAATGAACTTTAAAAAGTGACCAGGAGAGACTGGACGTGGTGGCATGCGCCTGTAATCCCAGCCCTTGTGAGGCTGTAAACAGGTGGATCACTACTAGTCCAATCTATTAGTGAAACCCTGAACACCCTGTAGATCCTTCCCTAAAAAAAAAAAAAAAAAAAAAAAAAAAAAAAGCAACCAGGAATAATCATTCCTTCAAGATCTTCCCATTACTGAAAAGTTCTGTTGTACACGATAAGTAACAAAGGACGCACATAACAAGGAGGGTAGTATTGAAAGGAGGTGGCAGACTATATTTTCTGCTTTGCCATCTATAGTACATTATTCTTTTTTTAATCTAGTTCAAACACTACATTCGGTTTTCTAACTCAGAAGGTTAGCCCATCTTTTACCTGCCAAACTGAGGCCCTAACCACTCTTCAATCTTAATTTCTCCAGTATAGTGAGTCTCCCAGTCCACCACACACTCCTGGCAACAACTCTAACCCAAGACAGCAAGCAGAAGCGCACATATGTGTGCACTCAGTGAACACACATGAAGAATGTAACACATACAAGCCAAGAATTCCCTCAAAAGACAGTCATCAATTTATTCTTAAAAGGTATGGTTCTAATTTCCAGGGACCACAACTAAACCAAGAGACCTGTGTTTCCCAGGAGCACTATTTGTCATCTGTGTTACTATCTACAAAGGCACAGGGAGGTGGCGGGGGGGGGGGGTGTTGCTTACCAGCCCGTGCTGCGATCAGGTGGGTAGCCCTGTCAGGGGCATCGGGGCTCAGCACCAGCTGGGTCAGGACCTTGGCACCCAGGGCTGTGGCATGGTAGTGTTCCCGAGTCTTTTCTACTGGGAAGTTTGTTGGGTATAGGCCACTGAATATCACAGTCACATCTGCCAGCACCTTACTCTTGAGTTCAGGAACAATCTTCCGTATATCTGGAGCTTCCTCAAGCTCCTTGTTGAGGTATCTATCATACTTTGTGTAGTAATCAGTGTGGACACGCACGAGGATCTCCTCAAGGTGTATCAGGTGGTCGTCATCATCTGTGTCCTCCTCCTCCTCCTCCACACTCTGGTCCAAGGACTCGCCTGCTGTGATGCCTGACTGCTCACTGTTCTGTGACTCTGTCTCAGCCTCCTTCTTGTCCACACAGCCGTTGCCCAGGCCACAGAGACCATCGCGCTCACCCTCTTCCTGGACATCCAGGTCTGGCCCTTTGTCATGCACAGGGACACCAGCCCCAGACTCTCCAGCGGGCCCACCTCCTCCAAGTTTTCCTGCACTTGTGTCAAGAGTACCTCCCTGCTGTGGTATTCTTGCTCTGTCTTGGGTGGCTGGAGCCTTTTTCCGACCTTTCTTCTCATCATGTTCCCCATCAGAGGTAGAAGAGGACTTTTGACCTTCTGACTCGCTGCTCTCACTGTCACTGGACAAGTCAAAATCCAAATCTGTGCCAGAGGTTCCCTGAGGAGGCTGTGCCCCTGGTGAGATCTCATCGCCCTGTTCACCAGACACCTGATGCTCAGGAGCATCGGCCAGCTCACAACTGCTAGGGTTGATGGATGAGGGGGCCTGAGCAGGGGGCCAGGAGTCCCTCTCGTCTGCTTTACCAGAAGCCCCAGGCCCAGCCTCACCACCATTTAGCTCTCGGGTGGGCTTCCCAAGGCCATTGTTCTGCTCCACCCCAGAAATGTGTCTGCCTTCCTCAGGGTCTTTCACAGATGGAACTTGTTCCAAGACATCCGCAATTTTAGAAGAATGGTTTACTAAATATACATACAAGAGAAAAAGTTACTGTTACCTAATGTTAAACAACTTTCAGCACTGCTGTTTACCCAGCCTCTAAATTTGGCTTGGGACACTTAATGCCCACACAATAAGCACCTTTTTTCAACACATACAGGTGGACTTGGTGAATTTGGCCAGTGATGTTTCTATCACATACTTTGTGCAAGAAGGCCCTTAAGCTCTACTTTTTCCTTGCTCTGACATCTAAGTTCCATTTTGGTGAATATAGCAATACTTGTGCCAAAATATTTTGTTTTAAAACTACAGATCATCAGAAACACTTAAAACCAAAACTTCTCAATTCCTTAGGACAGACTTGGGCTATTTGCTGACAAATGCACGGATCCCTGCTGGCTCCAGGCAGGAACAGCCTAAGTCTCTGTGTTCTGAGGACAGTTTTTACAAAAGAGCACATCTCACACCTTGTTCACACTAAGGAAGGGGGTGTGTTTATAGAAAAGTAGAATGAAACATACAATCCATGTGCATTTAGCTTTTCAGTATTAAATAAACCCAACTTCTAAAAGGTTTAGGTACAAATTAAAAACAACGTAAATCTTGAATTTATTTTAGTCCAAACAGAAATAAGTAAAAGCTAAACACTAAATCAAAACACTTCTTATTTCTTTTTAAATTACTAGAAAAAATGTCACCCACCTTTCTTTCTCATCTGAGAGTCCCGAGACCCGGGGGGTGCATTCACATCACCTGTGCCTGGGAAGTACACATACTTCTTCACAGTTATAAGGTTGGGGGCAAACTTCCAGACATCTTCTCGGTCATCAATAATGCAAACCATTGAGTCTCCACAAGGAAAGAGATTTCTAAAAGGAAAAATTTGCAATTTACACAAAATATTGACCACAGACTATGATAATCTTTTATTCCGTCTAAGCAAAAACAGTTTAGGACCTAGTCTCATCCACATGAGAGATTCATGCAAACTATAATAAAGAGCTTTTATTTAGCTCATATTTAAAATTCTTGTTTTCAGAAACATTAAAATTATTGCACTTTTCTCCTTTGTTTCTGATTCTTCTTTAAAAAAGGTCAGAAAACTTTTTCCCGACGAATTACATAAATACTTCAGGCTTTATCAGCCACAGGTTCATAACTCAACCCTTTAAAGTCTTGTGAACAAAAGGGTCTGGTCAAGTTTGCTCATTTCTTTTGTCTCTTTTTCCCTCCCTCCCTCCCTTCCATCCATTCACCTTTATGAGACAGGGTTTCCACTATGCAGTTCAGACTGACCTCCTGCCTTAGCCTCCTGAGTGCTGGGATTATAACGCATGCGGCACCATGCCCAGCAAGTCAAGTTTCAATAATATCTTTTTTTTTTAATAACATTTATTTGTGTGTGTGTGTGTGTGTGTGTGTGTGTGGCCAGCTCAGCCCACCAGGGGGCTGGGCTGGCTGGCATGTGGTGCTGGGGGATTGAACCGTGGTCCCTGTGCTTTGCCAAGCTTGTTCCAAGTACATGCTTTAGACCACTGAGCCATCTCACCAGCCCCTCAATAATAGCTTATTTACAAACACAGCTACATAGCTTAAAGGCCAGGAAAAGATTCAATTTGCATATTTGGCACCTCCTAAGTGAAAGTGCAGCTCCATCAATGTGAGCCACAGTACCCATGACCTGTACTTTTTTGAGACTATTCTCTCGAGTCTAACCTTCTTATTTTCAGGTAGTTTTCCCTTCTAACAAATAACCAACATTATCTCTTCTTTTGCCATCATCCATCTGCTCACTCTGCTGCTAACTAGCAAAGAAAAGGTCTATTTCTAAAACAAATATCTCAGGTTCTTAGTTAATATTAACTTGTACAGGTCTCAAATTGTGGATTCCCAATCTAGGAAAACAAAACTTTACAGGAAGGTGCCTGCATAAGCTCAACTATTGATATAAAAGCTTCTATTTCCCAAATCATGAATTAGTACCATAAAAATATGCTGTACTTGATACAACATGAGAAAATGAGTCATAGCCCTTTCTTAGTGGAAATTGGGAGATTCCTTATATAGAGTGAGCAAGAAATTTTTGAGGATATAAAACAGCCCTTCAAGGAGGAGTAGGGAAGAACCAATCTTGTTATAAAAACTCAGAAGAGGTGATGGGAAGGGATGGAGAGCTCTTAGAAAGTAAGAAGTAGAAACAGCCAGAAATATGTGCATATGGTGATTTAACAGGATTTTTATAAATTATTAGGATGAACAGCAAGCAAGCTTCTCAGAAATTATGCCAGTGCTGGTTTCTTTATGCTTAAACTCTAGGCTTAGAAACAGCTGAGATACTTATGTGCAGCAAGACTGTGAAACTCTGGCTCAATCAACAAGGGTGAAGCACTGTTTCAAACATGTTCAAGCCCCTCTAGCCTGGGTTTCAGCTCCAAAGGCATAGTTTTCAAGCTCCCCACAAGCCCCAAGGTATTCCACAGATATTCAGAAGAAAAAGAGCAATGACTTTACAACTGGACTACTTTGGGTAATTCACTTATGCTTCTTGTCTCTTCAGTTTTGAGTTTCAACTGAAGGCCTCTGAAATCTAAGGCCTCACTGCCCAGGCCTGACTGGTGAAGTCAAAGATAACGGAAGGTAAAATAGATGCAAAGGCAAGTGCTAATATGGAAGTTCTACTGCCTACACAGAGCCTAGGTAGGGTGAGTACTACACCTCCCTTGGCAGAAGAAACAAGACCCTACGGAGAGCAGCTGTCAGTGCTTGGGCTGGGGTGAGGAGGTCTGTAGGGCATAGATTACAGATGGATGACCCAGTGGTCTGAGACTTAAACACCTGGGGCATACCCCATATAGAGAGTCTGGGTGAGAAAAAACTTTTTCATTTTATTTATTAATTAAATTTTGGTAGTGCTGGCGACTGAATCTAGGACTTCATATGTACTAGACAAGAAGATGAACTTTCTAAATATGTTGAGAATAATACTTGAAAACTAGACAGTCATATTAAACTTTTAGAAAACTTTATATATAAACAATCCTCACTCTCATTCTCAAAATGCAGTTTTGGAGTGGAAAGTAAACACTGAATTGTCTTAGTGATGAATTTGGTCATGAACATACCTAAGGTTTCCTGTTTTAGAAAATGGGTCAATACATTCATCCCTTGATAATATTCGATGAGAAAAAAGCTTCTTTTCAGGGTCTAAAAAGCCTGTAAAAAGAAAACAGAACAAAAGTTGTTCCTCTGAGAAGTATTTTGACCACTGCACAGCAGCAAGCTGGGTGCGCAACTCTCGCGTACACTCATGCTCTTTCTAGCAAAGACCCACTCATTTAGGTTCCTTTATGTCTACGGTAGCCTGGACCTTTTCAAATTGAATCACAGTTATGTTTATGATGACTTCAATTTGAAACAATTTGTAATAAGCTATTGAATTGCCTGAGCTAAACAGTTACAATAAAATTATACAAGGTACTTTTCAATACAGCAAGAAAATCATCATTCTATCTCAATAAGATAGCTGTGATTCTTCACTTTCATTGTCTGGATACTACAATGAATTATTTTACATCATGCCAAATACAACTTTCCCTAGTATGAGGTAGTTCGTACACTGCTGTTAGATGTACTTTAAGACACTTAGTAATAGTTAACAGATAAAATATTATGAAGTCTTCTTTCTCTCAAATTACAGTTGCAGACTTACATAGCTGTCCCCTTTTTTTTCCCCATAATTTTATTGATAAACAAATAGCAATGAGACAGTTTCAAATCAAATCGGTAGGACAGTTTCAATAACTAACATACTGCATATATTCTTCTTAGTGGTTAATTGATGTACAAGATGCGGACTTGAGATCCTATTTACAAACACCATTAGAACAAATCATTCTATTCATTAAGAGAATGTAACTATGTATCTATCCTAACCACTTTGAATACACAGATACAAAATGGACATTCATCTGTAAACCCCTGTCCCCTTTTCTGCAGGGGATATCAGCTAAAGGGCCCTGTGTGGATACCTAAACCTTTGGAGAGTATTAAACTACATATATACCATATTTCTCCCCATACAAATTTACCTATTCTAATGTCTAGGCACAGTTAACAAAAAGATCAAACAACTGTGACAGTAGACTAATAAAACAGGTGAATATGGTCTCTCTCAAATTATCTTATTGTAGCCAGACATGGTGTCTTACATCTATAATCTCAGCACCAAGAGACTGAGGCAGAAGGAGCACAAAGAGTCCATCCTGGGCAGCGAGGTGAGACAGTGTCTCAAAATCAAAGGGCTGAGAATGCAGCTCAGTGTAAAGGCCCTAGGTTTAATCTCTAGTACCACAAAATCAAACCAAAGCAAATTAAACCCTGTATATACTATTTTCCTTCCTCTCCTCCTCCTTGTGGTGATGATACTGAAAGGAAGCACTTTTAGCTTCTTTTTAGCATATGCAATTGCCACTACTTTTGGGTTGATCTCACAGCATGGATACACTGGAGAGCAAGGGATGATCCACATCCCAGAAGGGGAAGTTAAGATTCTCTGATGGCAGTTAGAGTTTGTTCATTTGTTTATTTATTTGAGGCAGGGTCTCACTATGTAGTCCAACTGCCCCTGAACTCAAGATGATCCTTTTGCCTCAGCCTTCTGAGTGCTGGGATAATAGCTGTGTACCACCATGTCCACAAACTACTGATTTCTGAAATTTTCCATTTAATACTTTCAGACCTCAGTTGACCTCAGTACATGAAACCACATCAGTCAGTATAATAATCCCTTCTTCTCTACAGAAAACCTATAGGTAAGGGAGGGCTATGATACTAAATCACACATAATAAAGTTGACATACACAGGAAAGTCAGTTCAGTTCAATTTCTTCCTACTATTTACAATTATATACCCCATTAAATTTACCCAGGTCCCTGCACTTCCCATGCAGGGGCTTAGACCACCAAGCTACCTCCATGGCCTATATTTACCCCATTTTAATGCTGGTCAATTTGGGTAAAATCAAGAAAACTTGCCTGACAGACTCAATTGAGAATAATAATATTCTTTATGCCATATATTAAATGGCCAGTCACAGAAAAGTATCTGCTTATACTATAATGGGCACCTATATTTTGCATGACACTTATTGTTGAGTTTAATTTTTAAAATTCTCTAAAAAGTTTGTTTTTTTATTTTTATTTTTTTATTTTTCAACAAATAATACACTGCATATATTCTTCTTAGTGGTTAATTGCTGTACAAGATGCAGACTTGTGATCCT
>NW_004524696.1:8251910-8274004 GCF_000260255.1 Octodon degus | reverse complement strand
GGGCTGGGACTGGTCCCGCCGGCGCAGGGTAGCAGGAAGCTCTCCACACACTCACTGGACCTGGGCTAGGACTGGGTCTGGGGGTTTCTGGAAGTCCTAAAACGTTTGAAGTTCTCAATAGCGTTAAGTGTACCATGTGAACTTGGTAAAGGTAATAAAACAATTACCTCTACTTAATTTACAAGAACCCCAGAATACATACTAAAAGTATCAGTTTGTGGGAACAGGCAAACTAAATGAAAACATTTTCAGATAACTTATTTAGATAATAAAATATACTGGAGGTATCAAATTCAACATGAGTAGAACAAATTAATTTTTCCAGCCAAACAAAACATTTGGAAGGAAATTCACTATAATTGTAAAGTCTCAAAAAGAAATGCTTACTCCACATATTATAGAGGGGGATGAAACTACCAAACACACATTAGGGCCAGGGATATAGCTCAGTGGCACAGCACCCGTCTGGCAAGTGCAAGGTTATGAGTTTGATACCCAGCACACATGCCTGTAATCCCAGCACTTGGGAGGCTGAGGCAGGACTGCTGAGTTCGAAACCAGCCTGGGCTATAAAATAAGCTCAAGGCCAGCCTAAAGTGCATAGTGAGACTCTATCTCAAAAAGACCAAAAACCAAAAACGAAAACAAAACACACACATTACAAACACGAGTTAATGTACTATCAGGTATAAGACAATGTGTCCTGGGCTACCTGTTCATTTAACATTGCTGAATTGAACATAACCTGGAGTCTTCAGGAGCAGAAGATATGACAATGAACAGGGCACACAATATTGAGGAAGTGAAGCTTATAATGACCAATGTGCATGTGTCATTTGTATCTGCCATGATGCACAAGGAGGGAAGACAGACCAGACTACTGGGACAAGCAAGGAAGGCAGTTCAGGGCTGACACTGTGATTTTGGTTTTGTCACTAAACGCACCTTTCCTGTGCCTCACTCCAGCCATAGGTAAAACTACATGTGGTATCTTAGACTTTATTTTCTTTTTAGCAGTACTGATGATTGAACCCTGGGCCTTCTCACTGAGCTACATTCTCCAGCTCTTGTCATGTTTTACTTTGAGACAGGGTCCTATTAAGGTGTCTAGGTTGGGTTCAAACTTGTGATCCTATCTCAGCCTGCCAGAAAGCTGGCTGGGATCACAAGAATGGGTTTTTAAACCTAAACGAGCAATATGACTCATGCTTTCTGAAGACTGATATTTTTGAGT
Organism: Octodon degus; assembly: GCF_000260255.1. Taxonomy (NCBI): domain Eukaryota; kingdom Metazoa; phylum Chordata; class Mammalia; order Rodentia; family Octodontidae; genus Octodon; species Octodon degus. Next base: position 8,272,770 of record NW_004524696.1, on the reverse strand, counting down.
TAAATCTCATTCCACTGTCTATTAGTTAGAGTGCCCCAAAATGGAACATGGATATTCACCTTTATATGCACAGGTCCTGCTTTCTACACTGACTTTTAGGCAACTCCTCCCTGTGCCTGTTCACGCCACTGGTACTGCGTGTGCTCTTTCAGGAAGGTGACTCTGTGCTGACCATCTCCAGATATTGCAAATTCAGCGGTGACAGTTTTATTATTTTATAGCATGGATTTTTTTTAGCATTTAATTAGCAGAAAGCATTTTTATTCTTTTGTTTGTTTAACCTCCTGAATGCTAGCCAAGCACTCTAGTGCTATTGTAACGTCAGCCGTGTTTTGGTTTTATTTTGCTACGTTGCTCAGGCTAGTTTTGAACTTGCGGTCCTCCTGTTTCCCTCTTCCCCACAGCTAGGAACAAAGATGTGTGACACATCACCCAGTCAACACTGGGTACAGAAGAAATGGGTATTATTCTATAAAAACTGAAGCCATCCAATGGCCAGTCTTAAAATTTGGTATCAGAATAGTATCTAAAATAAGAGAAATGAAAAAAAAACCTCCAAATTAAACATGTCTATGTTATCTGTACTGTAAGTACACATTCTATGCAAATAGTAACTTGGAAAACTCAAAAGATAACAGATGAAGCTTAGTAGCTACCTTTGTGAAAACCCTTCTAACCTGCAGATAAGCAATCTGATCTAGATAATGTTCATGATTCCTTCCAGCTATAAAATACTGTGATCATTAGCTCCTTAAACTGCAACTCTACCAGGCAACAAAGGCTCACCTTATCTGTGCTTGGCTCAGAGACATACTGGACCAGCCTGCAAAGCAGGTCTCCTGAGGTCCAAATGCTCTGGCTGTGCATGACAGCACCAGCCAATTCTTAGTGGGCAGCCATAAAACACAATCAGGCTTGAGTGCTACTGGATACGGTATGCCAATATTTGGGGGGAGTGGGAGAGGAGATTTTTGCATTTACATTCACAGGGATATGAGTCTGTAGGCTTCTTGTGATATCAGTCTCATTTTGACTAATATTCTTTGGATGTGTTAGCACATGGGGATTTTAACGCAGAAAGCAAAGCATGCGGGAGCAAGTGCAACTGAAGAGGTGGCAGGTGCTCAGAAAACCTGGCAGCCTCACTGTACGACTTGTTTCCTGCACTCAGGAGCTCGGCGCTCTCAACAGGCTCCTGCAGCACAGCCTGTACCTACACAGAAACAGTGCAGACGCTCGGCTGAACCTGCAAATGATGTCCAGCACCCTTCCGTCCAGCTTCTAAGCTGATGAAGATGCAAGGCATTCTTTCCACCTGCTTTGTCTTCACCATACTGAGGCCTTGTTAACATGGGTTAACAGAGGAAGCGTCAGAGGGACTGAGACAAGGGTATGACCCAGCTGAAACTCAATGATGTGGCTGTGCTGAGGCCAAGACTCCTCTAGCTAGTTATTATCACAAGCCTGAGCCTCCCTTGCATTCATCCTGTAACCTACATGCTTATATCAATAAGATGATTCCAACCACAAGTGAGCAACTCTCGGACATGCATAACAACTGTCCTAAATAACTACAAGCTAAAAAATGAATAAGGAAATCTTAAAGAATCCCATATAAGAAACTTCTGCTACTAGAACAAGTTACAAAGCATAAGAGAAAAACCACCAACATACTCAACTTCCCCAAGAATGGGACACTTGTGTTATTGGGTTAACGTCACTTCCAGTGGGCCCATGAGGTACCACCCTCACATGAAATCAAACTAAGTCTTTCTAGTAATAAGCTCTGTAGCATGCAACACAATGATGCTGGCTTAGGAACTCATCCAGTAGAACATTCACCTCCCACCCTAGCATTCACATGTGCCATTCAATGCACATTTTTCATACGATGAAAGACAAAATAAAATAATTATTCAAGAAAGTTGCATCCTAACATGAGTTACTAGAGGCCTGCGACAGCATGATAAATTCTTAGTGATATAATCTTATATCACTAAGAACAGATCCCAACATACATCTGTGCATCTCTTTATAGATAAACACACTCCAACACAAACTATAAGACTACGCAGAAAAACAAACAGGAAGGCTGGCCAAATAGCTCAGTGGAGGGGGTTGGGGGTTTGATCCCTGGGCCTGCCATGTCAGCCCCAGCCCTACCCCCAGAGCATGCTGAGACTACAAATGAGACTGCGGATAGTGGCTCACTCCTGTAATCTCAGCTCTTGGGAAGCTGTAAACAGGCAGATCATTATGAGTCTGATCTAGAAGTGAGATCCTGAACACCCTGTAGACCCTTTCCTAAATGCAAAAAAAAAAAAAAAAAGAACAGGAATATAGGTGTATACACTGACAGAAAGAAAGGAATAATTTCCCAATTTTAACCTTTCCATAACATTTTAAATTGAAAAACAAAAGCACCACAGAACTCATTATAACTGGGATGTTTTCTTCATCATACTCTGCCAATGTCTGCCCTAATTATCTGACTGAACCTAGATCTTTGTTTCTATTATCCTATAATTTACTGTCTAGAAAGAAGTACGGTTTACAGTGGAAGGCTAGGAGCCTGGGCCTGAGATGTACATCTGCAAGGATTTTCCTATGGGGCGTCTTAGCCTGTTTGGGCTGTTATAGCAATATAAAGACCTGGGAGGGCTGGGGAGATAGCTCAGTAGAATAAGTGCTTCCCTGGCAAGCGCAAGGGCCTGAGTTCAATCCCTGGTTCCGCAAAAAAAAAAAAAAAAAAAAAAAGACCTGGGAGTTTATGACACAGGAATTTGTATCTTACCATCCATGGCCCAGGCACTAGTCGGGGCAATTCCTCCTTGCTGGCACCTTTTCACTACGGCATCATACAGTGGAGGATATACTGGCTCCCTGTGGTCTTCTTCAACAGTGCACTCACTTTATTCACAAGGACAGACACCTTGGGACTGAATCATCTCCCAAGTTCACCATCCAGCATTCTCGCCTTTCTGCTTGGGTTTTCACATGCATTTAGAGCACAGTAGGGGTTATCTGTTTACCTGTCTGACAATATCTTATTATGTAATCTTTAAACCATATATATCAAGCAGCTATATAACTTATAATACTAAAGAGAAAAGTCACACTAGATTTCAGTTACAAAATGAATTAATTTTAACTTGCTGCTTTTGTGTTCTGATTAACACTATCCATGCAGGATCACCAATTATAAAAAAGGTACCACATGTGGGGATGTTTATAGCGAAGGAGACAGTGGATATATAGAGATGAGGGTATATGTGAACTGGTACTTTCTGCTCAATTTTACTGTAACTGTAAAGCTGCATTTTAAAGAAGTCTATTTTTTCTATAAAAGTACTAAATGTTAGACTTGAAATTCATTTTTCCATCAACAAAAGATGACAATTTGTATAGACTTTTGAATTTTTGTATGGACAATTGCCACGCAAGCACTATGACCACCCTGCAATGCATGTGTATAGTTACAGTGGATCACATAGAAAGTTGTTCATGCACTATTCTCTATACTCAGGCTTTAGATCGTGCCGCCACCTGCTGGGAGCCACAAGCTATTACAACTCTTTGCATAGAGGAAGAAAAGGCAATACATCAGAAGCAAGCTTCATTGCCAGCTGATGAAGTTGCTCATTTTGATAGTTAAAGTAGTAGGAGAAAATATCCAAGCACAGGATTTCAAAGCCATTTTAAATTATTAATAAAATATTATATGATCACTTTTTTATGAAAAAAGTGTATTTATATACAGTATCTATTCTTTCTTTCTTTCTTTCTTTTTTTTTTTTTTTGCGGAACCAGGGATTAAACTTAGGCCCTTGAGCTTGCCAGGGAAGTGCTTATTCTACTGAACCATCTCCCCGACCCCTCTATATTTTCATGTTACCTGTGGTCCTGACAAACCTCTTAACTGGCTCACATAGATGCACTTGCCCTGAGCACAATGATTAGCTCACAGGGATGAAATGGCTGAATTTCTCAAGGCTGACTCCTTGCCAACTGTCAACTTTAGGACTGAGCTTTTGTATTATTCCTCCTCCTCTTATTATTTTTTTAATTTACTGGATACAGGGTCTCACTACACAGTTCAGACTCATAAGTGTTCCTCTTGTTTCAGCCTCACCACCACTGGGATTACAGGTGTGTGCCATCATGCCCGGTTTGGGGGCTGACACAGCATGCGGTACCAGAAATTGAACTTGGATCTTGCACTTGCCAGGCAGGTGCTTAGACCGCTGAGCTATCTCCCAAGAGCATATTCCTTGTTTTTTTTTTTTTTTAAATGTATTTAGTACAGGGTCTATAGGGTCTCACTACACAGCTCAGACTCATAGTGATCCTCTTGCTTTCAGCCTCCCAAGCAATGGAATTATAGGTGTGCATCACCATGGCATGCCAGGGATTGAACCCTGGTTGCTGCACCTGCTTAAGCAGGCGCTTTAGTCTGCTGAGCCATCTGGCCAGCCCTGTCCCTTCATTTTTAAGGTCAATCTAAACACTGAGAGATTCCCATGCAGCTAACTGACCTGCAATGGTATGTGCATACAGCCGGCTGCCAAAAGTGAAGACGTGAAGTTCATACAGTTTGGCAATCTTCTCCAAGAAGTCCTTGCAGTGTGGTCGCAGGCGGGTATGAAGCATTGGCTCACCCCGGCCCAGCTGGAAATGAAAGATGCCCTGCAAAGAACAGGCAATGACAGTGAGAAGAGAAGGCCCTCAGGAGCACTGTCAAGGCAGCACCTGACAGTGTGAGGCCCAAAGAGATGCACATGGGGACAGAGAATCCTCATAAGTAGCCTATGGTACCTGACACTGAGCCAAAAGCTTTCCACACATACTCTGAGACACCTGAATGCTCCAGAAGACTGACAGTGTTAATTATCCATGTAATGATGACAATCACAACAGCTACCTATGATGACCACCCCATAGTTACAGTAACTAGGCAAGTCTACTACCTCCTAGAGCTACATATAGTAACTACACCTGATAAATGAAATAACTACCCACTACATTTACAACATTTAAAACCTGAGAGTTATGACAACTACCTACAGCAAATATCTAAGCTAACTACTCATGGTAATAACTAACCATAATAAACAGCAATGTTAAATACCCACAGTAATGGTAAGACCTACAATAACTACTTGTAGCTACCTTTCCTAATTATAATAGCTATTCATGACAACTATCCACTACAACTGCCTGCAACTATCCCTTAAAACTATTAACTACCTGTCAAAGAGCATAGTAGATAGCTTGAAATAGATTCCTTCAGACTATACACAGAAGTAAAGTGGAGCACACCTTGGAAACTACTAGTATTAGTGGAAGACTGATCATGCCCAAACCATTCCATGCAGACAGAACATGGTCTTGTGAACCCAATTCCCTTCCCTGGACTAGTTCAAACTGCTTATAAGAGTAACTTAAAAAGCCAAAGTTCAAAAGTGACAACATAAAAAATACCTATGGCAACATATGCTCGTATACACATATGGACAGTGTGTGTGCCACTCAGAACATTTAGTAGAGACAAGTTGCTATGAATGAAATACCTGAAAATATTTAGTAACTACCTGCACAAAATATAGCTTATTTCTGGATAAATCTCATGATATACAAGACAACTAAAAATACAAGTTTCATTGTGGGGATGTAATTCTAGCCATAATCAAGCTCAACCTCAAGAAAAGAACACTAAAAATTAAAGATCACCTGGTTGGGCCAAGGAGATAGCTCAGCAGAATAAGCACCTGCCTGGCAAGAAGCGTAAGTTTCTAAGTTCAAGCATCTATACAAAAAAAAAAAAAAAAAAAGACCACCTGGTTTATTTACTAAGCCATTAACTTATTTTTACCAAACCTGTATTACTATTAGTGGTAAAGGACCCTGGCTCTATGATGGAACCTCCCCTAGGCTACGTGGTCCACCCTCTAGGATCTCCCTGACCTACACCTGGCCATAGCAAAGTTCAGTCCTCTTCTGTCAAAGAAAACTTGCAAGACTAAAATAAGAGCCTCTACATTATCTCTTCAACAGCTAACATTTTTAAAATAAGGTAACTTAGCACTGACAAGGCCTTCCTTGTTAGTGATGACATACATAATATATGACTACAGGTGAGCTGTCTGTAGCAAACATCAAATTCCTTTTGCTCCTCAAGTTCAACTTCTTGGCTCTTATCCCTAAGAAGCAACTGGACTATTACAGTTTTATATGCACTCAAGCAGTGGTCCTTCTTTGGCTTCTTCTCTCTTCATCACACTATCCTGGAGAACTGCTACCACACTCCCATGTTCATCTCTAGCCTAGGTCTCTTGAGCAGAGACCCAAGTATCCTGACCAAGATACCCAAAGATCCAAGGCACCTCAAATAACGCATCTTCCCAAGACTGCTCCTCTAATGACACTCTACTATCTTCACAGATCTCCAAGTCTCTGCTCTCCAGCTGACACCAGAAAATGGGGACTTGCACACAAAACCTCTCCATTTTACTATAATATCCCTGGCAAATGCTAACAGTGACAGCACATTTATGCTGTCACCTGAATGGCTCAGATATAGTAGCTTGCTGTTCTGAGGTCATATGCATGACTGACAAGTCTGTTCCCCAAATTTGGCCATACTTATGAGAACCAATTTAAAAAACGATAGTACACTTCTGAATTGAATAATGAAATGTGGGTCATCTAGCAAAGTATCCTGGGTATATTGGGGAAAACTTACTTTGTTTGACATTTGTGGACAGTGCTGCTCTGTTGTGTGGATTAGGGTCTGGTCCAAATCAACCATGAGGACTAGTTTTCTGTTTCGATGTAGTCGTTGCTGATCTTCCCTTGCTAGTTTTTCAGCTTGCTGGAGTTAAAAAAAATAAAAATAAAAATAAAAATGACAAAGTACATACATTTGGATCTAAAATAAAATCCAATTTCACCAAGAGAACAGACACTGCCCTTTTCCTAACTAAGCCCTCACATCTGCAGGATCCCACTATGACTGAAATACATTGAGGTCCTCAGCTGGCTACAAGTGGGCCTCTCTCTCTGCTGACCAAGGCTGCACACTGACCACAGTCAGTTCTGTCTGCTCCATATCTCTGCAGTGACGAAAATTTTACAATTTCGTTAAATGTGTAAACCAGGGAAAAAAGCGGGGGAGGGAGAAGGAAACAATTTTTTTCTATAAAAATTCAACCAGAGGTCTGGAACACTTGAATAAACCTGAGCTTCAAAATTAATAAAGAAGACAAGCTCAGCTGAGAGGACAAGCATAAACTAATCACTGGGATGGCAGAGGCCAACAAAAATCCTGGTCTTGGTATCCTTGGGCTCATCCCTGTCACCTCACCTTGACAAGCTCAGATGAGCTTCAAACAATACAAAAGGGTTATATACACTTAAGGTCCAAGGCAGGGCTCTCGCCTCAGAAAAACTCTGGTCTGACCTCCCACAGAGGGCCTGACACAACTCATTAAGTAAAACACACCAGGATGAACAACATGTTTCTCAATTTTATTGGCATTTATTTATTTACAGACAAATTACTAGACTGAATTAGTAATTCAAAAGTTCACACAGGAGAACTTTTGCCATATTCCTGAAAGGGAGTATACAGAAAGGTTAACAACTCTGCTTTGATAGGAGAATTGGAGTCTACTCATCTCTTTTTAACATAAATTTCCTGGCCTTGATTTCACACATATGTATTTATATTTTTTTTACAGTAATTCAGAAAAACCACAAGTATATATCTGGGATTCTGCCTTTCCTACAAAAAGACTAGCTAGTATACATCATTTACAAGCACGAATCTTATAAAACACTGAAAAATGTTTTCCCTGCTTATAAAAACACAACTCTGAAGGTTAGAGTTTTTACAGCACCTGGTCCTTAGGTGATGGGCACACCCACGCTTGCCACAGTATACAAACACTAACCTATGGGAATGTGAGCTTGTCAGGGTAACTCCTGAAATACCAAACAATAATAAAAAACCCAAAACCACTAGGTGCTTGAAATAGCACCCAAACTCTATTTTCTAGATGGTGCCCCACCTCCCAACTCTTCACACAGAACCTGCTGCTCCATGGTTCATGGCCACCGGCACTGCAGATGTCACCTGGGATCCCATGTGCACTTGCTCTCCACAGCAGCCTGAGCCATGGCTTCCACCAGCACCAATTCCACACTGCTGGGCAGCCCAAGAGTGCCATCACCTTCACCCCTCACTGGTCCTTGCTGTCTCTGCTCTCCATGCCCACCTGTCTTGCACATACCCGTAGCCTCCACAGCATGCTGTGTCCAGGTGGCTACCACATTCCCTCCAGCTAGAATCTGGCTCACGGAAACTCAGGCTGAGCCAGTGAGTATGTCACAGCACCAAGAAGGCTCCCTCCACACAAGTAGGGCAGCTGCACAGCCTCTAGAGGTGCTCATGTGGGCAGAGAAGGAAAAGGAAAAACAACCATGCAGCCCTCCACTTCTCAGGAGGGCAACACCTTGCAGCCACTGGATGCAGGGATCTTTAGAAACTATTATTAAAGATGGAGGTCCTGATTCCCTATACAGCCCAGGACCTCCGTGCCTACTTACCTCAGAGCTCACCATTAACTCTGGCACACTGTGTACCATGGATACAGTCGCTGTGGACACAGGCATATGCTGCTTCCCATTCTTACTCTGTAGCCTTTAAATGTAAGAAGATAAGTTGAAAAATTAGCTGCACTGGAAGAACTGTACACAGAAGGCACATGTAACCACAAGTGACAGAATTTAAACCTGCACTATAGCTGAAACATACTTGTATCTCTTCATAGAACCATTCCTTGGTTAGCTAGGGGAATATCCTCCAGTCTGAAGATAGAATATGAAAAACTGAGCTCATGGCCATTCTCACAGTCAAGGTGCACAGAAGTCACAGCCACAGCCAGGGTCACACTTCCAGTCACACTCATACAAGTAAAATTCTCCAAGGAAATAAACTGCAATGTCACATGGAAACATAAAGGCTATGAAAACACATGTATGCACGTGTACATATGTACACACACGCGCGCGTGCGCACACACACACCCAGTTCAGAGACAGTCACCCACAGTGCTAGGCTGACAGAGCAGGGAAACTGCTTGGCGTTAGTGGTCAGGCTGGCCTAGAGTATGGGAAAGGAAGACTGAGTAGAAAGGCACACCACCTCCTGAAGAGGTACTCCAGGGAGCCTCTGTGGCTTCTCCCTTGAGGAGAAGAACAAAACTCAATTACCCTCTGGTTTTTTCCTGTCATGCCTAAAAAAAACTCACTCAGCAGAAGGTGTGATATCACAAGTAGGAAAATAAAGACAGAAAGGACTGTTCCTGGTACCAGTCTGACTCAAGTGCAGGCATGGCAGCGTCTGCCCTCCAAGGCAGAGGTTACAAGGCTTGCACAAAGCCCCCACTCTGCTTCCCACATCCCACCCACATTACACTCTGAGAGTCCTGTGTCTTGCTCCCCAGAGACACTCACTGGGTTAAGTCCTGACCACACTCAGCACAAAGGCCCTTCATGACAACTGGGTGGCTACATCCTTCCAGTCTCACCAAAAGCGTTCTGCAAAATACAAGGAAAAACAAGTACAAATCAGGAAGGGGCAAGAATTTACAGTCTCTTGGGAACATCTCACAGTTTGAACAAGGGCAGGAGAGTGACAATAAAACCCAGAGTTCTTGCACCAGGTCCAACGTTTGCACAGCTCTGTTCCCTCTGCCTGCCTGACTATAAAATGAAAGAACTTCTTACCTGTGAGTTTCTGTCATGCAAGACCAAATAAAATCTTTCTGATGCACAGAAGACCTGAAAAAATCTAAGGCTGCCTAAAATACAACAAATATATATATATTTCTTTTACACTTTGGTTTATAAAACTCTTTAATACAGTAGGGAACAAATTGATATAATCCCAAAAATAATAAATTGCTGTCTCCTCCCATAGGTGATCCCTAGTACAGACAGACTCACACTCATCTAATTTTTCTGATATTTTCTTTTTTTAAATTAGATTATATTTTAAAAATAGGATAAAGAATTCTATGCTTCTCATGTTTGCACATAAGTCCAAAAATCTCACCATATACAACCTTGAAGCAGGACAGTCCCACAATATTCCTTTTCCTGTCTCTTGCTTTCATTTGATATTTTCTTTTTTTATAGTTATTCAGCATTCTAATTTTAATGACATTGAAATTTTTCTTAGTGTATTTTTTGTGTTAATATTATTTATTAACTTTGCATATTTTTAGAGAATAAAATAGTAACCGCAGACACAAGAAAGTGCTGGCTGTACAGGCATGGAAAGTAGGAACCTGTGTGTCCACCCTGACCACCTCACACAGGGTGGACTCCCTGGCAGTCTTCAGCAAACACGTGCAGTTTATATGTGTGGTGAGGTGACTCGTAGTACACAATGCCTGCTATGTTTGCAGTACATAAGGTTTACATTTTTTGTGTAGTACATGAACATAACACATCTTTCTTTCTTCATCACTTTCCTCCTCCTCTCCATCATGAGTTCCTCTTGCTTCATCGCTTGATCCCCTTCCCACTTGAGAAAAATCTCCTTCCTTCCTAGTATCTGATTTTTATTTTGCTAAAGTTTGGATTTCTCATGTAAGAGAAATCATGTGATATTTTAGCTTGTGTGCTTGAGTTATTCTACTGAACATCACTGCCACAAGATGGATCCATTTTCCTATACGTGATTCGGGTTTCTCTTCCTCTATGGCAAGTAATACTACACTGTGTGTAAACACATTTTCTTTAACCATTCATCTGCTGATGGACATACAGGCTGCTTCCAAGATTTAGCTATTATGAAGTGTGTGACTATAAACATGAGTATGCAGGCATCACTGTGATACTGTCAACTCTTTTGGTAATATATCTAGAACAGGACTAGCTGGGTCAAATGGAATTTCTAGTGGGTTTTATTTTTGTTGTTTGAGATGGGGGTCTCACTATGTAGCCCAGAATGGCCTCAAACTCATGGTGATCCTCCTACCCCAAGCCCCTGCTGGAATTATAGGTATTAACCACCAAACTCAGCTAGTTTTAGTTTTTGAGGAATCTCCATCTCTGCTGTGGCCCTAACCTATTTCACTGCAAGCCAGAGAATTCTGGTGAGACCAGTTCCTAGCAACCCTGCAGCACACTGCTTGCCTGAGAATAGGAAAGTACATGTCTATCTGCACAAACTCAGACGACAAACAGCACCACAAAACAGGAGGAAGAGAAGACGACAAAAGTCAGGCCACAGAGAGATTTTGCAAGAACAACTATGGCAGTCCCTCTCTGCCACACAACCAGAACTAGAAGAAGACCATGGGCCAAGAAGCATGGCTTCCATGTCTGGCCTCCTCGTGGATGGTTCCCTGTGTCCAGCCTCTCTGTAAAGAGGACATGTATTGGGCTGGGGGAAGCTCAAACTGCAGTAAGAGGGGCATATGGCCATGTCTGCAGTACAAAAGGGAGGACACACTTTCCTGCATGGGCACAAAATGTGTGAGGACCAACTTGGGCTGGGAAGGAGGGCTCGGTGGGACTGTAGGGCTGAGGGAAGATTAAAGACCTTGCTAAGAAAGTGAGAGGTCACACTCCAGAAACAGCTCCAGCTCTGTCCCCAGTCAGTGGTTTTCACTCTAGATCTGCCCCATGTAGCCCTGGTACTGCTTGCTACTGACACCTTCAGATCCACAGGACTCATATTCACAGGTGGTTGTGGCAGACACCTCAGGGAGGAAGCTCAGCCACAACCCTAGGCTGGGAGAATGGCAGGCCTAGAATTAGTGGGATAGTGCAAAAAGGCCACTTAAAGATCATTTCATTAAAAGAGCTCTACATAGAACTGAAATAGTTTGCAAACATTTCTCAGAAACATGAAAACACATTTATAGATGAAAATCCAAACTTTTATGTAGCAAGTTGTTTTAGACAACATAGTAATGTTATGATATTTTATTCGGAAAACTGGTTAAGACTTTTTAAGGCGACAATAATACTTTCCTAAATCTTATTAAAATATTTTAAAATTGTTACAGTTCTGCAATTCATCTGTCCAAATGATCAGACTTAACACAAAACAAGACTCCAATAGAGGGATCAGAATTACATTTTGAAAAGACTGAAGACACATTTTAAAAATAAAACACAGAAATCAGTTAAGGGCACCTGAAGTCACTGCTCTGAAAACACAGCACTATTTAATGATACTGGCCACAAGTCCAGCTGCTGGAGGGAACATCAGCCTTAAGAAATTTCTCTAAATCACACGTCACCTCCAACCTTACCTTCCATGGTCAGTGTTAACTGGATGCAAAAATGAAATTACAGGGACCATAGTACTTTGTAGGACTTATGATTAAAACTCTAGGAAAAAAAAATTGGGGCCAGGGAGATAACTCAGTAGAATAAGTGCCTGCCTGGCAAGTGCAAAGTCCCAGGTTCAATCCTCAGTACTGCAAAAAACAAAACAACAGACCTCTTAGGACACTGGAAAGAGGGAAATGACCTCCCTTTAAAGCATGTCTGTGAAATGCCACAACCCGTGCCAAACACCAAGATGAGGTTCTGGAAGCTCCCCAAAATCAATAATTAGGCTCTCAATAGGCTTGCTCATCTAGAGGCCAACCAGGGGTACAGAAAAGAGAAGCAGGAATGCCCCTTTGTGCAGAAAACTGTACTGTCCTCTAGAAAGCGCAAAAAGCCCACAAGATTAAACGTCAAGTTCAGCAAGAATGCAAATACAAAATTAAAAACTATGTTAATAACCTTCCTAAAAAAGGCTGGGGAGGGGGGTGAAACTGCAAGTATATATACATGACCGCTGAGGTGATTGTACTAAAAATTACCATCTGTTTCTTGAAAATAGCAATTATGTGTAGAATTTTCACCTTGACTAACTCTGTATGCTGATATCTGCAACCTGAGCAACTACATTGAAGATAGCAATGTGTAATACAAAAATCATGCTTGACTACTTGTCATCTTGGTCTCCTAAGTGTGTGCCATTTCTAATGTCATATTAATTATTACTATACTCTCTTCAAAATAAACTTTAAAAAAGACAAAAAAACTCAAGAGGGACAAAAACAAAAATTTATGGTTTCTGAAAAACACACAATAATATGCAATCATATGTCCAATCTTACATAACTATATCTATTAATCTGAGCAACATATTTGATGATAAAAATAGATAATAAATCAATCTTTGTTAATCAGCTATCCTTGTTCTGAAATTTGCAACACATGTATTGTTGTATGTTACCCAGTTCCTGTCACTGTTTCTGATTTTTGTTCTTGCTTTTGTCTTTTACTTTTCAAAATGAAATAAAATTTAATTTAAAAATCCTTCCTATATTCCTGTAGAAGCAAAAATTTAAACACATCATTACAGTTATAAAATACACAACACACATAATTTTTCCAGCACTACTAATTTAATGCTGATAACCTCCACATAAAGTTTCACACTGTTATTTCCGTTCTCTCGGGAATTAAAATCTTATTTTGCCACCTCTGTGACTCTAGATTTGAGGTTAATTTGATCTTTTGTGTAGGAATGAACATGTAACATGACAAATCAAAACATCCTGAGTTAAGTCTTATCCTATAAAAGTTAAATGGTAGGTCTTTTCTACTACCTGTTTTTTCTAAAATAATTTTATTGAGAAACAAATAGCAATGAGACAGTCTCAAAACCAATTAGGACAGTTTCAATAATTAATACATTACATACTATTGTCTTCATAGTGGTTATTCATTGTACAAGACGCAGACATGATATCCTGTCCACAAACACTATTAGAACAAATCTTTCTATTCACTGAATTAAGAGAAAGTAGCTGTATATCTATCCTAACTATTTTGAATATACAGATACACTACCTGTTTTCATTCAACAACAACAAAGTTTCATTTAGCTAAATGGATACTTCAGAGTAGAATTATAGTGATCTCAACTAATTTCAAATACTGTATTTTTACTTCTGTGTAAGCTGAATGTTCTTTTTGTGTGTGTTTTATTTTTTTGAGACAGGATCTCACTTTGTAGCTCAGGCTGGTTTCAAGCTCATGACAACCCTCCTGCCTCAGCCTCCCACGTACTGGGATATAGGAATATGCCACCACTGAATACTCCTGACAACTAAGAATACAGTGTATTTTGTATATAAAATTACAAATCTTGAAAAGGGAAGGCAAATATATAAAGGTGCTGAAACTGTAAATCAAGTACTTGGGTACTGAATGGGTGTCACAGGGGCACAGCCAAGGTGTAAGCAGAACTTGCTTCTCAAGAGGATCCAAGGAAAAGCATTCCTTGTCCCTTGTCTTTTCAGAGACCTGCAGCCCTCAGCTTCAGCTATCACCATTGGAGGTTCTTATGTTGTCTCAGGTTCTTTCCCAGAGTCACCATTCCCTTTGACCATTGGGAGGGGGGCATTATTCTGCTCACTACACAGAAAAATAAACTGTCGGTCCATTTGTATAAAAGCACCACTGTCCAGATTCTTGGCTCCTCACTGAACTTCTTGGCACCACATGGAAAATTCATTGGTTCATACTTGGGTGTCAAGTTCTAGGCTCTGATTTGTTTCATGTTTATGGTGTCTATGTCTATTTTTATATCAAAATAGCACTCTTTTGATTATTGTAGCTTTATAATGTCTTGAAACTAGGTAATGAAAGTTCCCAACTTGGTTCTTTTTCAAAACTGCTACTCTATGCTCTCTGCATTTCCACAAAAATTTGCAAAGTAGCTAATCAAATTCAACAAACATGCTTGTTGGACTCTGTTTTGAGGTGTCCATACCTGAGTATGTCCCAGGTATCTATACCAACTACACAAAGAAAGTATAAGCACACTGTGCAACCTCCTGCCCAACCTGCCAGCTGTCAACCATTCAGCTTTTGCCTGATTAGTATGAAGTCAGATACATGAATAGCTCCTCTAACCTTCAATGCCTCTTGACCACCTGTCCACGTTTTTGTGTTTTCCTATGGAGTCTGCCTGTGAGAATCTACTTCCAAGGGAATCCATGTGACATCTCATAATGGTACTGAGCTGCCATTAAGGATGGGGTAAAGTCACACGGGGAGTTAGCTCCAAAGGCAGGACTGGTAAGAAAGTCAAGTGCTCTGTATTCACTGGAGCAATGGCTCAACACTGAGGCTGATAAGACTACTTCTGTGCTCTAGTCAACAGACTCAGCACCAGAAACTGGACAGGAAAGACCATAAACTGAGCAGCAGGTGTATAGTATTCTATTCTTAGCCTGATGCAGACAGACTTAAAAAAACTTCACTTGATCTTAGCCAAAAGACCAAGAAGCACATAAACAACTTAGTATGAGTGAAACAAATGAGTGCTGGGAGAGAACCCCTAAGGTGGGGAGAAGAATGGAAATGGTTAGTTCTACTTAAGGTAGAAGTATGTCTCTGGAATACTGTGCAGAAAAAGCAATCCCTGGATCTTGACAAGTAAGACGAAGGTAATCAAGGGTGGAAATGAAATTATAAAAAGTAAGGCTACATAGCCCACAGTATGGCATGTGCTGCAAGCTGCCTGACTGTCCCTATGCTCTTGGCAACGTGGACCAAACATTCACCCTCTCTAATATCTTCCTTTTCTTGGCTATGTGGACAAGTCATGTAATTCTCTGTACTAGAGTCAAAAGAGTCTATCTTAATTCTACAGTGTAGATTTTGTTTCCCTGGATGGTGTCTGGAAAAATCTCTGGATGTCATACCTGGGCAGTGGCCAGCACCTGGAGGGTTCGGTCAGGGGTGCTACACAACATCCCATAGGGTATGGGACACCCATGGTTCAAAAGGAGAAGATACATGCTAGTGTGTAAGCTGATCCCATACACCTAGTCTACCAGCTAAATGCACCAGCAGTCCAGTGCTCTCAGGGTTCTAGACACAATGATCCTCAGTAAGAGCAGTGGTTAGCTAGGAAACTGTGATCCACATTGAGGACTCCAGATATATATGACAGTTTACATCACACACACATGTGTGTATCATATGAACAAGTACTATGCAAAGCCCCAAAAGCAGGGAACACTGCAAGAACATTGCAAGGGACACTTCAGGGGTGGCTACTTGAGAAGCATATAGTGACTAACACAGAACCACTGCACTCCACATAAAACACCTTAAATCTCAACATGTATTCTCCTTAATATGTGACCTTATTTATTCCACAAAAACAGTAAAATAGTTACAAAGTGTAAACTCTAACTCCATGTGACCCTAGTGTATCTCTGTCAAGTAGTGTCTTGAACAATGTACCACAAGATGAGAAAGGTGTGGGGGGAAACTCAAATCCATGCAATTTAAGAATGAAAAAGGTAAAATCACAACAGATGCTGAAGAAATCGAGAAGATTATCTCAATCTATTTTGAAAACTTGCATTCTATTAAGATGGAAAATGCAGAAGGCATAGACAGATTCTTAGATATACATGAATTACCAAAGTTGAATCAAGAAGATGTAAAAATCCTAAATAAACTAGTATCAATCAATGAAATTAAAGATGTAATTTAAAACCAACCAAAAAAGAAAGTCTAGGCCCTGACAGATTCACTGCTAAATTCTACAAGAAATTTAGAGAAGACCTAACACCACTACTTATCAAACTCTTTTTTTTTTTTTTGGTCTTTTTGAGACAGGGTCTCACTATACAGTTGAGGGTGGCCTTGAGCTCACTTTGTAACCCAGACTGGTCTCAAACTAGCAATGATCCTCCTGTCTCTGCCTCCCCAGTGCTGGGATTACAGGCTTGTACCACAATGCCCCCAGCCCAAACTCTTTAATGAAACTGAAAGGGAAGCAATACTCCCAAATTCATTCCTGGAAGCAAACATTACCCTGATACCAAAATCAGAGAAAGACTCGACAAAGAGAGAGAATCACAGGCCAATTTCCTTAATGAATCCAAATGCAAAAATTCTCAGTAAGACGCTGGCAAACAATGCTGCACATCATCAAGATTATACACCACGACAGTGGGATTCATCTGAGGAATGCAAGGACAGTTCAACATGTTAAGTCAATAAATACAATGCACCATTATTAACAAAGCCAAGGACTAAAACCACAATCATCTCAACAGATGCAGAAATAGCATATGGCAGCATCCAGCACCCATGCATGATAAAAAACTTGCAGAAAGTTGGTCTTTATAACCATCTAATAAAAGTGATCAATGATGAACCAACAGCCAACATCATAAATGGACAAAAACTGAAAGCTTTCTCTCTAAAATCAGGAATAAGACATGGATGTCCACTGTCTGCACTTTTATTCAATATAGTCCTGGAAACTTTACCCAGAGCAATTAGACAAGAGAAAGAAATAAAAGAAATAAGATAGGAAAGGAAGAAGTTAAATTATCATTATTTGCAGATGACACTGTACTCTACAAGGAAGACCCCAAAAACTCCATTAAAATCCTGCTAGATCTAATCAGCAAATTCAGTTGTGTAGCTAGATACAAAGTCAACTCAAAAGTCAATAGCATTCCTGTACATGAATAACAAACTCATTGAGAAGGGAACAACACCTTTCACAATAGCATCAAAAAAAAAAAATGTATCTAGGAATCAATCTAAATAAGGATGTAAAAGACCTTTGCATTGAAAACTACAGTGCTCTGAAAAAGATTGAAATATCAGAAAAATGGAAAAATATCCCTTGTTCATGGGTAGGAAGAACCAATATAGTGAAAATAGCCATACTTCCCAAACTGTGCAGATTTAATGCAATGCCAATCAAAATTCCAACAGCATATCTCACAGAACTTGAACAGTTCTAAAATTCGTTTGGAATCAGAAGATACCTTGAATAGCAAAGGCAGTTTTAGACAACAAATAGCAAAGCAGGGGACATCACAATCCCTGACTTGAAATTGCACTGTAATGCTACTGGGTAGCATTATACTGAAATCGTGCTGGGAAAAACTGGCTTTGCACATGCCGAAGAGTAAAACTGGATCCATTATCTTTCACCATGCATTAAACCAAATTCAAAATAGATCAAGGACCTAAATATTAAAAAAAAAAACATCAAACCTGTTGGAAGACAGAACAGGTAAAACTCTTAAAGACAATGGTGTAGGGCTAGGGAGATAGCTCAGTGAAATAAGTGCGTGCCTGGCAAGTGTAGGGTCCTGAGTTCAATCCCTGGTACCGCAAAAAAAAAAAAAAAAAAGTGTAGGCAAAGACTGCATAAAGGGCCAGAGAGATAGCTCAGCAGCAAAAAGCACTTGTCTTGCAAGCACAAGGTTCTGACTTGGATCCCCAGGACTGCAAAAAAAAAAAAAAAAAGACTATTTGAGTAAGACCCCAATTGCATTGGAATGATCACAAAGAATCAACAACTGGGGTCTCATCTTATTAAAAAGCTTTTGCACAGCAAGAGAAACCACCAAGACAATCCCAAATGTGGGGGAAAATGTTTTCCAGCTGTTCTTTAAACAAAGAAATACTTTCAAGAACATATAAAGAACTCAAAAAAATCAGACCCCCAAATTTAATGACCCAATCCAAAAATGGACACTTGAAATTAATATATACTTGGCAGATGAAATATAAATAGCAAGTAAATATATGAAAAATGTTCAACAACTCTATAGTCATTCAAGAGATGCAAATTAAAACACTAAGACCCATCTTATTCTGAAAAAAAAAATAGCTATTATCAAGAAATCAACCAACAAATGCTGGAGGGGGAATGGGGAAAAAGGAACCCTTCTCCACTCTTGGTGGGAATGCAGACCAGTGAAAATACAGTGGAAACCAGTGTGGAGATTCCTAAAAAAAACTAGGATTACATGTCTCATTTGACCTAGCTATTCCCCTTGTAGGTATCTACCCATAATTAAAAACATGACACCACAGCAATATATGTGCACCCATATTTATAGCAGCATAATTCATAATAGCTAAATCTTTGAAACAGTCCAAATGCCCATGAACTGAGGAATGGATAAAGATGTGGTGTTTTTATGCAATGGAGTACTACTTAGCCATAAAGAAGGATAAACTGGAGCCTCTTATAGGTAATGGATGCAACTAAGACCATAATCGTAAGTGAAATAAACCAGACAAATGTGCAATCATTTTGTCTCCTTAGTGTGAGAAGCTGAAAGTGTAAATAAGATCCAAAATGTACAACAGATATTGTAAAATGGGAGGAAACTTCAAAAGGAAAAAAACTGGGATGGGGGAATAAAGAAAAAAAGGAAAACAAATTTTATATATAGAGACAGATAGATATAGATATATATATACACACACACATATATGATACACACTATTACTATAGATAGTTATACTATCTATTTCTCTTAGTTTATTGAGAACTATTTGTGTTAATATTGTTTGGACAATTAAATGCCACTATCTTGCATTCTGAATAATTTAAAAATAGCAATACACAATGTATTAACCATTGTTACTCTTATTTTACATTTTTGGGTTTTTTTTTTCCTCTTTAAAATAGGAAAGAAGGAAGGAAGGAAGGCAAGAAAGAAGGAGAAAGAAAGGAGAGAGGAATAAAGGAAAGAAGGGAGGGAGGGAAGAGGGAAGGGGGCTCGGCTGGTCTCACAAGATATGACTGCAACATGAGGCCAGCATTTGCTTTTGCTACAAAGGGCATCACTAGGAAAACTGGGTAAGTCTGTACTGCAGAAACTAGTACTCCACAATGTTAATTTCTGATTCTAATGACTGTATAGTGGTTATGTAAAACAGTACCTCTGTTTTTTTTTGAAACTGGAGTACTGGGGGACATTAACACCACAACTCTTCAGAAAGAAATGATGAGTTTAAGGGGAGAGAAAGATGAAGCAAATATGATAAAATGTTAACAGCTGGGAAAAGCTTATGAAAGAATTTTTTGTATGGTTCTTGCAACTTTTCTCAAGGCTGAAACTATGGCCAAAAAAAGAGGTTAAAAAGAAATAGCAGTTTTGTTTTGACTGTAAGCAGCCACAGGGATGGGGGTGCTGGAGAGGGACTGCCCACACAAATTCCACCTGCAGCCAGACATGGGCTGTCACAGCATAGCCACCAGGGCTGGGACAAAGCTTGGAACATATGGACAGTGGTTAGCAATAGAGAAGGAATTAAAATAACAGGTTAGCTCGCGCCCATCAGAAATCTAAAGAGGCAGCTATGCTATTAACATTCATCAAAGATCCCCTACAGACTTCTATTAACTAGGACACAATGCCACTTCAGTCAACAGCAGCGCCTCTGCCAGTCTCAAGCACAGGAGCCTCACACATGTGCCGCCCCTCCACTGCCCTCTGCTGGGGAGTCACACCTCCAAGGATGCAGCCAGCAGCACTTGCCTCACAATTCCAACAGCCAGGATTTTAAGTTTCCAGGCATATGAAGCAATATTGTGCACTGTGGCATGTTCAAGATAAAGACCAAGGCTGTGGAATGTCACGAACAGCGAAGGCACAAAACTAGTAACTCCAACATTTCCGCTAACTTACAACCTACAAACACACACAAAACACAGCAAAATAGTATGAAATTATTATTTAAAGGTTAAAGAACCATAAGAAAAACAACTGAAAGTCTTTTAAAAGTTTAGCTATTCTGAAACACAAATATTAAGCTAAATATTAACTTGAGTTCTTGAAATTACAAGGATTTTTATACAAGCATTATGTTAAATAGCTAAAAAGCCACTAAGATATGTAGCTTTATTTTTTATTGAGAAATAAATATGAATGAGACAGTTTCACAGCTGATTAATAGGACAGTTTTTTTTTTTTAATTTTTATTTTTTTAA
>NW_004524696.1:8234391-8250278 GCF_000260255.1 Octodon degus | reverse complement strand
ATATCAAACATCTTAGGCATAACATGGAACAGGTATTTTTCATCAAGTATTGATATGTTAAACTTTAAGTCCCTACAGAATATGATGAAAAAACATTTAAAATTAACTTTGAAGAAAATGTGAATAGAGATAAATTCTAAACTTACACACAATTCTTAAAACCTACACACTGTTT
This sequence comes from Octodon degus, assembly GCF_000260255.1. Taxonomy (NCBI): domain Eukaryota; kingdom Metazoa; phylum Chordata; class Mammalia; order Rodentia; family Octodontidae; genus Octodon; species Octodon degus. The sequence goes on along the minus strand of NW_004524696.1, from coordinate 8,250,103 downwards.
AAGGCAGACACACTGGAAAGCTCATCTGGTTAAAAGGCCTTTATTTAAAGATTATACCAGAGATACCTAAAAATCTAACAAAGCTGTCACATAAGCACACAAAACTAAGGAAGCAGAAAGGTCTGATGATTTTGTGTTAAGTAAAAACTGAGAAATACAAAGCAAAATTCCATCTGAAGTACAAATTAAAGTTAATGATTTCAAATAAAAACTGACAGATTTCCTTTGTTTCAGAAATGTCTTTTTAATTCAGTAATCTTTTATCTTAAACAGTACAAATGTCAATAAGGATTAATTTAACTAAAGATCTATTAATTCTGCTTAGTATTTTTAAATTTTTCTTCTTTTAAATGTCATTATTTTTTAAACCAATTTTACAGGTATCTAGGACTTTAACCTGTAGATAACATTATACAGCACAACAACCATTTTTGAGTTCCTATTTGTTTAATGAAATTTTGTATTGTTTCTAATGTATTTTTTACCATTTTGTATTCCTTAAAATTTTTTTAGAAATCTAATTAATTCATTAAGACTATCAATATCAAGAAAGAAAGTTTCTTATTTCCAAAGCAAGACTTGTGGACATGATTACTTTAGTGCACTGACTGAAATATGTTTAGAACTTAAACACCTCTCCTCTCCTAACTTTAGAACAATGAAGTGGGGAGTTAATTTTAAATTATATCGGATTCTGAGTTACTAAGGTTTTTTTTTTCTAAAATCCACAAAGTAATAAAGGCAATAATCTGCTATTGTTGGAATTATCCTGGCTTTATTCAATGATTCTTTCTTTTTAGTGACACACCAAATGCTCGCTGAAGCAGGTACTTCCACAGCAAACCACAAAGTCAGACATTAGTTAAAATGGTCTGTAATCTCACCCTCTGTTGGTTCTTACCATTTACCCCACATGCCCATTATTTGATATATTTCCTGCTGTCTTTGTGGACTTCAGTGCCTCTCCACAATAATAACACAGGAAGCTCTGCAGAGACTAAGGACTCACTTCATAAAATCAGTAATTTTCAGACTTAGGTTCTGTCAGGTGGTAAACTGTTAGAATTATTTCAACCAAAATAATTTTAATTCATGCAAATATTACACACTATTAGTCCCACCTACTTCCCCACCCTGTGGGGAAGATCTCTGGAAGTAAGCACAGAGAGGAGAAACAATATTTACACACATCTCAGCAAGCAGCTTGCAACTGTGGAACCTCAATTTCCTTCCTTTACCTGCACAGGGAAGAAAGTTCCTTCTTCCACCTGAGAGAACAAAGCTGCAGATAAGAGACATCTAGTGACTTTTTCAATTTACTGAAATGCAACTGAGTTCCTAGAACTGCTCTTTGTCTACGAATAACCTCTATGGTCAGGCCGAAAGCTGCTGTTGACCACAAGGAGGAAGGCAACAGTGACAATCACAGCCACATCTGACTGTTTTGCTTATTGGTGCTTTTCATAAGTTCCTGAGTAACTGCTATTACATATGAAGTGTCTATGGAACCACAGTCCCATTACCTGTCTCTATAGTGATCTGCTTCAATAATAACCACCAAACTACAAAAGAGTCACACACACCATGATGAGATTCTCCCTCATCTTGTTATTGTTATACTATAAACTCTAAGCTTCACAGGGTAAAGATCAGAGCTTATTCTTTGTCCCCTGACTGTGCCTGGGATGTACTGGCTATAGGTTACATATGTCATCCACACCTCAGTGTATACACACACACACACACACACACACACACACACACAGAGTGTATCATAAAAAAATAGGTTAATGTCAAGCAATCTGTGTTGACTAGATCAAAAGTCATCTTGGTGAAAGCAACTGTCACAAAATCCATAAATCACATCATCACTCAGGCTGGTACTACCACTGTCTGTCCTTCCAAAGCTCCAACCTAAAAAGTATGGTATTTCAAGACACTTCACTTCATTTTTGAAAAATACGTATTTCACAAGTCCTGTGAAAGATCAAGAGGTAGGAATATCAATGGATAGGATACCCCACACAAAGATGCCAAGACTAGAAGCTCCTTCATAATGCCTGCAGGGGTGTGGGGCAATCAAGCATCAGAAAAGACAGCACTCTTCCCAGGAATTCCGTAAAACAGTAACCTGAACACTGCATAAAGAAGATATCAGTCATCAGGGCAAGCAGTGGATCAGTTATACCTGTGAGGAATCAAAACAGTGCACACAGCACAGACCAAGGGCTCAAGGATTTGGCTTCCCAGGACAGAGTTTATTTATGTCTGGTCCTGGCATGTCCTTCCAAGAATGGCAGACCTCCAGGAATGCCACTGTTACCTGAGGTTCTGATCAGCTGGAAGAGCTGGCTACTGCTACAAGACCCATTAAGTTTCACTGATATGGGGGGACTTGTACAAAGGAGAAGACAAGCCCACAAAACAGACCCCTTCCTGCCTTCTCAGAGGAGCTGAGGGGAGTCCAAGAGCCTACCCGAAACAGCTGTAAATTAACCCAACATTACCTATACAAATACATGAGACTTAACGTAGAAAAGGTTTTCTCAGGAAAATTCAGTCTACAAAAACTCAATGAAAATATTACCAAAAGGATGATCTCCAGTATTTTGATCTTAAGTACTTGAGACTCTGAATGAACTTCTAGGAGGTTGTCAAGATAAATTTGCTATACACCAGACATGTGATTTCAGGACTTGCTCATTCCAAGTTAAACAAAAAACTAGGGAGCTAGATGCGGTGGCACATGCCTGTAACCCCACCACTTGGGAAGCTGAGACAGGAAGATCACTGAGTTTGAGGCAGCCTGGACTACACAGTGAGTTCAAAGTCAGTTTGTACTATATAGAGACCCTGTCTCAAAAACCAAAACATGCACACACACCCCCACACACACACCCAGCAAACCAAGCTAAAAAGCAAAAAAAAAAAAAAAAAAAAAAAAAAAAAAAAAAAAAAAAAAAAAAAGCCAACAAATACCGATGGTTCACTAATGTTCCTCTTCCTTGATGCTCTCATTTTCCACTATAAATCTGGTGTAAAAAGACAGCAGGCCTAGAGCTGTGGAGCTGCCAGTAGACATGGTCACATTGATAATCAGAAAGAAAAACACAGGAAAAACTCTTAAAATGAAGTACCGTGGCTCAGGTTCCTTACAGGGAATAAGATAAGCTCTTCACTGACTAAAGATTACATTAATCACTGTCCAAACAGGATGGGATCCTATCCAATATTCTTCACTTAATCACACATGGCCACAAACGTTCATCTTAAAAAGACTTCCAAAGATTAGTATCACTCATTCCAAATGTTGGTACCAATATTTCAGATTTTAGAGGGTTTTTTTAATGTTTGGATTTGACTTCATATATTGAAAATCTAAATTCTAAATCCTCCAAAACCCAATCTTTTTGAGCATTATGTTGGTACCCATGATGTTCTAGATTTTGGAGCATTTTGGAGTTCACATTTTAAGATTAGAGTTGGTCAACCTGTATAATTAAATTATTAAGACTCACTTAGCTGAAATTCAAGAATTACAGAAATCCATCATAGATGAACTATAATGAAAAGTTGTGGAGAACATTGCCTGAGCTTTCCCTGGACAGACACCAGCAAAGCCACTATGACAAGAGCCATTAAGAAAAAAAGTACTGTGTAAAAATATTCCACTAATAATCTTTTACAAAACCTCTGTCAACAAGTTACTTATTCTAGTGATTTTCAAACTGTTCCACTTGAGTGCGGCAGTCATTTTGGGGGAAGCTAGACTGCAGCCCCCAAGAGACAGTGAGTGCAACTGTAATCAGACTACACTTCAATCAGCACTGAACTCATGCTTGAACACATCTGTGGAATTCATCTAGGTAATGCATCTAAAGTAGTAAGATTTATTCCAAGGAAATGATTTGAACTGCCAGAGGAAACATACTGGTAACCTACCACAACCATCAGCTGCACACATGCAGGTACACAAGAATGACAATGGAAATGTGAATATTACATCACCATGGAGCTCCTTGAATTGTAACAAAAACCTCTTGTATGTAAATACATATGAGTAATGGAAATGGGAAAAGAGACATTTTAGATTTAAGGTAATAATATTTGTGGCTTTCTCTAAAGCACACATTTACCTGCCACCCATAGGTAGCAGTGAGCCTTCGAGGACTTCACGAAAGAAGCATTCAGTACCACCAAGATGCTTCATCTGAGAAGTGGTAAAACTCAGTTTCTGGGAGCCTTGAGACAAACCACTGATGTGCTACAAGATCTCAAACATCAAAAAGAAAAGACTATCAGCTCCTTGTCATCAAACTAATTCCTTGACTACTTGCCTAGATCAATGAAATAGCCACCTATTTCATTGGTGGCTACGATTCACTACACTGACTTGAATATGGAGTTTCTATACTACTTAACTACCTGCCCAATTTATGTGCTTGTCTGGAACTCAGAGGCCTCTTCTGAACAATCAGAATAAAACTGAAAAATCTCTCCAATTCTAGGGCTTTTGTTTACCAGTAAGTTCAGAAGCACTGAGCTCTATCTCCACAATCCATGGACTAAGCATAAGTGTTAACTAGGTCCTACACGAAGGTTATGTAACTTTTTTTATACACAAACACAGTAACCTGGGATGCCCCCAGTTGGTGACTGAAGACATCCTGGCCCTTGCTCGCCAGAACCTCAACAAAGGCAGGGTGCTGTCAGACAAAGTAAGTAGAGAAGCCATCAGAGAAGAGTGATGAGCAGCTCATACAATGATGTCCTTTTCAGAGGGAAGTTCTGATAGCAAGGAGCGCTCACCTAGATGCAGTTCCTGTTCCTTATGGTAAAAACCACATGTCAACCTGTATCAGAGCACACCACTGGCAAATTCGGATGTACACTGGACACTGGAAAACGTAGACAGTTCATAAAAGTGGACATATCCTTTTATGAAGTTAGGATATAGATCTTAACAGCTACGGAGTCCATACACTATACTACCCTGTCACCTGGACACAAACAGCCCGGGTTCAGCCTCTTCCTGGGCTATGATGCAGAACCACAGGTTTTACAACCGCGTTTCACAAAGTTTACAAGAGCTTAAAGACATGTACACGCCCCACAGCTTCTGTTTCATTAACAAGCCTGAAACTCTAAGTTGTCCTGTATACAAAGCCACCCGAAATTGTCTTAACTTACAAACGTGTAGTCCATCTATCACAGAAAAAAAGAATAGGTCGATAAGAATTTGTTTAAAACGCAAAATATCTTTGGAACAATCACAAGTGGTGACTACCCAGCTTTACAAAGCCTCGCAGCTGCCTGGGCCTCCCTTTCAAAGTTCTCACCCAGCGCAACTCTGTTCGAGTCCCCCTGAAGATGAAGGTCCCTTCAGCTTAGTGCCGAGACTCAAACGCTCTCTCTCCAAGGGGCACACACCCACCCCCCCTCGAAGGTCCAGGACCTCCCTCCCTCACTCCCCCAGAAAGTCCCTCTCCAAACCCCTCCCTCATCGGCTCGGCCCGGCCCGGCCCGGCCCGGCCCACTCACCCGGGGGCCACGACCTGGCCCGGCTGCGCACACAGTTCTCGCACCACACCGGCGCGTTCCGACCTGAGCCTACGCTCGGTCCGCGCGGAGCGCACGCAGCCCCCGGAGGCGGCACGGGTCGGGGCGGGCCCGGCGGGCAGCGCGGAAGAGGCGGCCTCGTACACAGCCAACACGGAGCCAATGCGTACAGTTGCGCCCGCCGCCACCCTCCACTCGAGCAGACGCAGCGGCGCGGTGCCCGGGCAGCGCACCTCCGCCACGGCTGCCGTCGGGGCGCCGTCGGCTAGAACGCGAGCCGCAGGAGGCGCCTCCATCGTGACCGGGTCTGGCAGACCGGCCACAAGGACAGGAGGCGCTCAGGGCGCGGCGTTCCCCCGCGGGCGGCGGCGAAGCTGCGGTTCCCGCTCAGGAACCGGCTTCACCCGCCGCTCGCTGCGCACCGACTTCCGGGAGGTGTGCCGACGTCACGGCGGGGAGGGCGACGTGCTGCGGCGCGCGTGCGTGCATGTGCTCAGGCCGCTATTGAGCACCAGCTCGGCTCGGGACCCCAGGCGCCGGAGGCGCAGGACGGAAAGCGTACAGTTGGCGTGAGCCTGTGAGGCTTCTCGCAATCCGTCGCACTCTGCGAGCCCCGTACCGAAAACTACGAATCCCAGCATGCAATACCGTCAGTATTCTCGTCGCGTCCTGCGACTACTGACGTCCAGAAACTACGAGTCCCTTTATGCACCAGCGCTCACTGTCGCAGAACTCCCTACAAGCATTGCGAATTTCCACGACGAGTCCCGGCAAGCAACGGGGCAGTTAGGCTAGCCTGTGGTTTACGCGAGTGTAGGTTTCGCGAGACTTCGGGCAACTCCGGGTACATTTTGCGACTCCCCTCCGGAGAGGGGCGCGGTCCTGCTCATCTACACCACAGGTGGTTTTTTGGTTTTTTTTTTTTTTTTTTTTTGTTTGTTTTTTTTTTGGCGGAACCGGGGATTGAACTCAGACCCTTGCGCTTACTAGGGAAGCGCTTATTCCACTGAGCCATCTCCCCGGCCCCTACACCACAGGTTTTGCGAGCGTTCGACTGCACGGGCGCTCCGAACTCCTGTCAGGAGATCCATCAGACCTGCGGATCGTGAGGAACTCGGGCAGTGGCGATTTATCTTTCAGAACAGCAACCAAACAAAACCGAGATTGAACGAGATTACAGGACAACTGGGGAAGATGTAGTTGCCTGAACACTGGTTGTGAGCCAAACTGGTCAGGCATGCCCAGGAAGCGCAGCCCAGAAAGGCTGGGATGTGGGGTGAGCCAGTGGTTTGTATAGACAACGCTGATGCCAGTGCCATATCGCTTTGCACAAAAGCAGCGCCCGTTTGTACCCACAGGCGGTGTGCCAGCTAATCACCTAGAAAAAGTGCTGCAGACAGTTTCCTAGGGGTCGGGTTGTATAAATTTTTAAAAACAAAACTACAAATCTAAAAAGCAAAAAGCAAGGCTGGTGAGATGGCTCAGTGGTCTAAAGCACCTACTCAGAACAAACTTAGCAAAGCACAGGGATCGCGGTTCAATCCCCCAACCTACATGCCATCCAGCCCCGCCCCCTGGTGGGCTGAGCTGGCCGCGTGCGCCCACACACACACACACACACACACACACATACATACATAAATAAATAAAATTAAAAAAAAATAAAAAGCAAAAAGCGATTATTTCATTGGACATGGAGACTGGCTCCGTCAGTTACCTTGTATAGTTCAGGTAAGAACAGTAAGCAAGAACCGGGTGCTTTCCAAGCTGCTTACTGCTGTGATTCCATCAGTAAATCTACAAGGTGCTGAGTTGAAGTAGTTACAGATTAACCATTCTCAATACTTTGGATTCCTCAGAAAAGGGCTGTTGTCCCACGATCCATGTCCACCAACCTTCATAGAAGTTTACAGACTCCTTTTAGTTTCACAAAAATCTTGAGACAAAATATCTGGTTGAATAAAGACTTTGTGCATTGGGAAAGAAAACACCTATTTTGCAAGAAGAAATATTACGATCCAGAAAGTTGCCATAAGCTACAACTTTGTATTTTAAAATCAGAAATAAATGGGTTTCTACACTGAGAATTTTTCAGTTTTTTTGGAAAACGAGGTATGAAGCTAGGGGCAACACCTTCATGAAACACCAGCATTTTTACAGCAAAATATAAGTGGAATGAAAAAGACCAAAAATATTCTGTGTTCAAGTCAATTTAATTTTTTTTAAAAAATGTATTTAGTACAGGGTCCACAGGGTCTCACTCACTACACAGACCGGATTCAAAGTGATCCTCCTGTTTTTCTGCTCCCAACCGCTGGAATTATAGGCGCTTGCCAACCCGTCCAGTTTGAGTTGCTCTGGCTCAGCGTGCCCTGGGGGCAAAAAATATTTTTTTAATCAAAGCAATACAGAAATTTGAATTTTGGTTCTATCTACTTTCCATATACTGTTTTTCAAATATCAGAGGATTTGATTGTCACTTCCTTGGAGGCATGCCTTCTGTAGACTCAACTATGTCCAATTGGCAGACAGGGATCAGTGCTACCGTCAAGAACTGAGTGTTAACATGTTAACAATTGGGCTATAATTCATATGCTTGACTGCTGGGTGGCTTGAACTATCAGTGGTGCAAGCATGATGCTCCTATTGGGCAGCCTTTTATTAATTTTATTAGTAAAAAGGCTGACAAAAAAGATCCCTTTGTACCACCGGTGATAAAAGCTGCCCAGTGGGACCATCATGCATGTACAACCAGGGGTTTAAGCTTGTGGGACTTAATGAGAAAGCAGTTATTGGGGTGGGAGTATTACCTTTGGGAAGGCCAGATTTCCTGGCCTGTGAACTTCATCTGTGTATTTTGTGACAGTGCTGAAGGCCCTTCATCTATGTTGTATACCAATGTATGGACTGAAGTTAGGAGGACTTTTATGCCCTTGTATGGGTGAATAATAAGCAAAAATGGTATAAACTTACCGTGGAATATTTGGCCTTAAAAAGCAGTGAAATTCTAATGTGTGGTAAACATGGTTGAAAGTTGAAGACTTGCTGACTAAAGGAATCTAGGCACAGGAGGACAAATATTGTGTAATTATCCCACAGGGTACCTAGAGTAGTTAAATTTATAGAAACAGTGGTTCTGTGACCTCAGAGAAAGGCAATAGTGGTCCTTCACTAGGCACAGAGTCGAGAAAGGGTGAACATACAACACTACTGAACTTTAGGCATAGATATATAAGTTCTGTGTTTACCACAATCAAAAGTGTACAAGGCTCTTTCTGGAATTAGATAACTTTTCTTTTTTTTTTTAATTTTTATTTATTTATTTATTTATTAGAGAGAGAGAGAGAGAGAGAGAGAGAGAGAGAGAGAGAGAGTGTGTGGTGTGTGTGTGTGGCCAGCTCAGCCCACCAGGGGGCGGGGCTGGCTGGCATGTGGTGCTGGGGGATCGAACCGCGGTCCCTGATGCTTCGCTAAGCTTGTTCCAAGTAGGTGCTTTAGACCACTGAGCCATCTCTCCAGCCCCTAGATAACTTTTCTAACTTAGGTTTTAAATTACATTTCAGTGTCCTGATGTATTGTAATATTGTTTCTCAATCAAATAGTCTAATGATGTACTCATTTTTGTTCATAATATAAACTAGAATTGCTCAAGCGCCATAGAGGTAAATAAAGGGAATATTTACCTATAAAAAGCAAAGACCAACTGTGCCTAAATGCCTTACAAAGATTACTACCTGTGACCTCTGTTTCTAAAATGTACTGACTTCTAAGAAACAAATTGGGAAATGAAATATTAACCAGTTTTCATTCTCCATGATTATCTTTCTTAAATTCCTTTGTCATTTTTTCCCCCTAACCTACCCAAAATCATAATAGCTTTAAAAATTCACAATAGTTTTATATTCTGGTTACATTGTGAATCCTGATATTTAAAATGTATTGCTTTGGCTTTCTGCAGATAATATTGATGGTGTTCCACATGTAGGGTGTTATATTCTTTTTTTTTTTTTTTTTTTTTTTCAGAACTGGGGATTGAACTCAGGCCCTTGCGCTTGCCAGGGAAGCGCTTATTCCACTGAGCCATCTCCCCGGCCCCTAGGGTGTTATATTCTGCAAGTTCTGAGTATACTGCAAACTGTGGTCTCATTCCAAATGAGAAAGGTGAGACCCTGTGAAGTTGGCCACATGCTGCTGCTATACAACAAAAGCAAGGCAGAAAGGGAATCCTGAAGGGTGATAACTGATTGCAGACCTTCTTCTCTGCTGGAACACTTTGCTTTCTTACTGTATTATAAGGCCATATTCAAAGGACCATCAAAACAAACCAAACAGGTCTTCCAAATTATGCTGTACATCAGTGTCTTAAAGTGCACTTGTTGAACCTAAAACGGAACATTACGAATGTCATTCCAACTTCCCCAGTTCCTTGGGTGCCACTTTTCCCTTGAGTTTCCCACTGCAGGCACCCTTACCTGTTTATCATTTTCCTTTTATGTAGTATATTAAGGCACCATGCTATTTTATATGGCTATAGTTTACTATTGTGATTTCTATGTAATGTAATATTTGTGAGAGTGACAGAATGTGTTTATTTTATACAGGTACATTTAGATTTTTCTCACTTTTTATGAAAATCACTGCAATGAGCACTCACATGTTTTGTGGTGCAGGACAGTTACAGTGTCAAGGTACACATTAGTGTGGAAATGTTTATCAGACAATGCTAGGTTATTTCTCAAAATGGTTTTGTCCATTTATTCTGCTTTCTCATGCACACCCTCAGGACGTTAGTGTCATCACACTATCTCTGCCAAGCTGAGTAAAAGTTTCTAAGATGAAAACTTACCTTCTTCCAATATTATTTTATTTAGCATATTGTCCTGCTTTTTATTTATTTGTGCTTTCTGTGAAATGCCTATTAATTTCTGCTTCTCATTTTCCTGTTGGATTGATTGATTGCGTTTTAAAATGCATTTGTTTAGACAGACATAGGGACTGGGGTTTGATCGCCAGTGTACCTTGCAGGCCCTGTTCCCAGGGCATGCTGAGACTGTGATTGAGACTGGGCTTAACAGAAGCTCTGAATTTTAAAAATACCTTAAAATGTAAGGTCTTAGAAATACTTTTTTAAAAATGCTTGTTAAATTTGAAAAAAAAAAAATCTCAAGTCTGCATGGATAACCAGTTGTCCCATCACTACAGGAGGTACATTGAATCACTTTTGTTTGCCATCATGCATGTGATTCATTCCATAAATATGGGCAACTGTGGGTTTTTTTCTTCCTCTGAGTTATTACCACACTGGCTTTGTTGTTGTTGTTTCCCAGTAAGTTTTGATTTATGGATGGAGCAACAGTCTACTTTAGAAGTTTCTGTAGGAGTCTAGTGCCTGTTCTTGGCTTTTTGGTTGCATAAATAAACAAAATTAATTAATTAAGATATCACATTAACAGAGTTTTGGCCAGAACCCAGTGGATTCATACACCAATTTGTGGAAACCTGATTGATGATTTTAATGATCCCATCACTCCATTCATTAGGTTGTTTCCAAAGTCCTCAAGAAAGATTTTATGTTTTATTCCACATGAAGCTTATACATTTTTGTTTTGTATTTACTTCTAGTTTCCTTATTTTTCTGATGGCATTGTATGTGACAGCCCTTTTTAAAATTAACTTTTTTTCTGATTGATCATTCCTGATACATAAAATTGTGATAAAGTTTTGTGGCTTGATCTTGCATAAATTTACCTTAAGATCTTTTAGTTATAATAGTGGACTCTGGGATTTTCTATGTACAAGTCATGTAATTTATAAATAATGACTCATTACTACCTTTTTAAGTTTCATAACTCTTGTCCTACTTTACCAGCCTATCTTTGTACACAAAGGCAGGCAAGATTATGCATAGTGGGAACGCTTGCCTTATTTCAGACTTTTTTTTTCTTTCTATATTTTAGGGAAGGGTTTACTAGGTGTTCAGGGTCTCATTACTAGATTGGACTCGTAATGATTCTCCTGTTTACAGCCTCCCAAGTGCTGGGATTACAGGCGTGCACCACCACGCTCAGTCTCAATTGCTGTCTCAATGCTCCCCAGGGGCGGGGGTGGCACGACACACCAGGGGATTGAACCCCTGGCCCCTGCACCTGCTTGCAGGTGCTTTAATCTGCTGAGCTATTTTTTATTATTTAATTGTATTTGTTAGTAAATTTGCACATAAGATTTAGAAATCAAAAAGGATGAGTTAACACAGTATAAAGTTTTTCTTTTATCCTCATTCTGCTGGCTTTCCTCACTTCTCTTCCTTGAAAACATACTGGAAGATTATTACATCTTTTCAAGGTTATTGCCCAATTGTTTCATTCTAGAGTTTTATTTAATTATCTGCTTTATGGCACCAGAATGGATTAACAGAACCAACATCTTTCTGGTACTGAATCTTCCTATCTAAGATTTTAATATCTTTCTGTGAGTTCATATAATTTATTTATTTATTTAGTATCAGGAATTGAACTCAAGACCTTCCACTTGCTGGGTATGCACTGTGCCACTGAGCTATATCTGGCTGTTCATATCTTTTGTGTTCCTTATATTCACTTCATATTCACCAACTTCTTATGGGAGTGGTGATGCATGCCTGTGATCCCAGCACTTGGCAGGATGAGGCAAGAGGATTGCCCCAAGTTCGAGGCCAGTTTGTGCTACATATGAGTTAAACACTAGTCTGAACTACATAGTGCGGCAGGCCTGCGCCTGTGCGGTGGAGGCGCCGAGGGAGGCGGGGGCTTGATCCCTGCATGTCATTGAGTTCACCATGCTTTACAGATGAAGATAGATTTAGTCTGGAAGCTCTTCAGACAATACATAAACAAATGGATGATGACAAGGATGGTGGAATTGAAGTAGATAAAGTGATGAATTTATCAGAGAAGATATGAAATATAAAGATGCTACTAATAAACACAGTCATCTACACAGAGAAGATAGGCATAGCACTGTAGAGGATTTATGGAAACAGCGGAAGACATCAGAAGTTCATAATTGGACTGTTGATACCATTCAGTGGTTGATAGAATTTGTTGAACTTCCCCAGTATGAAAAGAATTTTTGAGACAATAATGTCAGAGGAACAACATTTCCCAGGATAGCAGTCCATACTTCATTTATAATCTCCCAGCGATCGGAGTCACAGACAAAAACTCCAGCTCAAGGCACTAGATGTGGTTCTGTTTTGTCCTCCGACACGCCCACCTCATAACTGGATGAAGGATTTTATTCTCACTATTTCTATAGTAATCAGTGTTGGAGGGTGCTAGTTTGCATATATGCAAAATAAGACATCTAAAGAACATGTTACAAAAATGATGGAAGAATTGGAGAGTTTACAAACTGCAGAGCAAAGTCTACTGGACTTGCAGGACAGGCTTGAAAAAGCACAAGAAGAAAACAAATGTTGCTGTGGAAAAGCAAAATCTACAGTGCAAAATGATGGATGAAATCAACTATGCAAAGGAAGAGGCTTGTGGGCTGAGAGAGCTGAGGGAGGGGGCAGAGTGCGAACTGAGTAGAGGGCAGTATGCAGAGCAGGAGCTGGAGCAGGTTCGAATGGCTCTCAAAAAGGCTGAAAAATAATTTGACCTGAGAAGCAGCGGGTCTGTTCCAGATGCCCTTCAGAAGTGGCTTTAGCTAACACATGAAGTGGAAGTGCAGTACTACAATATTACAAGACAAAATGCTGAAACGCAGTTGGCCATTGCTAAGGATGAGGCAGAAAAAATTAAAAAGAAGAGAAGCACAGTCTTTGGCACCCTGCATGTTGCACACAGCTCCTCCCTAGATGAGGTCGATCACAAAATTCTGGAAGCAAAGAAAGCTCTCTCCGAATTGACTTGCTTGTGAAAATGGCTTTTTCGCTGGCAGCAGATTGAGAAGATCTGTGGCTTTCAGATAGCCCATAACTCAGGACTGTCCAGCCTGACCTCTTCCCTTTATTCTGATCACAGCTGCATGGTGATCAGAGTCTTCATTCTGCCCTATCCTATTGCTGGAGGAGTCGATCACTTAGATGAAGATACCCCTCCAATAGTGTCACAGTTTCCTGGGACCATGGCGAAACCATCTGAATCTTTAGACAGAAGCAGCAGCCTGTGTCGCTTTAGCCACAGCGTCATGTCATCCTCACTGCAGTCTCAGCGAGCTCAGCTCCCTCCACATGCTCCCCACCCCTCCCACCCATGGCACCCACATCATCCCCAGCACCCGCAGCACTCCTTGCCTTTCCTGGATCCAGATATCCTCTCAGTGTCAAGTTGCCTTGCACGCTACTGAAATGAAGAGGAGGAGGCCGTTTATTTCACAGCTGAGAAGCAATGGGAAGTGCTAGACACTGCTTCAGAATGTGATTCCTTAAACTCTTCCATTGGAAGCAAGCAATCTCCTCCTCCAAGTCTCGAGATATACCAAATATTGTCTCCCTGGAAGATATCCAGAAATGTGCTTTCCCTAGAGGACTCCTCCAGAGGAGACTCACCCGTCACTACAGACCTCTCCCGGGGTTCTCCAGATTGCGTAGATCTGACAGAAACCAAGAGTATGATCTTCAGTCCTGCAAGCAAAGTGTACAATGGCATCTTGGAGAAATCCTGTAGCATGAACCAGCTTTCTAGTGGCATCCCAGTGCCTAAACCTCACCATACATCGTGTTCTTCAGCCAGCAATGACAACAAACCTATTCAGGAAACCCCAATCATTACCAGGATAAGCAGCATCCCACATGACCTTTGTCATGATGGAGAGAAGAGCAAAAAGCCATCAAAAATCAAAAGGCTATTTAAGAAGAAATCTAAGTGATGTAGCTGGCTTGATGGAATTCCATACAAGTGGCATCTGTAAACTATTATTTCCCACCCTCCACTCCCTGTTTTTTGTTTTAATTTTAGTTATGTAACTCCATTGGAGTTTCCAGACTGGATGCCATAGTGGGATGTCCTGAAGGGCACTGTCTACTGTCTGATTATTTAAATGACTAGATAATCAATTCATCAAGTCAGTTATTCCTGAAAAATCATTAAGACATGAGACAGTTTACAGTCTTTTCTGCCTATTTATTTTGTCTTTGTTGTTAGTGATGTGTATATATATTTTGTTGAAAGCCACCATGGACTTACAAGCTTTAATGGACTGGTAAGCCAGCATGGGATTGCAAAACTTTCTTGTTTACCAAGCATCTTCTTATCTTTCTACAAAGCTATTTACATCATGGACTAAATAACTTGAGAGAAGTAAAACTAATTGCATTACTGTTTCCAGACTGGAAAAAATAAATCTCTACAAATGAAGCTGTGTAGAGTTTATAAAGTAACTATGGATGTGGATATGGAACTCTTTTCACTTTTAGATCAAAAATGGATTTTTAAGTAGAAACTAGGGTTTCTAATTGACTTGATTTTGGAAATGAAAACCCATATTTTATTATGGGATGCTCCTTTAAATGCATTTAATATTGTAAAGTTTCAAGTCCTGCTGTAAAGATCCTATTATTTTGTTTTCCCCAGGGTTTTCACTGTGATTTACTGCATTGCAGGCTGTATGATAAAATATAAATAATTTAAAGAGAGAAGGCTCTTAATTCCTTATGCAAATGGAAGTTGAAACTTGACTGAAGGAATTAAAACATTTACAAGCTTAAACTGAGATAGGGGTGTGGGATTCAGGCACTTGTTTACAGACTTTGAATAACTGCAAGGACTAATGGTTTGTGAAAAATGTGTACTGTGGAAAAAATAATAAATTGGAGATATTACTATATGGGATTATGTTGATTTGTGTTAATAACATTCTACTAAAAACACTCTGTTTTCTGGAGAGCTGTAAGCTATCTTGTTGCTTATTTGCAGTATCTGAAATAGTGATGTTTTGGAAGCAAGTTGTCAAAAAATTTCCTTCTATTTTATATTGTTTGTCCTATTTTTTCCCATAATTTTATTGATAAACAAATAGCAATGAGACAGTTTCAAATCAAATTGGTAGGACAGTTTCAATAATTAACACATTGCATACGTTCTTCCTAGTGGTTAATTGCTGTACAAGATGCAGACATGATATCCTATTTACAAACACCATTAGAACAGATCACTCTATTTATTAAGAGAAT
>NW_004524696.1:8229065-8230461 GCF_000260255.1 Octodon degus | reverse complement strand
TATATATATATATCCCTGAACCAATCTCCAGCCCAAATAGTCTACATAGAACAAATAATAAACTGTGATATGTTCATGTAACAATTCCCCAAAACTGATGTATTTTCATGTATCTCAAACATGTCACAGTAATAGAATACACACAAGATCCAAAAACCTCTGATTTTTCAATAAAGTAGATTGCCTTACTGTTTAATGTTGATTTTCAAAATAGCTACATATTTATCTTTATTGCTGGAGAATATTCTCTTGGATTATCATGATTGGAGAAGAGTCAGAATTTCCTGATTCTTAATTTAATAACAATTGCTTGTTTTTAGAAGACAGTAACTGATGCATTTCCTTTCTGAGACCTTTGCCTAAATAAGGCAGCATAATTATTGAAAGCAAGGTTCCTTGTTCTTGTCACACAGCAGAGGAAGATGGAGTAAGAATTTGAAGTTCACAGTCAAACTCTGTGCCTGCCCAACATTTTATTCACAGAGGATGAAAACAAAACAAGTACAGCTGCATGCAATTTAGAAAAGGAAAATTTTCAGGAAAGAGAGAAAAAGAGATTTGTAGTTTAACACAGTGAATCAAGAGTACTTAAGGACAGCAAGAGCTAAGAAAATCCTTGTAAAAATTGGTTATGAATTCACTTTGGAAGAGGTTAAAGTCGGAGTAAAAATGAGAAAGACAGTAAAACAATTTAATTTTCAACTTTTAGTAATTAAAGGAAGTAAAAATGATTAATCAAATAATAGAAAGAGCCTTTTTAAGATGAAAAAGGAAAATAAATCTGGAGGGAATTAAAGACATCTATAATAAGAGATTAGGAGGCGTGAGAGAAAAATTACTGGAGAAAAGAAAACATTGAGAAAAGCTTTCATGGGAGAGAAGGGCAAAAGCAGGTCATCTGAGCATAAATGGTCTTTCTGAAGTCACTATGTAATCACCATAATAGAACTGATAACTACAGTGAATGCATAGACATTTTAAGGTACACAAGTCTGTTTTTATATTCCAACTTGTTTTCAGAACATCTTGATACAACTGAGAGTTATATTTTCAAGGTAAAATCTGTTTTTAAATATTCCATCTACAGCAGTTGACAGCACCTATAAACTTCATTTACACACCATAGAATTAGTTAGGAAAGAGGCATAAATTTCAGTGTGAATAGAAGAAAGTGTCGGCTTGATGAGTGCTAGAGTCATGAAAAATCAGCTTCTTTAAACAAAACTCTAAACATTTATTTCACTGAATAGAAAAGGTATTGAAACCTCTTTTAGCATAACATCTTTTAGATGCATTTTATGGGGGCAGCAATATTCACTTCGTTACCATATAGAAAGTTAAATGAATCATTGTTCCCAGAATGTAATAGTGAGCTCCACATACTGCTCAGTGCATG
>NW_004524696.1:8220390-8225299 GCF_000260255.1 Octodon degus | reverse complement strand
TCATCATTATAACCTTAACACGTACTGAAGTTCAGGTGCAGATCTACAAAGTTTGGATTTATCCAGCTATGCCTGGCTTTGGTCTGGCTGCTGTGCTCAGCTCCTTCCTCCTGCTGCCCTTGGTGGTGTACCTTTTGTGCCCCTCTGGCAAGATTTTCTGCTCCTGGACTAGCTGGGTGGTTCTATCCTCTACATTCTCTGCAGGGATTGCAGCTGCAGGGTTTCACTCCACGGCTGTATGCCAGGTTGAGCTGAGCCTGGAGGGGACAAGGTGGAGTAGGGGAGAGAGGCAACTCTCCCCCACACTCACCGGGCCTGGGCTAGGACTGGGTCTGGGGGTTCCCAGAACGAGGCAGAAATTCCTACTCAGCAGGTGGTGTGGGGGAGGTGTTGAGGAGTGGTGGATGGCGTCCCAAGGGGGTGAAAGAGGGTCTCACCCACCCTGCGCCTGGGCTGGGACCAGTAAGAGGTCCTGCCAGTGCAGGGTAGCCCTAAGCTCTCCCACACAGTCACCCGTTTTTCCTATTTTTTAATGTAGCTTGAAATGTTTAAATGTTCTGATATCAAGATTAACAAATATAAATTTATGGTGCATTAAAAAAATGAACTATATGGTGACAAGACAGAAAAACAGATCCACCAATTTCTGCAAGACAGTAGCTAGTATTTTGCAGATTGAAAATCAGAAATCCAAGGTCATAGAGGTACTAAACTTTTGAATTCTGCTATGGTTTGAATGAGTGCCCACCACCAAGATTTCTGTTTAAAAGGTATGGTCACTAGTTTCTGGAGTAGTGAACTCTTAGAAATGGTACACATTTAGAAGTCTAAAATGACAGGTATTTCAGACATAGTTTAATTTTTTTAAATTTTTATTTATGTATTTATTGATTTATTTTCTGATTTTTCCTTTGGTCTTTATTTTATTTTTTTCTCAGTCAAAATCAAGAAACTTATATTCATATAATTAGAATTCTCAAAGTAGAAAGAGGTAGGCAATAAATATTTAAAGATTTAAAATTTCTGAATTTAGTTGAACTTATAGCACCACATTTCCAAGAAAAATCAACCTTTTGCACAAGAAATTTGAATAAAATCATACCAAGATACACAAAAATGAAATTGTCCAAAACTTATTGTAAAGAAAAAAATCATTAAAGCATATACATAAAAAATAGCTATGGAGAACAAAATTAAATGGCATCTTATTCCACATTAGAAAGAAAACAAAGGTGCCAGGGAGATGGTTCAGTGGAAGAAGCACTTCTCTGGCTAGTGCAAGGGCCTGAGTTCAATCCCTGGATCTGAAAAAAAAAAAAAAAAAAAAAAAGAAAGAAAACAAACAAAAAAGAAAAACAAGTGTGTAAGAAACTAGACTAATTAAATGACTGAAAGAAAGGAAAAACCAAATCTGTCCTCTTTGAATTTATACTTAGCAAACATACCTTTGAAAACTAAAAGGAAAATATTTTCCAGTTATACAGACACAAAATATTCTAATACCTCCAGATGTAGTATATAGGAAATAACAAACAGTGTAATTCAGAAGGCAACAGAAGTTGCTGTATGCTCCTGGATGAACAATAAAGAGCTCTCAAAATGATAGTTATGCAGGACTATATAAAATACATTAGATGAACCTTTATTTAGAAGGTCATTAAAGATTTCTATGAAACAGTATCAATCTTATGCCAGGTTATACATACATTTTTAAAAATATATATGTGTGTGTATGTGTGTATAAAAGACAGAAAAGAAGTAATACAAAGTGAATGGAAAATGGAAATATACATTTTAAAGTTTCTAATACTAGGAGAAAATATCACACCATGTCTTCTAAATAAATTGTAAGTCAAAGATACAGTATAAATCTTATAACAAAAATTAAGATTAAGCAGTATTCAGAAAATTAAATACTAATTAATTAAAAATTAAATGTTTCAAAATAATTGAACTAAGAAAAAGCTTTCATGATAGCAAAGAAGTACTAAGAGTAAAACATAAGATAAATACTGGAATGGCAAATAAATGACCAGCACTTCTAACAGTTTGCGGATAGGATATCCCACACAGTTCTAGTGTGTTGTGGACAGGTATAATGTCCATGACACTTACTGGTGGCCAGGTGTCACTTGTGGGACTGAGCTACTGCTATTTTCTTGATATCCACCCTGTAGACCCAGATGGAATCATGACCCATAGGGTGCAGGAGAAGTGCATTTGTAGAGTACGCTGATAGAAATATTTTGCTGCTGTACACAAAAGAATACCTGAAAGACTGCTTTTATATCCCTCTTATTCTCCTGTGTTTAATTGTTTGCCCTATTTGGTGGGTTCTTTCCATTCTCATTAATGCAGTTGTGATCATTTTGCTCCGTCTCTAGAACATCATTTAGTAGTCTGTGTAGGCTTGGCTTTGTCATCATGAAATTCTTAAGTTGTTCTTTGTCATGGAAGTATTTCACTTCTCCATTATACTTGAAAGAGAGTTTTGCAGGATATATCAATCTGGGTTGCAATTTGTTTTCTTGTAAGACTTGAAGTACTTTGCTCCATGCTCTTCTTGCCTTGATGGTTTGTGAAGAGGTATCTGCTGTTATTCTGATGGGTTTTCCTTTAAAAGTAATTTGTTTCTTTTCTTTAGCGGCTGAATTTCTGGGATCTTGATTATTATATGTCTGGGTGTGGTTTTAATTGGGTTGATATTATTTGGAGTTCTATATGCTTCAGTTGCCTGAATATCAGATAGTTTCCATATATTTGGGAAGTTTTCTGCTATTACTTCCATCCATATTCTTTTTATATCATTCGTATTGACTCCTTCCTTCTCATTGATGCTTATTAGTCTCACATTGTTCATCTTTGCATCGTCTTGCAGGTATTGAATTATTTTTTTTTCCTGCCTCCTAGTTGTTTTTAAGAGATCTTTTCTTACTTTTTCACTAGCTGCAATGGTGTCTTTAAGGTCTGAAAGTCTATTTTCACTTTCTTTCAAACGGTTTTGCCAGGTTGTGTTTGAGGTTTTAATTTCCTGTGAATCTGCTTCATGCATTCTATTTCTTTCCTATATTGCTTATTTAAGGATTACATCACTTTTATATTCTGTATTTTTTATCAGTGTTTTCTTTAGAAGCACTTAGTACTTCTTTGAGTATAGTTATCATTTCTTTTTTTACTTCAGAAATTATTTCTGATCTGATTTCCCCTATATCTTTCTGTAGTTGTTTCTTTACTTCAGGCACTATTATTTCAGAGATTTAAGGTGTGTGATTTCCAATTTCTTCCATGCTAGTGTCTTCTGCATTTGTTCGGGGTGGACTCGGGGCCTGAGACTCCATTTTGTTCCTTCTCTTTGTTATTTTGTATAACACTGTCTTCTGACCTTTGGTGTAAAGCTTAGATAGAGTTGTTACCTTATCACCAGGTCTGGATCTACCAAGTTCACACTCATCCCAGTAGGTGGGGCTTGGATCTCATTGTTGTGCTACTTCTTCCTGTTGCAGCCCTTGGAGTTGAACCCTCTGTGCCACTCTGGCAAGATGTTCTGTTCCTGAATCAGCTGGGTGGATCTTGCCTCTAGCCTCTTTGCAGGGAGTTCTGCTGAAGTGTTCCACACTGGTCCTGGGCTCTGTGTCAAATAAAGATCTGACAGGCCCCGGCTCATCTCACTCACATGCTGTGCCTGTGCTCTAGTTCGAAGGAGGATCTGGCAGGGCCCCTGGTGTCTCACTCACATGCCGGGCGTGTCGGTCATAGTTTAACATTACACATTGGTGTCTTCAATGTAGTTGCTTAGTTCACAGATATCACCATAGAGAGTTAGTCATGGTGAGATTTCTACCTTTTAACTGCTATATTTAAAAAACCTGATGGAAATTCTTAGTACATTTGCCTTATCCATCTTGTATATATACATGTATGATTTTGCCTCTACCTTATTATCTAAATTTCTCCTTTTTCTCTCTTCGTTAATTTTTTTTTTCAGAGCAGTGATTGAACTCAGGCCCTTGCACTTGCCAGGAAAGTGCTTATTCCACTGTGCCATCTCCCTGGTCCCTTGTTTAATTCTTAAGTTTTGTTTCTTTCCATTTAACTGTGTTCATTATACTTTTAAATTTTTATTCCTTCATTTGAATTCTTATACTAGGGAGACAATAAGATATTGACATATGTGGGTCTGGGTTAATTCATTTGTGAGTATAGCCTCAATTTGCGTCAACTTACCTATGAAGACTTCGAGTTTGTTTTCTTTATAGCTGAGTAATACTACTCCATTGCATAAAAATTCCACATTTTTCATCCATTCTTCAGGTGACAGGATTTTGCTTGTTTTCAAGATTTTTTTAAAATTAATTTTATTGAGAAACAAATAGCAATGAGAGAATTTCATTGAGATATATTGACTTATGATTGACATGCTATTTAGCTGTTGTAGTTTACTCCTTTTTCTCTTGTGTTTAATTGTTTGCCCTATTTAGTGGGTTCCTTCCATTCTCATTCATGGAGTTCTGATCATTTTGGTCCCTTTCTAGAATAACTTTTAGTTGTCTGTGTAGGGTTGACTTTGTCATCATGAAATTCTTTAGCAGTTTTTTGTCATGGAAGAATTTCAATTCTCCATCAAACTTGAAAGAGAGTTTTGGAGGATATAGTAGTCTGGGCTGGATTTTTTTTCATAGAGTACTTGAAGTACTCTGTTGCATGCTCTTTTTGTCTTGATAGGTTGTGAAGAGAAGTCTGCCATTATTCTGATGGATTTTCCTTTAAATGTGATCTGTTTCTTTTCCTAGTAGCTTTTAGTATACTGTTCTTGTGCTAGATTTCTGGGATCTTGACTATTATATGTCTGGGTGTGTTTTCAATTGGGTTGATATTGTTTGGAATTCTGTATGCTTCAATTACATAAATG
>NW_004524696.1:8217710-8219324 GCF_000260255.1 Octodon degus | reverse complement strand
ACTGAGTTACATGATGTTACAGTACAAGATCTCATATGTCCTGAGTCTTAATTGATGTTGGAAGGCTAGGGCCAAAATGTTGCCTTTCCCATCCTAGTTGTTTTTAAGAGACCTTTCTTACCTTTTCACTAGCTGCAATGGCATCTTTTAGATCTGAAACTCTATCTTCACTTTCACTCATACAGTTTTGCAAGCTTGTGATTGAGATTTTAAGTTCCTTTATACCTCTTTTACTCTGCTTCATGGGATCTATTTCTTTCCTATATTTTCATTCAAGGATTCCATCATTTTTCTATTCTCATTTAATTGTTTACCAGTGTCTACTTGAGAAGCAGTTATTCTTTCATTATAGTTATCCATTCTTTTTTTAATTCAGAGATTACTTCTGATCTGATTTCCTCTATATGTTTCTGCAGTTGATTCTTTACTTCACACACTATTAATTCAGAGATTTCATTTTTATTTCAGAGGTTATTTCTGATATGAGTTCCTCTATATCTTTCTGCAGTTGTTTCTTTACTTCATAGGCTATTGCTTCAGACATTTCTGCTGTATGAATCCAAATTTCTTCTGTGCCAGTGTCTTCTGCACTTGTTCTGGGTGGGCTTGGGGCCTGAGATTACATTTTGCTCCTTCTCTTTGTCATTTTGTATAGCACTGTCCTCTGACCTTTGGTGTAGAGTTTTGGTGCAGTTATAACCTTAGCACCTACTGATATTCTTATCCAAGAGAGATTATATGATTAAGGCAATTATGGTTTTATATTTACAGAACTTCAATAAGGAATACTATTAATGGGTAATGATATTTAGCAGTTGACAAATTTTGTAACTAATGCCTTTGTATTTTAGATGGTAAGAGCATACATTATGTCTATATAGTTGAGCAGATATTAAGTTGGGAATTTGTATTTAAGTTAGTTCCACTAAGTTCTGTCTGATCATGTCCCCTTGGTGTACCTGGTGTTTTCCAGGCAGACTAGTTGATCCCAGTTACCTTTCACCCCTTCTCTCAGTCAAGAGTGAAAGAGGGAGGATGCTCTTATAGATCTGGGTCTTGCAAAGTGTCTGAGTTTACCAGGTGCAGGTCTACAAAATTTGAATTCATCCAGTTGTGTCTGGCTTGGGTCTGGCTGCTGTGCTCAACTTTTTCCTGCTGCAGCACTTGGAAGCGAACCCACTGTGCCCCTCTGGCAAGATGGTCGGCTCCTGGATTAGTTGGGTGGTTCTGGCCCCTTGCTTCTCTGCAGGGACTTGAGCTGCAGAGTTTTACACCAGGCCTGTTATGTCAGGCCTGGGCTGGGTCTGGAGGGGTCCAGCAAGAAGGACAGAAGGACTCGTTCACAAGTAGGGCCTGGGTTGGGTCTGGAGGGATCCAGCAGTCAAAGGGAGGGCAGAAGCTCTCACACTGGGCTGGGGATTGGGCTGTGTCTGGAAGTGTCCCGAGAGTGTGGAGGAAGTTCTCACACACACGCTGGGCCTGGGTTGGTTCTGGAGAGGTTTGAAAGAATACTGAGAGCATGGAGGACAGTTTGAAAACAGGTTAGTAGGACAGTTATAATAATTAATACATTGCATATAGTTGTCTTAATTGTAGTTATTCATAGTACAAGAT
>NW_004524696.1:8211027-8217456 GCF_000260255.1 Octodon degus | reverse complement strand
TACAAAATGGTCCATCATTTATATACCCCTTTTTTGTTTAGTTTTGTCAGAGATGGTTATTCCATTGCCATTTAAATATTGTAGGTGTGTGAATTCAGCAGTATATTCCAATGCACGGCAGTAGTCCATAATAGTAGTGGGTTATTCATTGCACTGGCAATGTCAGAAGTTGTTGACTTGAGCCTTTTACAGCTCATCATATTAATACAGCTTTATTTCTTATACCTTGTTTTTATATTTTTCTGCTGGATGGTTCAGACCAAGATACAGCAAGACCTATAAAACAAGAAATGTAATTTTTGTATCTGACAAGGTCAGTCAAATCCCCTCAAGATTTACTCGGAAACCCTATACCGCAGTTTTTAGTTCCTTTGTCAGTGTCAGCCATGTAGATGAGTCATGGCCATTGCTTGACCAATATGCTTTCTGTGAAAGCCTGAGAGGATGTTTTCTCTCTGGTGACTCTCCTTAGGCACACTATACATCACTGATCACTTTCATCTGTGGCTCCATAATCTCCTTGATCAGAAAATTTGGGACACCACTGAGTTACAGGATGTTACAGTACAGGTTCTCTTATGTTCTGAGTCCTCCCTGACCTTGAATGACTAGGGCCAAAATGTTGGCTATCCTTGTAGTCCTTCTTTATCTCTCATTTTTGGTCTGAAAACTTAAGTTGTTAACTCTCCAGTAGAGAAGCTTAATGATATTATTACCCTAAAACATAGGCAGTTGAGCTTAACCTCACTATCTCTCTGTATATCAAACATCTTAGACATAACATGGAGCAGGTATTTTCCATCAAGCATTGATATGTTAAACTTTAAATCCCTACAGAATGTGAAAAAAATAAATAAAAAATGAAAAAAATTTAAAAGATAGGAATAAACAATTACATATTTTTAAGCAGAAATTTAGAAATCTAAATGTATACAGCGTTGAAGCTGGACAGTCCTATGACATTTTTGTTTCTTGTCTCTTGTTTTCATTTATTACCCTTTTTTAAAAAAAACATTTACTTTGAGAAACAGTATAGCAGTAACTGATATGACATTAGAAGCAGTACATATTGAGAAGACCAGAATGACAGGCACTCCAATCGTGACCCTAA
This sequence comes from Octodon degus, assembly GCF_000260255.1. Taxonomy (NCBI): domain Eukaryota; kingdom Metazoa; phylum Chordata; class Mammalia; order Rodentia; family Octodontidae; genus Octodon; species Octodon degus. The sequence goes on along the minus strand of NW_004524696.1, from coordinate 8,216,345 downwards.
TATTACACATTGCTATCTTCAGTGCAGTTGCTTAGTTCACAGGTAGTAGCATATATAGGTAGTCAGAGTGAGAATCCTACCAATTAATTGCTACTTTCAAAAACCTGCTGAAGATTCTCAGAATCATTGGCTTACCTCTCTTGTTCATATAAATGTATGATTTTGCCCCTGTCATGTTTCCTGCCTTTTCTTCTTGCCCTCTCTTTGTTATTTAATTCTTAATTTCTCTCTTTCCATTTAATTGTGCTATAACTTTCTATTTTTATTTCTTCTTTTGAGTTCTTATACTAGGGAGACTACATGATATTTACACATGTGGGTCTGGGTTAATTCACATGTGAGTATCTCTTCAAGTGGCATCCAATTACATATGAGGTCTTTGAGTTTATCATTCTTTATAGCTGAGTAATACTCCATTGTGTAAAAACACATCTTTTTCATCCATTCCTTAGGTGATGGGCATTTTGGTTACTTCCAAGATTTGGCTTTCAGAAATTGTGCTTCTATAAACATGGGTGCATGCACATCACTATGATATGATGTTTTCAGACCCTTTGGGAAAATTCCCAGTAGAGGGATAGGTGGTTTGAATGGGATTTCCAGTCCTAGTTTTTAAAGGAGTCTCCACACTGATTTCCATAACAGTTGCACCAGTCTACATTGTCACCAGCGGTGCAGAAGGTTTCCCTTTTCTCTGCAGCCTCCTCGACATTTGTTTTTGATTGATTTCTTTATGATAGCCATTCTTTCTGGGGTGACATGATATCTCAGTGTTGTTTTAGTTTGCATTTCTCAAATGGCCAGTGATGTGGAGCATTTTTTTTCTTGTATTTATTTGCTTCTTGTGTTTCTTCCTGTGAGAAGTATGTATTCATCACAGATGCCCATTTTTGTTTTTGAGTTTGTTTTTTGCTCAATAACTTGTATACAAAAACTTAATAATATTTCAAAATCCAGTTTTTTTGATCACAGAGAAGCATTTGAATAGACATTTTACCAAAGAACATACAAAAGTGACAGATAAATACATATGATGCTAGACATTACCAGTCATAGGAAAACAAATGCAAATCAAAAACACAGTGTGACACTACTACACACCTAGTGAAATGGCTAAAATTAAAGACAGATCATATCAAGCACTGACCAGGATTTGAAAAAATTAAAGCCCAAATACACTACAGTGTGAATGCAAATGGAAAATCCACTTTTGGAAAACAAGTTAGGAGTTCCTTAACAAGGTAAATATACACCTGCTATGTAATCCAGATAGTTTGCTCCTAAGAGAAATTAAAACATGTACACTATCCTTACAAACGCTGGGAGTATATATGGAAAACTGCTCAGCCTCCTGGAGAAGCTTGTCACATTGGCCTTCCTGATGGAAACCTGGCTGTCCTCATTGTCAGAGCAGCTCAGGACCTCTGTTGCTGAGGATCAGATGCCCATTTTTTGATTGGATCTTTAAATTTGGGGATCCTAATGTTTTTTAGTTCTTTATAAATTCTAGAGAAAAGACCTTTGTCTGAGTGCTTATTAGTTAAGATTTTTTTCCAAATTTGTGTGTTGTCGTGTCACTCTGTTGGTAATTTCTTTTGATATGTGGAAATTTCTAAGTAATAGGAGATCCTAGTTGTTAATTCTTTCTAGAATTTCATTTTTGTTCTTGAAATGTTTGCCTACCCTTATATCTTCCTAATGTCCACCTATTTCTCTTCCAGGAAATTTAGTGTTTCTGTTCTAATGTTTAGATGTCTAATCCATTTTGACTTTAGTTTAATGCATGGTGATAGATGTGGGTCTAGTTTTAGTTTTCAGCATGTAGAGAGCCAATTTTTCCAGCACCATTTATTAAAGAGGCTATCTTTCTCCCAGTGAATATTTTTGGACCCTTTGTGAAATGTAACATGACTGTGTGTTTGTAGTTGTATCTCCATCTTCTAGTCTATTCCATTGATCCTTAGGTTTTTTTTTTTTTTTTTGTGGGGGCAATAGCATGCTGATTTTATCACTGTAGCTTTTTAGTATAATTTCAAGTCAGGGATTGTAATGCCTCCTGCCTTGCCTTTGTTGCCCAGGATTGCCTTTGCTATTCTAGGTCTTTTCTGGTTCATAAATTTTAGGAATGATTTCTCTAGGTCTGTGAGGTATCTTGGAGGTATTTTTTATGGGGATTGTGCTAAATCTGTATAGCAATTTTGGTAGTATGGCCATTTTCACAATGTTGATTCTTCCTACTCTGGAGCAAGGGATATCTTTCCATTTTCTGAAATCCTCTCAATCTCTTTTTTCAGAGTACTGTAATTTTCATTGAATAGATCTTTTACTTCTTTAGTTAGATCAATTCCTAAGTATTTCATTTTCTGCAGTGCTATTGTTTTTTAAATTAATTTTATTGAGTATGCGGTGCTATTGTAGAAGGTATTGTTTATCTAATTTCCCTCTCAGTGTGTTTGTTATCTGTGTATAACAATGCTATTGACTTTTGGGTATTGAATTTGTAATGAGATTATGTTTTCTGTAGCCTCTTCCATTTTTTTCTCTTCTATTGTGATCATTTCAGAAAATTCCTGTGGATGACTTTTTATTTCCTCTCTGTTGTCTTATCCTGGTTGATCTGGTGGTCTGGCATTACATTTTGCTTCTGTGTCTTCTCATTTTCTGTTTTCTCTTTTTATTTTGTTTTCTATGTTGATTCTTCTGGATTTGTTATGGTAGATATCTTTAGTTATGATAACAAGGCTTTCCTAGCAAATATCTGCTCCATGGAGATGTTGTTTAGATTTAGGTAGTTCTTGGCCATTGTCTCTCTCTTTCTGGTTCACTTCAATACTACTTTACTTTTGCTTCCATTCCTTCCCTCATGTGTCCTCCTGTTTACCATAACTTGGATAATCACCCTGCACCCTTCAGCCTTGGTCTTACTATATTGGACCTCATTCATCTCTCTAGCTTGCCCCTATCCCTCTCAACACCTCTCATCCCACAATACAGTAAAATCACTCTACCAAGTAGTACAGTTAGAAATCTATGGTACGATTATCCAAGCCATTCTGCATACATACATACATACATACATACATACATACATCTCTTTTCCCCATTTCCTCTCCTTTCTTTCTCCTCATCGAAATAATTTCTTCCTTTTAGATAGATTCATTCCCTTTTCACAATATCTATTGTACCCATCAGATTTTATTTTCTCTTTCAGGTCTTCACACTAGAGAGACAGTATGATGTTTGCACATGCAGGTCTGATTTATTTCACTTAAGAGTATGGTCTCTGGCTGCATACATTTAGCAATAAAAATCTCAACTTTATCCTTTTTATAGATGAATAATACTCCATTATGTGAAAACACCACATCTTTATACATTCCTCAGTTGATGGTTATTTGAGTTGCTTCCAAGATTTAGCTATGACAAATTGCACTGCTATATACATGGGTGCACATAAATCACTGTAGTATGATGTTTTCAGTCCTTCTGGAAAAGTATCCAGAAGGGTAGTAGCTGGGTCAAATGGGACCTCTAATCCTAGTGAAATGTTCTTTTAAAAATTTTTGTACTTTCATTTTAGATTTTTATTCTATTGTATGTTTACAGTACATAATGATTCCACTTATCATGAGGAGTTGGTATATGTCCATAACACATCTTACTCATTTTATATCACTGACCACTCCTCTCCCTCCCTACTCTTTCTATCAGTCTCCTTTCCATTTATAAAAACTTTATCTCCATTTTAAAAATGTGTTGAACCCCTTTCACTGCCCTCCTACCTAATTCCTCCATCTCTGTTCACCTTTTCATGTCAGAAAGATCTTCCTATTATTTTGCTCATTATATTTTTGTTTCTTAACAAGAGAAAGCATGAATATTTAAGCTTGCTTGTCTGATTTCATTTATTGTCTCAAGGTGCATCCATTTACCAATGATGACTCAAGTTTATTCTTCTTATGGTAGAGTAGTACTCTGTATGTGTATACAACATTTTCTTTATCCATTGATCTGTTGATAGGTAGTAGGTCATTTCTGAGATTTAACTATTAAAAAAACCACATTGCTATTAACATGGATATGAATGTATTACTATAACATAATAATTATATAACACTATAATATAGTATCTTTAATAAAGATACCTAGGCGGGGAATATCTGAAAATATCTACTTTTAATTTTTTAAAAATGTATTTAGTAAGGGCCTACAGGGTCTCACTACACAGATCAAACTCATAGTGATCCTCCTGTTTTCAGCCTCCCAAGTGCTGGGATTACAGGTGCACAACACCATACACATTCTCTATTTTTAGTTTTCTGATAAATATCCATTTTGATTTTCATAATGTGGTTCTATTAGTTTACATCTCCACAAACAATGTAGGAGGGCTTCTTTATCCCAGAGCCTTACTAGCATTTTTTATTTTTTAAATTTTGTTTGTTTTTTTCATTAACGTTATTGAAAATCACTAATTACATATCATATTAAAATTGTAGACACATATTGAAATGTGAAAGATATAAGATGTAGAAGAGTGATTTTTTAGGGAAATATTTCTGAAATGAATACATTGCATGAGATTAATAGATTGCACACTGTAAATAAATTATTTACAAACTTAAATTAAATAACATCAAAAACTGTCCAAAATAAAAATGAAGAAGAAAGAAATCACAGATCAGTCATATAATAATTCACTCTATGTCAAAATCAAGAAACTTATATTCAGATAATTAGAATTCTCAAAGAAGAAAGGGGTAAGCAATAAAGATTTAAAATGTTTAAAGCTTTCGTTGAACTTGTACCACTGCATTTCCAAGAAAAATCAAACTTTTGCACAAGAAACTTGAATAAAATCATACCAAGATAAACAAAAATGAAATTGCTGAAAACATTTTGTAAAGAAAAAAATCATTAAATCATATACAGAAAAATATTAGCTATGGAAGAACAAAATTAAATAGCATCTTATTCCACATTAGAAAGAAAAAAAGACAAAGAGTGTAAGAAACTAGACTAATTAAAGGATTGAAAGAAAGAAAAATAAAGCTGTCCTCTCTGAATTTTATACTTAGCAAACATACATTTCAATACTAAAAGTAAAATATTTTCCAGTTATACAAACTTGAAATATTCTAATACCTCTAGACATAGCTTATAGGAAATAAGAAAGAGTATAATTCAGAAGGCAAGAGAAATTGCAGTATGCTCCTGGATGAACAATAAAGTGTTCTTAAAATGATAGATATGTAGGACTATATAAAATATATTAGATGAAGGAGTGTGTGGAGAGCTTCCTGCTACCCTGCGCCAGC
>NW_004524696.1:8180637-8187318 GCF_000260255.1 Octodon degus | reverse complement strand
TGCATTCTCTTAATGAATAGAATGATTTGTTTTAGTGGTGTTTGTAAGTAGGAATCTCAAGTCTTCATCTTGTACGGCAATTAGCCACTAAGAAGAATATATGCAGTGTGTTATTTGTTGAAACTGTACTTCTGATTTGATTTGAAAATGTCTCATTGCTATCTGTTTATCCATAAAATTTTGAAAAAAATATATATTAGATGAACTTTTATTTAAAAGTTCATTAAAGATTTCTATGAAACAGTATCAATCTTATGCCAGGTTATACATATATTTTGTATGTATAAAAGACAGAAAGAATTAATACAAAGGGAATGGAAAATGGAAATATACATTTTAAAGTTTCTAATACTAGGAGAAAATATCATAGCATGTCTTTTAAATAAATTGTAAGTCAAAGATATAGTATAAATCGTAAAACAAAAATTAAGATTAAGCAGTATTCAGAAAATTAAATACTAATTAATTAAAAATTAAATGTTTCAAAACAATTAAATTAAGAAAAAGTTTTCATGATAGCAAAGAAGTACTAAGAGTAAAACATAGGATAAATACTGGAATGGTAAATAAATGACCAGCACTTCTAACAGTTTGTGGATAGGATATCCCGCGCAGTTCTAGTGTGTTGTGGACAGGTATAATGTCCATGACACTTACTGGTGGCCAGGTGTCACTTGTGGGACTGAGCTACTGCTATTTCCTTGATATCCACCCTATAGATCCAGATGGAATCATGACCCATAGGTTGCAGGAGAAGTGCATTTGTAGAGTATGCTGATAGAAATATTTTGCTGCTGTACACAAAAGAATACCTGAAAGACTGCTTTTATATCCCTCTTATTCTCCTGTGTTTAATTGTTTGCCCTATTTGGTGGGTTCTTTCCATTCTCATTAATGCAGTTGTGATCATTTTCTTCTCTCTCTAGAGTATCATTTAGTAGTCTGTGTAGGTTTGGCTTTATCATCATGAAATTCTTAAGTTGTTCTTTGTCATGGAATTATTTCACTTCTCCATTATATTTGAAAGAGAATTTAGCAGGATATATCAATCTGGGTTGCAATTTGTTTTTTGCAAGACTTGTATTACTTTGTTCCATGCTCTTCTTGCCTTGATGGTTTGTGAAGAGCAATCTGCCATTATTCTGATGGGTTTTCCTTTAAATGTGGTCTGTTTCTTTTCTTTAGTGGCTTTTAGTATACTGTTCCTGTGGTGAATTTCTGGGATCTTGAGTATTATATGTCTGAGTGTGTTTTTAATTGGGTTGATGTTATTTGGAGTTCTATATGCTTCATTTACTTGAATGTCAGGTTGTTTCCCCCTATTTGGGAAGTTTTCTGCTATTACTTCTGCCCATATTCTTTTTATATATAATATGTATTGACTCCTTCTTTCTCATTGATGCCTATTAGTCTTATGTTGTTTATCTTTGCATCATCTTGCAGGTGATGAATTATTTTTTCCTGCATCCTAGTTGTTTTAAAGAGACCTTTTCTTACCTTTCACTAGCTGCAACAGTGTCTTCAAGGTCTGAAAGTCTATTTTCACTTTCTTTCAAATGGTTTTGCCAGCTAGTGATTGAGGTTTTAATTTCCTGTATATCTCTTTGAATCTGCTTCATGCATTCTATTTCTTTCCTATATTGCTCATTCAAACATTCCATCATTTTTATATTCTACTCTATTTTTTTTTTACCACTGTCTTCTTTAGAAGCACTTACTACTTTTTTGAGTATAGTTATCATTTCTTTCTTTACTTGAGAAATTATTTGTGATCTGATTTCCTCTATACCTTTCTGTAGTTGTTTCTTTACTTCCTATGCTATTATTTCAGAGATTTAAGGCGTGTGCTTTCCAATTTCCTCGATGCTTATGTGTTCTGCATTTGTTCTGGGTGGACTTGGGGTCCAAGACTGCATTTTCTTCCTTCTCTTTGTCTTTTTTTTCCCTCAGGCCCTCGTGCTTGCCAAGGAAGCACTTATTCCACTGAACGATCTCCCCAGCCCCTCTTTGTCATTTTATATAGCACTGCCTTCTGACCTTTGGTGTAAAGCTTAGATAGAGTTATTACCTTAGCACCTGGTCCAGATCTACCAAGTTCAGACTCCTTCAAGTGGGGGTGGCTTTTGTCTGGCTGCTGTAGCCCTTAGAAGTGAACCTTCTGTGCCACTCTGGCAAGATGATCTGCTCCTGAATCAGTTGAGTGGGTCTTGCCTTTTGCCTCTTTGCAGGGTGGACTGCTGAAGGGTTCCACACTGGGCCTAAGCTCTGGGTTGAATCCAAATACCCAATTTAATATCTGCTCAACTATACAGACATAAGCTTGCTCTTGCTGTCTAAATTACAAAGCCATCAGTTACAAAAGTTTGTAAAAGCTAAATATCACTACCCATTATTAGTGTTTCTTATTGTAGTTATGTAAATATAAAAATATAACTGCCTTAATCATATAATCTCACTTGGGTAAGAATTTCAGTAGGTGCTAAGGTTATAACTGCACCAAAACTCTACACCAAAGATCAGAGGACAGTGCTATACGAAATGACAAAGAGATGGAGCAAAATGCAATTGCAGGCCCTGAGCCCACCCAGAACAAGTGCAGAGGACACTAGCACAGAAGAAACTTGGAATCACACAGCAGAAATGTCTGAAGCAATAGCCTATGAAGTAAAGAATCAACTGCAGAAACTTATAAAAGAAATCAGAGCAGAAATAATCTCTAAAGTGAAAAAGAATGGATAATTATAATAAATAATAACAGTTTCTCCAGAAGACACAGACAAAAAATAGAGGCAATGAGAAAAACGATGGAATCCTTGAATGAACAATAGAGGAAAGAAATAGATCACATGAAGCAGAGTAAAAGAGATATGGATGAACTTTAAATATCAGTCACAAGCTTGCCAAACCGTATGAGTGAAAGTGAAGATAGAATTTCAGATTTTGAAGACACCATTGCAGCTCATGAAAAGATGAAAAACAATGTCTTAAAAACAAGTAGTATATGGAAAAAATAATTCATCACCTGCAAGACAACGCAAATATGAACAATGTAAGACTAATAGGCATGAATTAGAATGAAGGAGTCAATATAAATGATATGCAAAGAATATGGGCAGAAATAATAACAGAAATCTTCCCAAATGTGGGGAAACAATTTGACATTTAGGTAATTGAAGCACACAAAACTCCAAATAACATCAACCCAATTAAAAACACACACACAGACATATAATAGTCAAAATCCCAGAAGTCCAGCAGAAGAACAATATACCAAAAGCAGCTAGAAAAAAGAAAGAGTTCACATTTGAAGCAAAACCCATCCGAATAATTGCAGACTTCTCTTTACAAACCACATGCAGCAGAATACCTCAGGTCTTCTGTGAAAACAAATCCTAGCCCAGACTTCTATATCCTGCAAAACTCTCTTTCAAGTTTGATGGAGAAGTGAAAAACTTCCATGACAAAGAACAACTAAAGAATTTCATGACAACAAAGCCAACCCTACACAAACTACTAAAACGTATTCTAGAGAAGAACCAAAATGATCAAAACCCCACAAATGAGAATGGAAGGAACCCATCAAATTGGGCAAAGAATTAAACACAGGAGAAAAAGGAATAAACAATCACAGGTAAACAACATGTGAATTGTAAATCGATACATCTCAATTATAACAATCCATGTAAATGAACTCAATTCACCCATTAAAGGATAGAGACTAGCACAGTAAATTAGGAAGCAAAATCCAAAAATATGCATTATATAAGAAACACACTTAACTCATAAAGAAATTCATTGGTTGAAAGTCAAAAGATGGAAAACAATATTATATGCATCAGCACCTCAGAAAAAAGCAGGGATAGTGATCTTGTTCTCAGTCTCAAATTCAAACCAAGAATGATCAAACGAAATAAAGAAGGTCACTATATACTGGTTAGGGAAAAAAATTCAAGAGGAATAGTTAACACTCATAAATATGTGCACACCAAACACGGGAGCATACAACTATATAAGCCAAATCTTAATCAACATGAAAAATCTAATATCCAATACCACAGTCTTAATAGGAGACCTTAACATGCCTTTATCTCAAAAAGATAGGTCAAACAGATAAAAAATAAGCAAATAAGTAGCAGAACTGAACCAGAACTTGGAACAAATAGACTTAGTGGACATGTGCAGAGTTTTCCACTTAACAACAGATGAATGCACATTCTTTTTCAGCTGCACATGGGTCATTTTCTAAAACAGACCACATACTAGTCTGTATGTCATGCTTAAATATATGCAAGAACACAGAAATTATCCCATGCATATTATCTGACCAAAGTTCAATGAACCTGGAAATAAATGACAAAAAGAAACCAGAAAACCCCCATAAATACATGGAAATTAAACAACACCCTACTCAGCAACCAATGGGTCATAAATGAAATTGAATATGAAGTTCAACAATATCTACAATTCAATGAAATTTCAAGCACAATTTACTGGAACTTATAGGATATGATAAAAGCAGTTATTAGAGGGAAATTTGTAGCTGGAAACTAATACATTAGGAGAACATAATGAGAACAAATAAATACCTTAGTGCTGCACCTTCCAACATCTAAAAAAGGAAGAATAAATCAAATTCAATGCCTAAAGACAGGAAGAAGTCAAAAAGATTAGAGCAGAAATTAAATCAATCGAGATGAAGAAAACAATTCCAAGAATTAATGAATCAAAAAGCTGGTTCTTTGAAGGATTAAATAAAATTGAAAAGCCACTAACTAACCTCATCAAAAAGAGGAAAGAAAACACTCAAATGTAAAGAATAAGGAATGAAAATGGTGTAATTACCACAGACTCAGTGGAAATTCAGAAGATCATCAATAGCTACTTTGAGAATCTTTACTCTCACAGAATAGAAGACACAGAAGAAATGGACAGACTCCTAGAAAGGTACAAATTACCAAAACTGAATCATGAAGACATAAGAACTCTCACTAACTCAATAACAGCCAATGAAATATGAAATGTAATTAAAAAAAAAACCCTACCAACAACAAAAAAAAGACCAGGTCCTGATGGATTCACAGCTGAATTCTACAAGAAATTTACAGAAAATATAATCCCTATACTTCTCAACTCTTCAATGAGGGGTCAGGACGTTATCTCAGTAGAGTAGACACTTGCCTGGCAGGCACAAGTTCCTGAGCTCAATCCCTGTTACCGCAAAATAAATACGACAAAAATACCCTCTTTGATGAAATTGAAAAGGAAGAAATCCTCCCAAAATCATTCCTGGAGGCAAGTATTACTGATACCAAACCAGGGAAAGACACAACTAAAAAAGAGAACTATAGGCCAATCTCCCCCATGAACACAGATGCAAAAATCCTCAACAAAATCCTAGCAAATAGAATACAGCAAGTCATCAAGAAGATTATACACCATGACCAGATAGGATTCATCCCAGGGATGCAAGCATGGCTCAACATACACAAAACTATACATGTAATACACCATGTCAATAGAGCCAAATCAAAAAACCATATGATCATGTCAACTGATGCAGAAAAGGTTTTGACAAAGTGCAACACTCATTCACATTCAAAGACCTACAGATAATTGGAATAGACAACCTCTACTTCAATCTGATAAGAGCCATCTATGACAACCCAATGGCTAATATAATTCTAAATGTAGAAAGACTGAAATCTTTTGCTCTCAGATCTGGTACAAGACAGGACAAGTATATCTTCTATCACCACTCCTATATAGTTCTGGAATTATTAGCAAGAGCCATTAAACAAGAGAGAAAAATAAAAGGAATAAGAATAGGTAAAGAAAAAGTTAATCTATCATTATTTGCAGATGACATGATACTCACTTTGAAGACCTAAAAATCTCCACCAGGAAACTACTAGAATTAATACACAAATTCAGCACCATAGCAGAATACAAAGTCAATACCCAAAAGTTAATAACATTTCTCTACACAGATAACAAACACACTGAGAGAGAAATTAGGGAACCAATACCTTTTACAATAGCATTGCAGAAAATGAAATACTAGAAATTAATCTAAAGAAGTCAAAGATTTAGTCAATGAAATGAAAATTACAGTACTCTGAAAAAAGAGATCATAGAGGATTTCAGAAAATGGAAAGATATTCCCTACTCCTAGGTAGGAAGAAGCAGCATTGTGAAGATGACCATACTCTCACAATTCTTGTACAGATTTAATGCAAAATCTATTAAGATACCACCAGCATACCTCACAGACCTAGAGAAATTGTTCCTAAAATTTATTTGGATCAGGAAAGACCTAGAGTAACAAAGGCATTCATGGGCCACAAAGACAAGGCAGGAGGCATTATAATTCCTGACTTGAAAATATACTACAAAGCTACTGTGATAAATCATCATGGTATTGGAAAAAAAATCAAACCTCAGGATCAATGCAATAGATTAGAAGATGCAGAAGCCTCTACAAACCCACTCAGCCACCTTATCTTCGACAAAGGGGTCAAAAATGCTTAGTGGAAGAAAGATAGCCTCTTTGACAAATGGTGCTGGAAAAACTCACTCTCTACATGCCAAAAACTACAACTTGACTCAGGTCTATCACTGAGCACTAAGCTAAAGTCAAAATAGATTCAAGATCTAAACATCAAAACAGAAACACTAAATCTC
>NW_004524696.1:8169559-8174503 GCF_000260255.1 Octodon degus | reverse complement strand
GCAATTAACCACTAAGAAGAATATATGCAGTGTATTATTTGTTGAAACTGTACTTCTGATTTGATTTGAAACTGTCTCATTGCTGTTTATCAATAAAACTTTGGAAAAAAAAGAAATTACCAACAAATTGAAAAGAGGACCCACAAATTTCAAAAAAATCTTAACTAATAAGCACAGAAAAAGGTCTGCTCTCAAGAATTTATAAAGACCTGGAAAACATTAGGGCTCAAAAATTTTAAAGGCCCAATGCAGAAATGGACATCCGAGATGAACACACACTTCTCAGGATGAAATTATAGAAGCACATAAATTAGCCATCCATGAAATGCAAATTAAAACACCACTGAGATACCATCTGACCCCAGAATAAATGCCTAACATAAAGAAATCAACCAACAAAAAAAGTTGGAGATGCTATGGGGAAAAAGGAACCTTTCTTTGCTGTTGGTGGGAGTGCAGACTGGTGCAACTGTTATGGAAATCAGTATGGAGACTCCTTAAAAAACTAGGACTGGAAATCCCATTCAATCTATCTATCCCCATACTGGGAATTTTCCCAGAAGAGCTGAAAAAATCATATCACAGTGATATATGTGCACTTGTTTATGGCAGCACAATTTGTGATAGCCAAGTCTTGGAAGTAACCCAAATGCCAGTCACCTGAGGAATGGATGAAAAAGATGTGATATTTTTATACAATGGAGTATTACTCAGCTACAAAGAATGATATCCTTGAAGCCGTCATATATAAGTGGATGTCACTTGAAGAGATATTCATAAGTGAATTAACCCAGACCCACATGTGTAAAAATCGTATAGTCTCCCTAGTGTAAGAACTCAAAGAAGAAATAAAAATAGAAAGTTATAACACACGTAAAAGGCAAGCAAGAACTTAAGAATTTAGTAATGAAGGGCAAGGAGAAAAGGCAGGAAACATGACAGGGGCAAAATCATACATTTATATGCACAAGAGAGGTAAGCCAATGATCCTGAGAATCTTCAGCAGGTTTTTGAAACTAGCAGTTAACTGGTAGGATTCTCACCCTGGCTAACTATATATGCTGATACTTGTGAACTAAGCAACTGCACTGAAGATAGCAATGTGTAATACTAGGGTCATGATTGGAGTGCCTGTCATTCTGGTCTTCTACAAACATAGTGCTTCTAATGTCATGTCAGTTACTGCCTACTGTTTCTCAAAGTAAATGTTTGTTCAAACAAATGGGTAATAAATCAAAACAAGAGAAAAGAAAAAAATGTCATAGGACTGTCCATCTCCAATGCTGTATATGGTTAAATTTCTAAATTTCTGTATAAAAATATGTAATTGTTTATTCCTACTTTTTAAAAGAATTTTTATTTTTTTGTTTTCCTTTTTTATTCACATTCTATAGGCATTTAAAATTTAACATATCAATACTTGATGAAAAATAACTGTCCCATGTTATATCTAAGATGTTTGATATTCAGAGAGATAGTGAGGTTAAGCTCAACTGCTTATGTTATAGGGTAATAATATCATTAAGCTTCTCTACTGGAGGGTTAACAACTTAAGTTTGCAGACCAAAAATGAGAGATAAAGAAGGACGACAAGGATAGCCAACATTTTGGCCCTAGTCATTCAAGGTCAGGGAGTACTCAGAACATAAGAGAACCTGTACTGTAACATCCTGTAACTCAGTGGTGTCCTGAATTTTCTGATCAAGGAGATTATGGGGCCACAGAGGAAAGTGATCAATAATGCATAGTATGCCTAAGGAGAGTAACCACAGAGAAAACATTCAGGCTTTCACAGAAAGCATATTGGTCAAGCAATGCCTGTGACTGATCTACATGGCTGACACTGACAAAGGATCTACAAACTGCTATACAGAGTTTCAGGTAAATCTTGAGGGCATTTGACTGACCTTTCAGATACAAATATTACATTTTCTGTTATATAGGTCTTGCTTTATCTTGGTCTTAACTTTCCAGCAGAAAAGTATAAAAACGAGGTGTAAGAACTAAAGCCATATTAATATACTGAGCTGTAAAAGGCTTAAGTCAACAACATCTGACATTGCCAGTCCTATGAAGAACCCACTACTATAATGGAGTAGTGGAATATATTGGATTATTTTGCTGACTTCACGCACCTACAATATTTAAATGGCAATGGAATATCTGTCTCTGAGAAAACTAAACAAAAATGAGGATATAAATGAAGGACCATTTTGTGTGTGTATATACAAAATAGTTAGGATAGATATACAACTACTTTCTCTTATTTCAATAATAAGAAAGATTTGTACTAATAGTGTTTGGACAGGATATCACGTCTGCATCTTGAACTATGAATAGCTACTACAAAGACAATACGCAATGTATTAATTATTGTAACTGCCCTACTAACCTGTTTTGAAACTGTCTCATTGCTATTTTGTCTTTTTTCTTATTAAAATTAATGAAAAAATAAAAGAACAAAAAAGTGATGGATTCACATGGGCGTGTGTTACAAATGGAATCATTAGGGAATTTGAGGGACTCCTATGTATAGAGGTAAAAATCCATACCAAAACTCTAATGTTCAATTCAAATAAAGGACTAGTAGATGATAGAAGAGTGATATCCTGGAATGGAGCTTTAATGGGAAATAAAAAGACAGATTGTGAAGAATGAGAGAAGAAAGCAAAGTGCCACCTCATCTAATCATTCTTTGTAGGAGTTTAAACTAAGTGCCATGTCTTTGCAAAGTTTAATCAGGATGAAGTGGAGCCATGGAATATTTTGAGATGGAGTAACAAGAATAAAAGTCTCTTTACCCTGGAAAAAATTTAAGAACATAAAACAACAAATTGAAAGACAGCCAGGAAAGAAAGACAAAATAGGAAAAAAGAGAAATGGAAAGTGAGGCTCTAAACAACACACACACACATGCAAATCCAGTAAAGCAGAAAAAAAAATTGATCAAAAAATTTATATGTATTTTTGAAATGAGCAGTTTCCTTCTGGGATCTACAGTCACAGAATACAGCAAGCCACAGTCCTTTCCACCTTGCTTTTATAGCCTGTCGGTTTGTGAGGTGGCCTCCTTGCTCAAAGGTCCCTCTGTCTGTAAGTCCTAGAACTGCCCAAGCTGAGCTGCATCCTTGCTCACAGTGCTATGTGAGGGAGGAGTCAGAAGACTGGTTTCTGCTGGGTGTAGTCAGTGAGGCAGAGTTTCAAGCAGAACAATAGGCTCCATGTCATCACTTTCAGATCCAGCTTTTTCTGAGAACCACACCCACTGGGCCTGAC
Source organism: Octodon degus (assembly GCF_000260255.1). Classification (NCBI taxonomy): domain Eukaryota; kingdom Metazoa; phylum Chordata; class Mammalia; order Rodentia; family Octodontidae; genus Octodon; species Octodon degus. The sequence continues at coordinate 8,171,227 of NW_004524696.1, read as the reverse complement.
CTCCCACCATGGGATGTGGGCCCCATGTCCTTTCTGGACTGAACTTGAGCTCAAGGATAATCTATGTTTAACTCTCACCTCTGCCCATCTGTCTCTTGTGGTTGTCTTTCACCAGTCACTGTGGTAGGCTAACACTGAATACCCAGAGTGAAGCCATAGTAGAGGTGTTATGTGGTTCAGTCACACAATGTCAGCTATTTCCTGAAATGGCACCTGAGGCCTGGGGAGAGAGCTCAGTGGCATAAGCACTTGCCTGGCAAGCACAAGGTCCTGAGTTTGATCCCCAGTACCATCAACAAAACCAAAATGGCACCTGATTAAAATTTCTCTGGAAATATGGTGAGTGTGACACTGAATTTCTTCTCCAGTTGTATCCTACATTTACTGTCACACTTAAGATAAACCCCCATGCTGCTTTTGTAGGGCTGTTTTCTTTTTCCTGGTGCTAGCACTGCTGGCTCATCCATGATTTCTCTCGAAACTACTCTCTTGGACCACTCTTTTCTTCTGGGGTGTTGGCCTTGTCCATGATCAGGTCAGTCATCTGTTAACTACCTCTTTGATCTTGTGTTGATGGACACCAAGATGAGAACCAGCAAAGTGTTGTCATTTTGACATGGCTGCTGGCATGGAGTCTGTGGCATTGAGTTGGTTGAGGGCAGCTGCTAGTGTGGCTTCTCCTTCTGTGCTGCTGCAAGTACCTCTGTTAGATCTTTGAGCTATTTTGTTTTTATTTTGATACATATATGGCTTTGCTTTCAGTCTTTTGCATGTGTGTTACCAGTTTGTCCAGAACTGTGTGTTAAAAATTCTGTCTTTCCTTTAGCGTATGCTTTTGGTACCTTTGTCAAAGATCAGAAGACTGAATTTATCTGTGATTGTTTCTGTTTTCTCTATTCTATTCCGTGAATCCACACATCAGTTTTTGTGGCCATTTTTTTTTTAATCAGTGTAGCTTTATAACATATCTTGAAATTCAAAATTATGATGCCTCCCGCTTTGCTTTTTTGTTAGCCAGGGTTGCTTTGCTAGTCTGAGCCTCTTCTGGTTCCATATGAATTTTAGAATAGTTTTTTAAAGTTTTGTGAGAAATGTTTTCACTGTGATTGGAATTACATTAAATTTATATGTCAGTTTTGATAGTATGGCCATTTTTACATATTGGTTCTGCCTGTCCAGGAATAGGAGATATCTTTCCTCTTTTTGATGTCCTTTGTGATCTCCCTTTACATAGCACTATAGTTTTCATTACAGAGGTCTTTCATTTCTTTGATTAGATTAGTTCCAAGGTTAGTTCCTTTTCTTGAAGCTATTGTGCATTACATTGTTTTCCTTATTTCTTTCTCAATGAGTTCATTAATGTGTAGGAATGCACTTGGTTTTTCTGTGTTGATTTTGTACCTTGCTACTTTTCTCTGTTTGGTTATTAGTTTTAGGATATTTTTGCAGAATTTTTATCTTTAAAGGATCATGTCATTTGTGAATAATGCTAGTTTTACGTCTTTGCTTTGTATGTGTATTCCTTTTATTGATTTCTCTTGCCTGATTGCTCTGGCTAATGTTTTGAGTGGTATCTTGAGCAGTAGTGATAGCAGACATCTTTCTCTTTCTCTTGATTTTAGAATGAAAGCTTTAGGGGCCCGGGAGATGGTTCAGTAGAATAAGCAC
>NW_004524696.1:8139220-8169429 GCF_000260255.1 Octodon degus | reverse complement strand
GGGGGGGTGTCCTTGCTTCTGTTCATGTGATGTATTACATTTATTGATCTATGTGTGTGAACCATCTTTACATCCATGGGATTAAACTTCATTGGTCATAATATCTGTATGATCTTTCAAAACATTTGTTGCACTCTTTTTGCCAATAACCTATCAAAGAGATTTGCATCTATGTTTATTAAAGAGATTGGCCTGTAGCTTTCCTCTTTTAGTTGGGTCCTTGTCTGGTTTTGCAATCAAGTTAATAACAGTATTTTCCAGGAATGAGATTGATAGTACTGTTTCCCTTTCTACTTTATTAAATAGTTTGAGGAATACTACTGTTAGACCATTACTGCAGTTTATATAGAATTTAGTGGTGAGTACATTGGGTCTTGGGTTTTTTTGAGTTGACATGTGGGGTTTCTTGGATTTTATTTTGTTTGTTTGTTTGCTATACTGCCTCAATTTCATTGTTTTTGGATTATTCAGTATTTTTAAGTCTTCTTGATTCATGTTGGTAATTTATATATGTTTGAGAATCTGTCCATTTCCTCTAGTTTCTCCAATTTTTGGGGTACAAGTGCTCATAGTAGTTTTTAGTAATATTCTATATATCAGTTATGTTCATTGTGATTTTATCTTTTTTAACTTTTAATTGCATTGATATGGATTTTTTCTGTCTTTCTTTTGGTAAATTTGGTTAAAGTTTGTCTATTTTATTTATTCTTTCAAAGAACCAGTACCTTGATACTTTGAGTCTTTTTATTATTTTTAAGACAATTTCACTATTATTTCTGCCCTGATCTTTATAATTTCCTTCCTTTTTCTAGCTTTGGATTTAGATTTTTCTTGTTTTATTAATACCTTCAGGTACATCATTAGTTCATTTATTTGTGCTTGCTTTGTTTTTCTAATGTGAGCATTCATAGCAATAAACTTTCCTCTTACAACTACTTTTGTTTGTCCTGTAGGTTCTGGTATGTTACATTGGCATTATCATTTAGTTCTAGAAATTAATTTAATTTTTCCTTGATTTCTTCTGTGACCCACTGATTTTTCCAGAATATGATATTTAATAACCAGGTGTTTGAAAAAAAAACTGGTTTATTTTGTCAATTATTTCTAATTTCATTGCACTATAATCTGATGATATACAGATTTACTTTGATTTATTGTATTTAAACATAATTTATTATCTAGTATGTATGTGGTCTGTTTTGAAAAAATTTCAAAGTACTACAGAGAAGATTGCATATTTTGCTCTGGTAGAATAAAACACTCTAGATATCTAAGGTTTGTTATAAGGTGTGGTTCAAGTCATATTTCTTTTTGTTTGTTTAATTTATTTTTTGAGATGGTCTGTCATTAACTCCCCTTGAACTGGCCTTGAACTCACCACGAAGTTCAGGCTGGTCTCAAAGTCACAGCTATCCTCCCGATTCAGCTTCCTGAGTGCTGAGAGTATGAGCATGTACTGCCTTATCTGACAAACTTTGGTATTTCTTGATTGATTGTTTGGAGGTCTAGTTCATCAGTATATTTGTTAGTACTGACATCTCCCCTGTATTGTGTTGATGTTTATTTGATCTTACATATGCACTAGTGTTTGTTTTATAAAGTTGGATGCACTAGTAGTCAGTGCATATATGTTATCTCTTCCATTGAATTATTTCTTTAACTGGTATATAATGACATTCTTTGTTTCTACTCATCAGTTTTAGCTTAAAATCCACGTTGCAACTAAGATAGATACCCTGCTTCCTTTTGTGTTCCTAATGCATGGTATATCATTTTCCATCATTTGATTTTTAGTCTATTAATTGCCTTTTGGATTAGATATATTTCTTGTATTCAGCATGCTAGTAGGTTTTGTTTTTTGATCTAGGACCAGTCTGTTTATTTTGACTAGAGGCCTTGAGGTCATTTATTGTGAGGGTTATAAGTGAAAGTCATTAATTTATTGCTATCAATGCATTATTTTTGTGTTTCATTTCTAGTTTTAAAACTTTTGATGCTTCATTCTGCTTGAGGTATTCACTCCACAGCTTTTTGTCATAGTTCTCTTCATTGTTTCTATCTAGGATTTTCTTGAGAATTTTTTGAGTGCTTATTTGGTGTCATAAATTTCTTTCTTTTTTATTAGTATATGTTTGCAGTCTGTAATGTTCACATGCATCTCAAGGAGTAGGAACACATGCCTAACATATTTTGACTCTTTTTATTCCCTTTCCTCTTACCTTATCCTTCCACCATTTTTATTTTAATTAGTCCATATTGGTGACCCATAATGATTTCATTCACTGCTTTTTAAAGTGCTTTTTGCCATGAAATATCCTTATATCTCTATCAGTTTTGAAAACAGTATTATAAGACATTTGTCTGGGTTGAAAGTTTTTCTTTTCAAAGGACTTGAACCACTTCACTCCAGGTTCTCTCTATCTTTAAGTTTGTGTTGAAGAGGCTACTGTAATCATAATGGGTTTGCCTTCATAAGTGATTTATTGTTTTCTCTGATAGCTTATAAGTTTCTGTCCTTGTGTTGGGCCTGTGGTATTTTGACTATTGTGTGTACTGGATAGCTTATTTTCTAGTCATGATTATTTGGAATTCTATGTGCCTTATTTATCTGAGGGGAACTTTTTTCTTTTTTGAGACAGGGTCTCACTGTATATTTCAGGTTGGCTGTGAACTTACTAAATAGCTCAGCCTGGCTTTGAACTCAAAGTGATCCTCCTGCCTCAGGTTCCCAAGTGCTGAGATTATAGGCCACTATACTTGATGCCTTGCTTATCTCTGTGTTAAATTCTGTCCCTATACTTAAAAAGTGTTCTGCTATGGTTCCTCATAACCAAGGTTTTATTCCATGTAGACTGTCTTTTGACTTTTCTCTAACTCCAGTTGACCTTGGGTTAATCTCCATAGCATCGTCTATTAGCTATTGAACCAACTTTTCTTGCTTTCTTATTGTTTTTAAGATTTCTATGAGCACATTACTTCATTTATCAGACTTTTTTTCTAGATCTGACATTCTCCCCTCACTTTTGCTCATATGTTCAATTGAGTCCTTTATTTCTGACATTTATATTTGGTACCTTTTCATGGACTGTATTTATTTGATAAATTTGTCATTCATGTTTTGAATGGTTTTGCTTAAATCGTCTCTTTTTTTTTTTTTTTTACTGGGGATTGAACTCAGGCCCTTGTGCTCGCCAGAGAAGCACTTATTCCACTGAGCCATCACCCCAGCCCCAAATCGTCTCTTTTTGTTTGACAAAAGTCATTGATCAGTTTGTTTATTCCACTCTCTGATTATATTATTCTTGAGCTCATCAAGTTTCTTTGCAATTTTTAAATCATTTTATATGATTCAGCCCCTTGGTGTTTGATTTCCACTCTATTGGTGCCCCTTGGTTCTGCTTTGGGGGAGGAAGGAGATTTTAGAAACATTTTGTTGCCTTGTTGATATGTGAAAAATGCAAGATGTCAAATATGCCAAATTCATGTTCCCCAAACTCAAAGAATGAAGTCTAAGAAACAGTACATGTTAAGAGTAGGAAAACTTATTGGAGAAAGGGAATAGGGAATAGGAATGGGGAACATGCATAGCTCCTGAGAGACAGGAGGGGTCCTGAATGGCTTCAAACAAGCCCACCTGTCAGAAATAGTTGTATAGAGCAAAATCATGAGGTAGGTACAATGTGCGTCAAATTTTGATCAACAAATAAGATTGTAAGTATAATTGCTTAGGTAATACAGATCCAGCGGTAATAAAGGTACATGAGTGACATCGTCAACTGTGATCAATATTCTAGTCTTGACTTTGTCTTTAATCTTAGCAGTCTTAGTCTTATTGGTGGGAGAGAATGGTCCATCCCTAATGAAATAATGAGAAATTTCTAAGGGTGATACAATAATCCCAAGTATCCCTTCATCTTTAGGGAAGTATGTAAAAGTAGCCATTGTGACTTTAATCTTTAGATGCCTTCCAGCCAGAGTTCTGATGGCCTCTCATCTTTTGTACTGATTCCCTCTAGAGCCCAGCCTTGTGTGACTGCCTACTATATTTTTACCTAATTTAACTGTCTGTAATGTTTTCTCATGCTTCTATTTGTGTGTGTGTGTGTGTGTGTGTGTGTGTGTGTGTGTGTGTGTGTGTGTGTTGGGGATTAAGGTAAAATAGAATGAAAAGCCTTTTTTTTTTCTTTTCTATGAAGAATCTTACGACTTGTATCTAGATGTCCCCCCAAAGCCTGAAGTGCTCATAGGGGGGCTTTTTTGAGTTGGCTGCATCTAGGGCATGTAATACTGGGATTAAGGGTGTATGATACTAAATTAGTTCACTGATTGAAATTAGCATCTGAATGTGGATAACAGAAGTCCCACCTGAGTATGAGTGGCACTCATCAATAGGCTTACAGACTGACTGGAATATAAAGGGACAGAAAGAAGGTAGGTTTGCTACTGTTTGTTGCTTGTTGCTCTGCTTTCTCATGGGCTATTTCTACTCTTGATGCCCCTTTGCCATACTACCCTGCTTGGAGCCAGTGGACTCTCCTGAATCCTCTACAAACTATGTGCTGAAATAATTCTTTCCTCCTTCAATGTGTGGGTGTCAGGTATTTTGTCTTTGCAATGAGAAAAATAGCTAAGAGAAAGATCTTTTTAGTTAGGTTCTATTTTCCAGTGTGTAATCTTGCCTTTATTGGCCAAGAAGTATTACCTACTGCTTGGACCTACTCTGTTTTATAGGCTTGGATTTGGTCATTGTGATGCAAGAAGTGAGTTCCTACTGGTTATACCAGCATCAGCAGCTCAAACCACACTCCAATTATGAGTATTAAGACTCATTCTGATAATTACACCTTTTGTCAGTTTCCCTTACTGAATACTCTACCACTACTATAAGTTAGTCTGGAATATGGAGGGAATGGGAGAGAAAAAAGGAAGTGGAAAAGTAAGAAGGCAAATTAGTAAGAAGGGAGGGAGCAAAGGACCATAGGTGAAAAACAGGAGGTTGTGCTCTCTGTCTTGGATTTTTTTTTTGTACCAGTATTGAACTCAGGATCTTGTACTTACCAAGAAGGCGGTGTACCACTGAGCTATGTCCCCAGCCCCTGGAATTATTTTCTATCTGACATTAAGGGATAGCTTTGAAGGGGTTTGAGGAGGTGGAAAGAGGGATATAGAGGTAGAGAAGTGTAATTAGCAATTGAGGGACTCTGTAAGATGGTGAGTGCCTGTTAATATGTTTGCAGTTAGTTTTGTTTGGATCCTACGTGCACACTTTAGATTAGGGTTACCCTGATAAACACACAAAAGGTACTATTTATAAGAAAACACGATCTGAAATGTACAATAGATATTGTAGAAGTGGGAAAAAAACTGTGTAAAAGAAAACACAAACCGCTATGGGGAAAGGGGAGAGGAAGAAAAGAAAAAATAAAAATGCATGTATACACAAAATAGTTGAGGTAGCTTTACAGCTAGCTTTTCTTAGTGCCTTATTTAGTGTTACTATTGTTTAGATAAGATGTCATATTTATATCTTGTACTCTGATTAACTACTACTAAGACAATATGCAATGTATCAACTAGTGTAACTATCCTACTAACCTGTTTCAAAATTTGGTTTCCTTGATTGTTTATCTTTTTTTCTTTAAAACGAAAAAGAAAGGTACTTTTTAAGTGAATTCAATGACTAATTCTTATTCTCTTTTGTGCATGTGTAGACACCTCCTATAGATGCTATATAAAAGGTAAAGAGGAAGAGAGGGAAGATAGAAGAAAAGGAGAAAGAGAAAAGAAAAAGTTAAAAAAAGATGAAAAGAGACAGCAAAGAAAAAAAAACTCAGAAAAACCTTAACATAAAGAGATAAACAGTAGCAAAAAGCACACCTTAAACAAACAAGCAAATAAACAAACAAAAAGCCCCTGTGCATTTGCTCCAGCATAAAACCCAAGTATCTACAGAGCTTTCTGTGCTGCAGTCGGAATCTGACTGCAGGCAGCCAAGCTGGCTCCCCACCTGTGGTCTGTTTAGTTGCCTTCCTAGGAGGCCCTTAGCCTGGACGGTTCTCTGGGCTCCCTTCCTGGATGCAAGCTTGTTTTGGGCATGGCCTCTTGTCTCTGTCCTAAGACCTAACCACTTCAGTTAATTTGTGAAGAGGTAGATGTGTATTTTGCCCACTGCCTGGTTTTTTATTTCCTTCCTCTAGACACTTCTCACTCTGTTCCTTTCACTGCAAGGCAGATCCCCCAGTTATTTCTGTCTTTCTTCCATAGGCCCTTTGCCTAGTGCATTGCCAGGGTCCTGCTGACTTAGGCACTACTGTCTGTGTCCCCACTCAGCCACTTTCTCCAGGGTTCCACTCTTCGTCTTGTGGAACTTGACACAGCCCCCAGGCTTGGCAGAGGTCCTCTTTTTTTTAGTACAAGATAGTGAGTAATGGGCAGAGTTTCACACTGTGTTAGATCTCCCCAGTGTTTAGGAAAATAGTGGGACATCACCTGCTCGGGTCTCGTGCTGCTAAATCTTATTTTCTAATATCACAAAATAGTTGAGATAGTTTTACAGCTAACTTTTCTTAGTTCCTTAAAAAGTTGCATTTTTTTGTGCTAATACTGGCTAGCAAGATATCACATTTATATCTTGTACTCTGACTAACTACTACTAAGACAATATGCAATGTATCAACTATCAAATTATCAAATACAGTGTATCTGCCTGTATCTCCCAGGATGCAGTGACTGGTTCCCTTCCACTGAGTTCTGTGACTCGTATTGCTCCAGCTGGCTAGTGCTCCAGGCACCCAGCAGCCCTCCACTGGGGAAGGGGGTTTCCTTTGGCAGCTTAGAGTGGTGGGTGGTGGGCCAAGTGTCACACTATCTCCAATGTGCCTGGTTTAGGGGAAAAGAAGGGAGAGTACCTGCTGTAGTCTGGCTCTGCTACGTCTCCTTCCTCCCCCATGTCTCCCAGGATGCACTCCATGGCTCCCTCTCTGAGCTCTGCAATCCTATAGTGCCTGGTAGTCAGCTGCGCTTGCTTAGATTGTTTGCAAAGGCAACTGGCAGGGCACCACACCTCTTGCCGTGTGGGAGTATGATGTGGGTGGGGCAGGTTGCCTGGGTTTTTAAAAGTAATTTCATTTGTATAATTTAGATATGCATAATGATCATATTCATTATAGGAATTTGTAACTGTATATGATATGTTTTCATTCCTCTTTTTTTTCCAATCCCATCCCTTCTTTCAACCATACTTCCCCTTCCTAATTACAAAATTTTGTGTTGATTTTATCCTTTTTAATTGTTTTTCTCTCTTTTACCTTCTTTCCTTTCCTCCTTCTCCCTCCCTAATCCTTTTTCTTTTTGAACATTTTCTTCCTATTTCACAATATCTATTGTACATTTTGAACCTTACTCTTGGGGGCCTGCCCATTAGCTCAGTTCTTTAACTGCTCAGCTCCACATTGCTGTGGTTCTCTCCTGCAGGGGCAGCATTCTGCGTCTACTCCTTAGGGTGCTTCATGTCTGACAGTAACCGACAAGGAGGACCTATTTAGGAGAGGGAAACTGTGGCATGGCACTGTGACATGGCAGGCCCTAGCATCACCCCAGATCCTCAGGATTGCTTGGGGCAACACTGTCAACATGCTTGCATGGGAACTTGCAAAGTCTCCCCTGACCCACCGCCCTCCCCAGAAGATATGCTGTGTGCAGATAGCCTTGTTCTCCTCTTTATCCACACCTGTAGCTGTGTGTGGTGAGGCTGCATCTCAGCTGGAAAATAAATACTTGAATTCTAAATAATAATAATAATTACTGTTTCTGGTTATTTTGAACCCACTGACAAAGACTTTTACAAAATAATTGCACTGATCAGTCCCATAATGAGGTGCAGGGGAAGATTCTTGAGTTAGTGTGTGACGAGAACATTAGTTGGAATTCTGCAGTGGTGTTCTGTTTGGTGTGTGTAATTGTCAGGAATATAGTGTGCTAAAATGCTTAATGTTGTGCCTTGTAATAGCACATGGCTTCCATGAAGGAGCAGATATAGGTTCTTACTCCACTGGAAAAAATATAACCACATCCACCGACCCCAATGATAAGCAGGGACAACAGCATGTGTGACACATCTCAGATCCATATAATTCTACTCCAGAAGCTCTTTGGAGGGAGGTGTGGCTTTTAAAAGAAACAATTTATTAGAATATCAGATAGCAGAGCTCTGGATGAATTGTGTTTGTAGGAGTCTCAGCTGTGATTCCCCAAAACACGCACGTGAAATAACTGACTTCTGCTTTTCAGACCTGTGCTCCCTTGGTGTTTCCAAGCTAAGCTGAAGGAAAAAAACCTTCATTTCACTGATCATGGGGTCACTAAGCTTTGGGCCATTGAATTCTATATTTTTGTTCATATAAAAGCCTTGCACAATATCTTTTAAAATTAAAATATGACTCATTCAACACGTCATTCGTTTAAAATGTCCTGTCCTGTGGCTTTTAGCATACGCACACGGTTGTGCGACCCATACCTTTGTGTCTGATTCCAGAATCCCCCTGGGAGTTTTTTTTGGTAAATGGATGCAACTAGAGATCATACTCTTAGATGAAATAAATAAGAGCCAGATGGGCAAACATTATATTGTTTCCTTATGGTAAGAACCAGAAAGAGTAAATAAAATCTGAAGGGTCCAATAGATACTGTAAAATGCAATATACCTTTTCAAAAGAAAGAAATTACTGATATGGGGAGAAAGACAGGAAAGGGAGTGGGAAAGAGATTATATCTATGTATATAAGCAGGAGGGTTTTGATACTTGTTCTCTGGATTTCTGCTGATACATAGAAAGGAGCAAGTAGTGCTTAACTTTTTTGACTTCTTTTTTTTTCTTTTCCTCTTCTTAATTTCTAATAACTCTATTCCTTTCTCTTTCTTTTTCCAATTTTGCATGCATATATCTGATAATCAGAACAACTAATTTGAAAACAACACTGTGCAATGCAGCAAATTCTGTGAAATTCGTGTTATTTTGTTCAGTGAAATTCTGAATCATTTGTAATTTGTTATTAATATTTTGTATTCTCTTTAAAAATGAAAAGTCCTAGTTTGTATTATAAAATCATTTCAATTTTTGCCTGTCTAGATCTAATTGAAGGTATAGAACAACTTCCAAATACCTATCTATAATATTATAATTGTAATAGTGAAATACCATATTTATGAACAATCTATAACTGTACAACATGGAACATTCATAGTAGATAATGATGAGACAAAGGTATTAACTGCATACATAAAGTTTAGAACCAGAAAAAATAGTACAGTCTGATAAGTCAAGATTGTTGTGGTTTTGTGGGATAATAAAGCATAAGTGGGAATTCTGAGGTGCTGATGATGTCTGTTTCAGGCTGTATGGACCACTTACATCGCTACTATAAGTATGCTAAACAAAATTAATCTGCACGTTTATAATGTGTACTTGATGAAAATTCATTAAAATGCTCACAAAATATAAGAACTTTTGAAGAAAACAAAACAGAATCCCCCTGGGAAACCCGACTGGGCAGGCTGGTAGTGACTTGCTCAGTGTAACAAAAGCAGTAGTCACTAGATGGAGACATCTCTCCACAGCCCTATTTGGTGCATATGGGCCAGTGCTCAAAACAGAGGGCCTTGTACTCAGACTGTGTGGCCCTGCCCAGGAAGCAGACACTCCTACTTCCCCAAGACAAGCTTTCACCTCCCAAGTTCCCAGAACGGGGCACATCTGAGCCTGCTGGACCAGAAAGGCTTTTCAAGGCAGCATGTGGAAGAACAGTTTTTATCTTACTGTCACAACTGATTATGCTTTGACTGTGTGTTAGAAAATAACATCTAGTCAATAGCAAGTATAAATAATGTTATGTGATTTTCTTAGGATAGGGCTTTTTTCAAAAAAGAACTACATTTAAAATTAGTGCAAGAAAACATCAAGTAATTGCAAAGTTGCATGGTTCTCTTCAGCTCCTGGAGGTTGGTGCTAGGAGAATGGAGCAGGAAGACTGAGCAGAAATCCTTATCTACAAAAGAGAGAGAAGTTCTGCTCCCATGAATAGGGAGAAACTGGTATCTTATATGTTGTTTGGGAATCCTTCACTGTCCACAGGGAATCATTCCAAAACATTGCCTTTCTCCTATGTCTCTGAGGCAGGAGACTTTTGATTTATTTTGTGCCATTAGATAACTGTGCAGGGGAAGGCGCAGCTCATGGTAATTTGGAATTTCTTCATGCAGATAATACAATCAGGAAGCTGTTCTTTATACCATTAGGGGTACATGCATGCATGTTAGAGTTATGGATGTCAGTGGGAGCCCACGATGAGCAGAGGACAGGGTATCTTTGGATTGTACACAATTGCATGTGAGGCTTAGCTACCAGCTTTGAAACCTGAAAATCAGGGTTTTAGAAGTAGACCAGATAGTGAATTGCATATCTCAATGTTTTCCAGCCTCTTTCTGCTGAGATATACCTGTAAGGCTGTGAGGTATGAGGATTCCTTTTTATCTTCCCTGAGGCTTCTTTTTTCCCAGAGATCCTCTGGCATGCTACATGGACATGGATATATATATATATCCTTGTCACATGTGCTTGCCAATCAGAATCATATAGCTCCTGAGCCTGAGCAGGCTCAGGCCATATTTGATTTTAGTGATAATCCTTTTGTCTCAAAGATTCTATTACCCCCATTTTCTTAATGAGAAAGTTAACATTTCAAGGTGTCAAGTAAGGTAACAGGGTATCAGAGAGATGGTATTTGAATTTGGGTCTTCTAACACTAGATCATCTTTCAATCTGTTATACTTTTTCAGAATTACTCTCCCCCAGGAAGATGACATACCTTATGTGCTTATGCACATATATGCATGTGGCTGCCTCTATCAAAGCAGCCACCGGCTTTATCTTGGGCAAGAAGCAGACTGAAAAGACCCAAGATCCAAGATCCAGGCTGCTTTATAGCACATGATATGCAAATTCTAGAGAGTGGGAGTTGGCATACTCACTGATCATCTTTATATGGACAAGTTGTGGCACTGCACAATGCTATTGTATTATGTTCTATTATTAAATATATACTTAAAGTGCTTCAGGTGAGTATAAAGGCATTTTAGCAACATTTGGTGAGGAACTGGATGAGCAGATACATTAGATGAGCACAGCACCTGGTCACAGGGAATCATCAAGCTAGTGGCATATTCCAGCAGGCATCACCCAAACCTGAGCTCTACAGAGAGGCTGGTGTGGCCCTGCTATCTCTTGTCTACTTACTTTACTTCCATACTCCAGGGTGTGGATGGGTCAGATATGCTTTGATGAGAGGTTCTCCAGTCTGCATTCTTTGCTGTCACCACATTGGGGCACAATTGGATCTTTAACAATTTCATGTGCAAGACAAAGTTTGTTTTTACATACTTACAAAATCCTCCAGATAAAATCTGCTCTTTTAGTGATCAGGAAAAGAGAGACCAGGGCTAAAAAGGGTGCACTAACATAACCCAGAAATAAACGTGTATAGTTTCAGAGGAGCTGAAATACATAATGATGATGGTGGTCAAAATGTGAAGGCCCAGTCTCCTATCCAGGAGGGAGCATGTACAAACTAAGCTACAGCTCAGCCCTCTGGTGGGGGCTGAGGCAGCTGATTTGAGGCCCCAGCTGATTTGGGGCCTCTTTATGCCATAAATTCCTGGTCTAGGTGACAATTCACATGGTACCTCGATGACAAGAAGTGGAAGGTAGAGCATAGTTAAGATAAGGCCTAAAATAAGACTCTTAATGCTGACACTCTGGTCAGCACAGAGAAATAAAGTACAAAGTTTGGGGCCTGGAGTGATTGCAAGTCTGTCCCTAGACACAAGCTATTGTATGGGAAACATAAGAGAAACTTCAGGAAGATCTGCAGCTTGTCAGTGGCATGAATAAAGGACCTAAGAAATGGATAGGAGCTTGGTAGCTGTAGACCATCTCTACTGATAAACATCTGGGAGCCCAGGGCTGGCTGGACATTAGAAAGGCTAGGACACAAGGAGAGTAACCTAGAGAGAAAAGATTCTCTCTGGCTTTCACAGAGAGCAAATTGGTCAAGCAATGGCCTGACTCATTCACATGTCTGACACTGACAAAAGATCCACAAAGTGTTTTACATGGTTTCAGGGTAAATCCTGAGGGGATTTGACTGACTTTGTCAAATAGCAAAAGTTACATTTTTTGTTATATAGTTCTTGCTTTAACTTGGTCTTAACCATCCAGCAGAAAAGTATAACCACAAGGTATAAAAAGTAAAACCATATTAATATGCTGAGCTGGAAAAGGCTCAAGTCAACAACTTTGGACAATTGCTAGTTGTGCTGGTAACTCACTACCATTATGGACTATTGGACTAACTGTACTGGGTTATTTTCCTGAATTCAGGCCCTTGCACTTGCCAGGGAAGCACTTATTCCACTGAGCCATCTACCTGACCCTGAATTCAAGTACCTACAATCTTTTGACTGGCATCAAGTATGAAAGGTCCTTTAAAGACTTCTCCAAGTACAGCTTCTCTAACAGCAATGGAACACTCATCTCTGAATAAACAAAACAAAAAAGGGGGGTATAAATAAAGGACCGTTATGCAGTGAAAAAAAATACATATACAAGATAGTTAGGATAGATATACAACTACTTTCTCTTAGTTCAATGGGAAGAAAGGTTTGTACTAATATTGTTTAGACAAGATATCATGTCTAAATCTTGTCCTCTGAATAACTATTATGAAGATAACAATAGGCAATGTATTAGTTATTATAACTATCCTACTCACCTGTTAGTTAGTTTTGAAACTGTCTAATTGCTATTTTATCTTTTTTCTCATTAAAATGAATAAAAAAAATTTAAAAAAGAAAGGCTAGCACAGAGATAGTGGGGAGTCACAGAAGCGAACTGTAGTACGTGGGAGGCAGAGGATGGACATTGGCTCTGCTGTGAAAAGCCAATGCAGAGTTTAAGTTTGGGACATGGTTGAAGTACTAAAAGCTCTCCTCTCAAAAGTATTTATTAGCAGAAAACTTAGGAATGACTCATATTGTAAATAGGAAAAGTATTATTACAGATTTATCTCAACAAATAAATGAAGTTTTCACAAGCTAATTTAAAAAGCACCTTAATAAAAGATAAAATCACATATTAAATTACTATGGAGACCGAATATAAACCCAAAAGACATGAAATCAGGCTTTTGAAGAGGTATTTGAACACTTACACTCACAGCAGCACTGTTCTCAAAAGCCAGAAGTTAGAAACAGCTGAGTATCTGTGGACAGATGGATGGGCAAACAACATGGTGTGTACACACAGGGGATGCTCTCCATCTCTGAAAAGGAAGAAGGTTCTGACACATGCCACAGCAAGATGAAGAGCTCTGGATGGATGGTGGCGGTGGCTGCACAACAGCATGAATGTGTGTCATGCCACTGATCTTGGTGAGAAATGGTTTGGATGGTTTTCATTTGGGAATGCACTTCTTTTACAGTGAGCAGGACCAAGGAAAGAGAAGGATAGGAGATATCCTTGAACAATGTTTATTCCCTCTACAGGTTGCCCAGTAGCAGGCAGTGGACCATCTTTACTGATGAAAATCAGAGAGCATGGTGCCTTTTTCAGTATAAGTACCATGCACTAATCGATTGTGCCATCAGAGCACCAGAAGCATGGTTCAAATGGCCCCCAAGACACGTTATCCATGGCTCCGATATCCATGGCTCCAATACCCTGCCCAATCCAGGGCTGAGGACCATGGTCTGGGCATGTTGAACAACTGGCCAGGCTTCCTTAAAGGAAAAAAAAAGAAACAAACAAACAAAAATTGTATAAAACACACTATTTAAGAAATATGATTACCCAAGTGTTTGGTTAACTTAGATACCCAACCTTAAAGCTTACCTTGAAGTCAGTGTCCTTTATGGTGTAAATGTTGGTAAAATTTGCCCTGATATAGATGCCGGGTAAGGAATCTCTCAGTAGGGCCTCGTTTCACGATAGACTGACCATTGAAACATTTGGGCAACAGTTGTGGGTAAAGGCTCCAGTCTGTCCTGGGCATGCTCATTTTTTACTGACCTTAAAAACCTCACCAGAAATCCAATTCTGGCAAAAATTTAGGAGGCTTGGAAGAGTTCAGTTTCTAGGAACTGGCCAACCTGCCCACAGGCAGCAGGCCTTTTCTCCAATTGCCAGGTCCACCTGGTTCAATTGGACTCTGAGAGGTCAGCTGGACTTTCAACAGAGGCAAGGGGCCTTACTGGGGCAAATGTACCCTTTATTTCTATGCAAGATGGTGCCCTCACTCAGACTTGATCCTGAAGGCTATTCCAGAGTTGTCTGGCAGCTCCTCCTGGTGGCTCAGAGCATGTAGCATCTCTTCCCATTGGGTGCAGCTCTGCTCATAGAGTAAGGATATCTTCTAGAGATGGAAATCTGCTCTTGGGCTCCTGTTCCACCCTTGCCCACAGGATGGCAGCCAGAGTGCTAGAGAAGCTCAAGTGTGTCGGCTAATTTCACAGAAAATTAGAGCTAGTAATGCTGTTTCCAATTTGAAAACAGAAGTCTGAGGTTGTCTCTGCAGGCAACTTGTCTTCACCATTCTGACTGCCACCAGAAAAGAAAGTGTGGCCCAAAAAGGGTGGACTCCAGGCCTGAGAATGTGGAACAGCTGGGAATGTGGAACAGTGTCCTGCCCTGTTTTCTTCCCACTTTCAAGGGACCTCACATGGGAGGCCTTGGCTCCTGTGTAGGCTGACTTTGTATCCAGGAGCAGGAGTCCTTCCCAGACATTTTCTGGTTCCTGGGTGGCAATGAATTGCTGGTCCCTTGACCTGAGAGACAGGAGCACTACCTGCCCTGCTGGCTCTTATCTACTGGACCTGTGGCTGTAGGGCTAACATGGGGTTATCTCCTAAGAGGCCATGGGTTTGGAGTCTGGGAAGCAAGCTGTAGGGAGCTGCCTGCTACCCAGTTTCCTGAGAGAAGCAACAGCTCCATCCTTATGGCCCTTACAGCAGCACCCTGGAAGACAATTTATTCCCAGTTGGGTGTGCTTCTTTGCACAAAGTTCCCAGGTGCTTTTTGCATTTGCTGAGGACTAAATATGTCATCCACATCTTTCCAGCAAAATAAGAGCCAAGTTTCTTTGGGGGCTGGTGTCTGTCACCTAATGGACAGCATTTTCTGAGTTTCCAATGATGCTGTAGAAGCCCAGTGTCAAAGAGAGCCTAGACTGCCGTTGTCAGTGTAGACAGTGTGGGCTCGAGGTCTGCAGACAGGGTCATTGTGAGTACTGCCCAGTGGCCAGCCCAAAGCTTGGGTTGGGCCTGTGCTGAACTTGGCAAGATAGCAGAGTGACTTCTGAGGCCAAGTGGTACAATGACTGTGATAGGTACGTCACATTCTTTTAGGTGCACAGTGTAGAACTCTGTATACTGCTGAGCTCAGAAAACATTTCTTCTACATTTGGGGTACGTCTGGCTTCTTGTTGCTGTTTTGACCAGCTGTCCCAAACTTTGAGACTGGGGGGACCAGGTACCTGATCACAGTGGACCAGGTACTTCCTCTACTGTTCAAAGGTAATGTTAGAGTATTCCCTCTCCACTGTCTACTGCTGCACTAGAGTGACTGTGGTTTCCAGAAAGTTCTCCCCAAGTCTGCAGTGTAGGGGAAGCAGGGATACTATTAGCTTTTTGGTTCAGACAGCCCAGAAAAGGCCCTGCTCTGTGAGGGGTGTAGCAAGCAGGGCCTCATGTGTGGCTCTGCCTTTGCCCAAAGAGGAAGTGGTCACAAGAGCTGTAGCTTTGTAGTCACAGTGGTTTCTGAAGCAAGCATTCACCTATGTAGGGCCACCCTTTTTGCCCCACAAAGGAGTGACTGCTCCCAAAAGTAAGAATGAAGTGAGAGGGAGACTGGTCTCCCTCTTTTAGGGCCCAGCCTGAGGGTAAGATTCCAATGGGGTAGGAGGATGAAGAGCTCAGTTCCCAAAGCACTGCCTTTGTGGAGGCCAGTGCAGAAAAGCAGTATATCCCAATCTGGGCCCTCGAGGAAAACTGTGTTCCCAATGCATGAAGGGACAGCATTGTGATGGGTTGTAAGTATGGACCTGTCAAGTAGGGGGCAGATGCAACAATGTTCACCCCAGGGGGTGGACTTGGGGAGGGGCATGCTTATGAACAGAGAGGCAAGAGAATGCTTCTGTGAGGCTGTGGGGGCATCAGGAAGATGGTAGGAGATGGGGGGAGTGGGGATGAGTAGGGGAATCTGTGGTGGGGAGGCAGACCTGGGCTCTTCTACCCTGGTCTCTGCTTCCCAGTGACCTCTAGTATGCAGCAATGGGAGCTCTAAGGAGATGGTAGCTGTTGAAAGTACAGACCTGGCCAGGTGTCTGTGAGCTATCTGTGGGCAGTTTCAAGGACCAAAGGGCCAGACCAGGCAGGACTGTCATGGTGAGAGCTGCGGCTGGACAATCGCCTCACACCCATGGCTTAATGTATATGAGGTGAGATATTTTTAAAAACAGCAGAACACCTGGCTGGAGTGATCACATAAACATCTTCTCTACTTGTCCTGGGAACTCTTGGTGCCACACAGGAACCCCGAGTGTGCGCCTTTTCAAATAAAAGCCAATGATTGTGTGTGGGGAAATCATGACAGAGTTGTCTTTCTTTTTAAAACTCTGTGATAAAATCAGTATGGCAATTTTTGCAAAATTAGTTTGGCAAATTTTCTATTGATTATGATGTTCATTTCAACTTGGAAAAATTAAATGGGATGAGGGAAAAGACAATGATTTATTCTACTCACAAAATGGTAAGATGGCTGATCATCTGCTCACTGTGCACCAGGAGACACACACCACCTTATTGAACTTTGGCCCTGCCCAGGGCATAATTCTTTCCTTCCTTCCTGCACCAATTTTTTAGGCAAGAAAACTGAGATCAGGGGATAAAGGAGCTGCTGGAATTCTAACTAATAGGGCACTGCCAGATCCAGGCTGTCCTGAAATACTGTGACATCGGTGTGTCCTGACGCTCAAGTGCCACAACAAGGCCAGATGGCAACACAAGAGCTGCTGCAGAAGCCACATATCTCCAGCACTGCAATATTGCTTTCATGGGCATCACTCACTGAATCCTGTCTATAAGCTAGTGCCCCCAAGAGAAACAAAATGAGTGACAAGTCTGTGCCATCATTCAGGATAAGGCAAGGCTCCTATTTTTTGAGCAATGTGAGGGGCTCTCACAGTTGGCATTTGGCTTCTATGTAGTGGAGTTTAGCCATTCTACTGCCTCAAGTTTCTTGGCAAAGGGTGCTTATGTGTTTTGTGTCACAGTGCCCCTGAGAATGGGAATCACTTGGGGTTGATTGGAACTGTGCCTATCATTGACCTAAGGGCTACTGGAACCTTGGCACCACAACCCTTGTTCTCTGGTGACAAGTGTGCTCTCCAAATTATTTATTTAGCTAGTTTTGGTTGTGCTGGGGATTGAGCCCACAGCCTCACATATCCTAGCCAAGTGCTGTATCACTGGGCTACATCCTCAGTTCTCCAAACTTTTACAACCATGTACACCATCAGTGAGAGATCTAGGGGCACTTGCCTTTTATTTTACTTAGTGGCAAATTAGTTCTTTTTTTACAAGATGCAGACATGATATCCTGTCCAAACATTATTATTACAAATCTTTCTTTTTATTGAATTAAGAGAAAGTAACTATATATCTATCCTATTTTGTATATACAGATACAATACAGTCCTTCAACTGTATCCCCCTTTTTTTTTGTTTAGTTTTGTCAGAGATAGGTATTCCATTGCCATTTAAATATTGTAGGTGCATGAATTCAGCAAAATATTCCAATATAGTCCAGTAGTCCATAATGGGTTAACCGTAGGACTGGCAATGTCAGAAGTTGTTGACTTGAGTTTTTACAGCTCAGCATATTAATATGGCTTTACTTTTTATATCTCGTTTTTATATTTTTCTGCTGGATGGTTAAGACCAAGATAAAACAAGACCTATATAACAAGTTCTGTAACTTCTATATTTGACAAGGTCAGTCAAATCCCCTCAGGGTTACCTTGAAACCCTGTATGGTAGTTTTCAGATCCTTTGTCAGTGTCAGCCATGTGGATGAGTCACAGCCATTGCTTGACTAATTTGCTCTCTGTGAAAGCCAAGAGAATGTTTTCTCTCCATGGTTCTAACTTTATAATGACTTCACATTTTTGATGATCTAAGCTGGCGAATGTACCCCAGAAAGCATTATCATTTGATGGCTCAGTGGAATAAGCACTTCCCTGGCAAGCACAAGAGCCTGAGTTCAATCACTCGTTTCACCAAAAAAGAAGAAAGAAAAAGAAAGGGACCCAATGAGTTTATTATGATGCTCATGTTCAGGTTCTATTCCTTTGTCAGGCAAAGATTCCAATAAAGTTTTCTTGGTCTGCTATTGTGGTGGTGGTTTTCTCATAGGACTGTTTTTAAATTCTGTGTTGGGTGATTGCAACACAAAAGGCCCACATGATAAGCCGACATGGGTGTATGTAGGTATGAACACCCAGCAAGGCCTAAAGAACATTGGAAGGAGTTTGATGGGACCACAGAAGTTCACGTTCATTCCTGAGGAGGGAAGGCAGGAAGTTAGTGTGGGTGGAGCAAGGGCCCAGGGTTCTAGTCTCTGCTCACAACTTAACTGCAGCACATCCTCATCTCCAGGTTTATGAAGAGAACAGCTACATTGGGGAGCTTTTAGAGCACTTCATTCTTAGAGTAGTGTCTGTCTCAGCCTGCATGCTCCACCATGATGTTTCCTCATGGAGGTTACAGCTGCCAGCTGTCTTGATTCCCATAGATCCTCAGACTCCCACTCCTGACACTAGAGCCACACAGTCCTCCATTGCCCACTCTTCTTGCAGTTCATCTGTCCCTACCCACACTGCTTGAGCTCCTGCAGATCTTAAAAAGATTGGAGGTGCTGCACCAGCACCTTTAATCTCTGCTGTCCTTTCTTAGCCTGCACTCTGTTGTGAGGTCCCCATCTTTATTTCCTGCCAAAGCTGCCTCTTGTTGGTCTCTAGGCTCGCCCTGATCACTATTCTTGCTGCAGTCTACTGGGGCAGTGATGGGCAAAATTCACCCCTTTGCCCCAAATTATTCCAAGTCTGTTGCTCAGCACCATGCACCAGAAGATTTACGATCTGCTTCCTCACTTCCTGTCACCTCCAGTTCTGATCTCATATTCTAGACCCAACAGAATCCCCTGGCTTCTTGTTGGAGCAGAGATGATTTCAGGCTTTTCTGCTTTGTTAAAATTTCTCTGCTGGGGCCAGAGAGCTAGCTCAGCAGACTAAGCACCTTCTTAGGTAAACACAGGGACTCAGGTTTGATCCCCAGTACTGCATGCCAAGTGGCCTTGTCGCCCAGGTGCACTGAGCCAGCCATGGAGACCAGATGTGGTGGCACATGCTTGTAATCCCAGTGCTGGGGATGCTGAAAACAGGAGGATCACTATGAGTCTGAGCTCTGTAGTGAGACCCTGTACCAAATAAAAATTGTTCTGCTGACCTGGAATGCTCCTGGCATTGCAGGTTCTGGGCTGCATTTTCATCTTAGGATAGCATTTTATTGATTCTTTCCTCTGCTGTCTGGATCCATCTGTCAGTGACAAGCAGCAAAATGACAAGTGACATGTTGGGTTCTTTTCATACCTCAGAGCCCAAGTGAAATAATACTTGACTCTCAATAAATATTTATCGAATGACTGCTTTTTTGAACAAATGAATGAACAAATAAAAGGAAAGAATACTTGTGTGTAATTAAACTACTGTAGGAAAGAATTTTACCCTAAAAGTGAGATAGTGGGGGCTATAGAGATATAGTATTTTATTATGACTATCATTTTATAGCTATTATATTGCAATGTAGTATGAAATTACTCTCTCTTGAAGTAGGACTCTGTTCCATAGGTGGCCAGAGCCGTTTCTGCCCTTAGCAGAAAAGGCTCTACCTCTATGGTCATTGTGGTGCTCTTGTGGAGGTCACAGCTGGCAGAGAGCATGGCATTCAGAGCAGGCTGCGGTCAGGCCTTGGTGAAAAGTTCCACATTTGCATTTGTCCCATATTAGCTTTTTAATTTTTAGTGATAAATTCTCACTTAATTTATATTTCTTTTTTTTTTTAATTTCAGTTTATTTTTTTGATGTGTCCTAGAAGTGTGAAATGGCTCTTTAGATTTTCTCATGCTGTTCATTATAAATATTTTGAAATACAAATATAAATAACATTGAACATAACAAATAGATGCAGTCCTGCCGCTCTCAGGACAGTGACTGTGCTGTGTAAAGAGGAACCTGGAAAGGGACGGCCCCGCATCACATGCCCTTAGTGTCTGACGGAAACTGTTGATCACCCCACCCCGGTCAGGACTCTCATCATGGCCACAGGTCTCCATTCCTCCCTGGACAGGGGCTGGATGGGCAGGAGGGCCATTGTGTGCCAGCACTAACACCCACCACTGTTCTGATTTGGTTATAAGATTTACAACTCCCCTGAATCCAAAAAGGAGTGAAGCTTTCCATATCAAGTCATATATATAAAAGACTAATACAATTCAGATTAACTTAAGCCTGAGCAACAATGATAAAAGCCAGGGGGATCAATCAAAGTTTTGGCTAAAATACTAAGATAGCCAGATGTAGTAGTGCACGACCTCTAATCCCAGCATTTGGGAGGTTGAGGAAGGAGGATTGCTGTGAGCATGAGACCATCCTGGGCTACATAGGGAGACCCTGTCTCAAAAACGAAAACAAAACAAAAATACCAAAGATACTTTCTGTTTGAGTTACTTTTCTCTTGTTGTTGGGACAAATACCCGGCACTCAAAATTAGGGAAGGAAATGTTTATTTATCTCACAGTTACTGGAGGTTTCAGTCCATACTCAGCTGGCTCCAAGGCAGAGTGGCACATGGCAGAGAGCAACCTTTCAAGGCATAGAGCAGAAAGCAAAGGGAGTGGCAGGAGCTCAGGCAGCTAGCTAGCCTCTCACCCCTTTATATTGCAATGCAAATTACCTGCCGCAGGGTAGGTGTAGCATCCACACCCACAATAATCAATCACAAACTCCAGAAGCCACCCCATGACTGCATGAGGCTTTGGGGGGATGACTAGACACAAACCCCATCTTCAAGCTTTTAGTCCCAAGTCCAAGGCTTCAGGAGCTGTATTACGGTGTTCTGTTGTCACACAAAGGTTAGGATGTTCAGGTGGACAGGGCAGTGTACTCTGGCTGAGCAGGGACAACTCCCTGAGAACTACAGGGAAGGGGCCTCCCACTGTAGAGTGAGCAATAGGGCAGAGGAGAAGCCTCCTAGGAGGATCTAATGGCCACTCTGCCTCTAGTTTTCTTATTTATCTCTTTTTCCCCACTCCCAGTGCCCTATCTTGCTGATTAGCAAGTGAATTCATGGTGGCAGTGCAGCTCCATTCACTTCTGGAAACTATGGTGGTATAAGTGGGGAGTGGGACCCTGATTGTGGTAGTGGGCAGCACCTGAGCGAGGCCACGCCAGTGTGCAAGGCCGTCCCCACTGTGTCTGCACCCTTTCCCACGACCTTGTGTCCAGGGCTCATCCTACAAGAATGGTCACCATGCTCATGTGCCTCTCATACGAGGCTTTCACAGTGATGTCATTAAAACTGCAAACAATATAAATACCCAGCTATTGATTAAAAATCATTAGAATCTCTATTATGCCGTTGACAATGCTAAGAACCTATAAGTAAAAGGGCAAGAAGTACAATATATATACAGGGTGCATACTTATTCCTTTAACTGATATCATAAGAAGGCTAATAAACATCGGCTGTCTGTTGAGCCCTGGTGTGGGTGTGTACATGCAGAATCCATATGGACCAGGGGCGTGGATCCTCTTAGCTTCCCTGCATGACTCCTGTAGAGATGAAATTGAAGAAAGTTAGCTCACTGGCCTGACCAGAATCCTCACTGGATTCTGACCCAAACAAGTCTCATTTCAGTAATTTTCAGCATTACATTATTCTGGTCCCCAGTTCATGTTACCCTCCCCCCAACACCCACTCTCACTCTTGTAATTGCAGGAGACACAGAAAAATGTTACTTTTAGCTAATTCTGGGTGGTAAGACTATGGATGAATTCTAGGGTCTTTAGTCTTTTTTTTATACTTTCTAAAATTTGGATAATGAATATGCCTTATTTTTCTGAGAAAACAAAAAAGATGTTTTAACAGACACCTGAGTAAGAGAACTTCAGCTGGATCAGCAGACTCTTCAGACCTTTTGATGTTTTGGGGTAACTTCCCAGCTATTAAGGCCTGTGTCAGTGCACACCTCTGTTCTGCCTTGACTCTTTATGGGTCAGCTTTTGTCTGCACACCACAGGTTTCCTGAGTGTAATGCAGAAAGTCTGGTGGGAAGAATAGGGACTTCATCTTGCTTGTGTGTCCAGCGTCTGCCTCTCCAAAGCCTACAATAGCCTTTAGCCACCAGACCAAACCAGCGCCAGCAAACCACATCCGACATTACCCTGGGGCCCTACAAGCACCTGCCCTTACACCTCAGAGAAGAAGGGGACTGCCCAGACCGTGAGGGTGCAATGAGGCCCAGTGGTTTGCTGTTAACCTCATTACATAGCTGCCACAGGGTATAGTGCTGAGAAGGTTAATCAGTTTTGTATTCAGTTGGTAAGATTGAGGACACTGAAGACACTTTTTTTTCCTTTTTTCTAAAATGACCTTAATTCATTGTTAGCATGGAATGACAGCCAAAGCTTTGTTGGGAGTATCATAAAGGGAAGATTTATTTGTGGGATGGCTTATTAAGATAACTTCCTACAGGGCCATCACGTTGCATGGAACACACTATGCACAGCACATGCACACACATACATGCACATACTTGTGATAACTGTAGTGACGTAATGTTCTTAGCCTTGGTGAGTTTGGTGGATTAAATTCTCCTTCAAAAATTACATACAACAATCCTCAAATCAATACCAGGATTTCCCATGGTAGAGAGTATGACGCACAGAACTGGAGAGTGTGATCCCTTAGTCAGAGTCTCAGACATTTGCCATGCTCAATTAGATGAAAGCCGCACTGTCTTCTATTTCTATGTATTTTATTTCCTGTTGGTTTAAGGCATTTGCTTTCACATCTTAATGGGAGAATCGAGGCACAAGGCTACTGAGAGAGTGAAGTAGCCTCCTGGCCCCCAAAATCACTTTGTGCATGGTGGCTTAAGTGAATTTAACTGAGAATTGCCTCTTGGGGACTGGTAACCTGGGTGATGCTGGGCCTGACTTGCTTCCACTTTGAGTATATGCAAGTGGGTGGCTTGCAGTCTCACAGAAAGATTCTCCTGCTCACCCTGTGCATGCTACTGGGCTGGACTATACCCCAGTTTCACTTATAAACCCCTCAGAGTGTACATGCTGATTTCTTAACACTCCATGATAACAGGAGGAGAAAGCTTGCAGACAGCACTGAGCCCACAAGTTGCTTTTCCTAAGCCAAGTCTCCACTGCTGAGCAAGACTTTCGAAGCCAATAGGTTAATTTTCTAGGAGCAAACTAGTACCTCCCACCCCTAGGGGATATGTGCAAAAGTAACAGTGGGGATATCCATTCCAAGAAAGGTCACCACGACTGGCTGAGAGACAACACTCACTGTTACTCTGCCAAACTCTTGTGAGTGCTCTGTGACAAGCTGGGGAAACCTGTGCTCTGCTAGGTTGGACTGTTTCAGAGCCAGCTTTTATCAGGATGTTGTATTTTATTTTTATTAAAGTACATTCTGCAAACAGCTGTCCCTACCTCCAGCGTGCTAGTCATCCCTCCAGAGTACTTGTTCCTGAGCATCTCAACTGAATTTTCAGCATCCCTTACAGCCCATAAATCACTAGCTACACAGCTAGGTGCTGTGGATGTTCTTATGTTTCCAACTACTTGATAGCCTGAAGCAGGAGGACTGCTTCAGTCCAGGAGTTTGAGGCCAGCTTACACAATGTAGAGAGAAACAGACAATTAACAAAGAGATAGTTTGCCCTATTCTATGGCAGGTTCCAGAGGTTCCACGCTGTTTTGTTTTGCCCCCATGTTTCCTCCTTGGCTTTCCTTGGGCTGCTGGGCCACTGTCCATGAAGTACATGTATCCTTTTCCTGATTCATGTACTTCACTCATCACAACACCCTGGCCTCCTGTCATTAGGCAACCCTCTTGAGTGGTATGGTGTGTGTACATCAGGCTGCACAAAGCTTGGGTTGGCCACAGCCAGTGTCAAGTAAGCTCTTGTTGAGTGAATTTGCTGTGTGTACCTCCAGTGGTATTAAACTCATTTAAGATCATCATTATCCAGGGGCTTAAAGAGAAAGTAAATAAGTGCATTTAATGTGTGTTGAGGGTGTTCCTTGACATGGAGACAATCTTGACAACTTCCACTCAGGTTCCTGTAGTCTTGGTAGCATGGAGTCAGGAGCCAGGACAGGCCCTTTGTGTCTGAGGGTGTGACTGATTTACCACAGCAAGTATCATAGCTAGGGATGAGGACAGTGACAGGGAACAAGTGGAGCTCTGCTAGAAAGAGGCTTTTGTGTACCTTCACTCACCTATATTCCTTCGAAGTGAGCTGGGCAGCAGACACTGATCTGAGCCTCACGGGTGGAAGAGGTGAGCTCTGTCTCCAGATCGTCACCAGCTCCGCCATCCCTTACCCATCGCAGGGAGGTGCAACCTCTCTCTCAAGTCTTCCCTGACAGCTAGTCAAGGCTGGGTTCACCTGATGGAATCACTTCTGGGGATACTGTCCTCACTCCAGGTGCTCCTGTTGTCACATCGGTGTAACACAGTGTAGAAGGCCATGCTGGCCACACTGCTTGAGGCTGCACCTGTCCTACCAGCACCAGTATGTCTTAGGGGAGCCCGTGCTTAGTGCTCCCTGCACCTCCAGCGTTTTGTCCATGTCCCTGTCTCTTGGACCTTTTGCTGAGAGCTCACTCCAACTCTATGAGCTGATCTTCTTTCTGCTTGCTCCTAGCTTCTTGTTGCACCCTGGCTAGTGCATTTCAGGCAGAAGCAAGAAACTAATGCTCTGATTTGAGATCCAGCAGGCAGACTGACACCTGCTAATTTAGGCTTGACAAATAAGCACCTCAGCTGGATGGTCACAGTTCTCACTGCCTCGCAAATCAAGTATCTCAGAGCTTCTGCCATTGCTTCTGCAGGGCCATCTGGGCAAACAGGCCAGTGACTGTCAGGCCTGCTTCCCTGGGAACAGTCATAGGCACTGCACGGACATCCAGCTGCCACCTGCCTGTTAGAGCCTTTAAATACAGTGCTTTTCCCAAGTGTAAACTCAGGAAGTGGGTGGAAAACTCTGGATTCCCTGACGGCTGTGGCCAGAGGACATGAAGTGGTTATACTTAGCTCTCAGATGGCAGCTTCCACCCGGGGGATGGTGGCGTGGGCCCTGATTGGGAAGCTGCTGCAGCCGCCTCTGCTTTAGCTAAGGTGGGGCTGTAACTTGGACCCTGTGCCTCCACTAGAGTCCATTCTGAGCTCCTGAAAGTGGCAGAAACAGAGAAATCATTGCTCCCGAGGAACTTGATAGCTTCTCTCCCAATCCTCTGCACATAGGGCTGCATCAGCCTAAAATGACCTTCGTAAGAATCAGCAGACTCTATAGCAGTCAGTTTGGTAATTGATTTACATCTAGCAGAATTTCAAACAAAATTAGAGACAGATCATATGAGAGAAATGCTAAATCCTGACCAGAGAAGAAAGACAGTGGAATCAAGGCAAGAAACCTGGGCCTTGGACAGCAGCAGGCAAGGGTGGATGCAATTTGTGGACAAGTTGAGATTCTAGGTTAGAACCAGATAGCAGAAGGGCGAGTCATAGCCATTCTTGTGTTTGAAGGGCCCACATTGCTCTCTGCAGATACTGCTCTTGGTGGGTGTCAGGTATAGAGAAGCATGAGGGGGGGAGCTAGGAGGATGGTGCTCTTACAGGAGACAGGAAGCACAGTGAATGCTTGTGTGCCTGCTCAGGGTGCTGTTTTCCTGGATCCAGAACTCGGTATTGGGAATGCCTCTGAAGCCCCACATGGAGTAGGTGAGACCCTTTCCAGGAGACTGAGATGCTAGTTGACAGGGCCAGATACAGACTTTTGTTTGTTTTTGTAAAGGAGATGCTGCAGACAGCTGGCTGCAGGCATAGCTGTGGTTTCCCTCCAGAAACAGGAGGAACTCTGAGTACCCAATGAAAACTGGAAGCGTGAGCCTGTAGTACGTGCCAGGAACAAAGAAAGGCTACAACACCCACCAAGCTTGGAGGGATCTGGAATGAGTTATCTCAGGAAAACCCCATCTCTACAAACTCTAGCCTGCTTGGAATTTATATACAGGCCCTAAAATTGTTTGCAAAGGGCCCTCCATGTCACTTCCTAAAGAGCCTATTGTTTTGCCAGTGATTTGAAGTGTTACCAGTGTCATGACCTTTATTGATATTTGGATTTGTTTCTAGGTTCACAATCCCAAACCCCTTCTCCTAACTGGTTGTTTTGTTTTGTTTTACTTACCTAAGAAAATATTTGTTTCCTCAATCTCCCATGCTAAGGAAAGAGCCCACCCCATGTTAGTCATCATCTCCAGGATGGGCAGTCAGGGTCCTTTGCTGTCACTGCACTGTGAATCTGGGGTTACTCATCACAGCCCTGGCCTGCAGAGCCAGTAGTGGGAGGCCCCACTGCAGGCGCCGGCCTTGTGTCCTTGCACCTGTGAGGGTTTCCGCAGGAACACAGAAGGGCAAACTTCTGTTTTTTCTTTGAAAAGGGAAGCATGGATCAATCCTGGGTATTTTCTGTGAGTTGGTTGTTTCTGCTTTTCCCAGAAATAGTGGCATGAGGGTGAGCCATGTCAGGACTGCAGACAGACACTCACATGGGGAAAGTCCCATATGTGAGCCCCCTATTTGGCCCTAAACTTATGGTCAAAAGCTCCCTAACAAGGAAGTGTTAAAATTTTATAAGACAAGTTGTTGCTGGTCTCTTGAGTTAGAGGTGGAACAACAACTATTTGCTCTCAGGAGTGTAATGCTATTTAAATATTACAGTCAGTGAGAAGTAAGATTTAAAAAATAAGCAACCTCATAAAACTGAATTTTCTGGGAAGGACTAATAATTCTGAAGTTAATCTTATGCACGGAAAAATAAGGGTGGGTGATAGTGTCAGCGGTTGAAAGCCAACCAGTACATGTACACATACCAAATCCCCACAATGAATATAATCATCATGTACTATAACACATACTAATAACATAATCATTTTTTAAAGTCCAACCCGTGAAATTGTAGGAATTAACAGTCTCTGTGAGATGCATAGCAGAATGTCCCCGAAAAGATGGCATGCAGTGCTTCATCTGGGCTGGACAGGTTTCGAGGCTACTTGAAATTACACTATAACTCTCAGGTTCTACTTAGCTGTAGCAATTAGGTGGTGGCCAATTCAAATTCACTTTCTGTAATCACATAACAAGGGATTTGATGCAGCAGCAATCACTTGGTTTTATTTTTATTCTTTTACTCCATGTCATCCTGAGACTATTTTTTTTGTCAATATGAATTAGTTTCTGACAGTGCCTAGGATCATCAGTACAAAAGACCTGGCAGCAGAACCAAAGGGAAGTCTTATAGGGCTAAGTTTAGGGCACCTCTCAAGCTGATGTGACAACCAAAGGCAAGGTAGCCACGTGCTGGATCATGACTCTATGCTGCAGCTAGGGTTATCTTCCCCCAAACACCAAGGCTGTGGTAGGAAGACTGGATAGCCAACAAACCAGGTATTTGTTGGAAGAAGGGAAAAGAGACATTGAACTCGGTGGAATTCTACCTTTTTTTATATTCTGCTCTGAAGTTGTAAAAACAAAACATACAAAAATATCTTATTTTAAACATGCAGAAAATTTGAAATAAGCCCTCAACACTTTTGGGATGACCCCTAAATTCTATAACTAACATTTCTTCTTGTTTTTTAATTTTTATTTGTTTATTTATTCATTCATTTATTTATTTGGAACTGAAGATTGAACTCAGGCACTTGTGCTTGCCAGGCAAGCACTTATTCTACTAAGCTATCTCCCCAGCCCTATAACTAACATTGTTGCTGTTTTCTATATATGACTGTCCATCTATCCCCAATCCATCCATCAGTCTATTTTATTTTTTGCATTTTAAGATCAATTAAAAATAGCACAGCCTTCCTTCCAAACACTTTAGTACACACATCACTAGCTCAGGTTGAACTAGTGATCTTTTTAATAAAAATTTGGGTCTTTTTAATAAAAATTTTATACAACAAAGTGCATGCATTGGATGTATACTACCTAACAAAGTTTGTGTTCTCATGCAACCAAGTGTAGGTGTGTGGTACACATCACCCTGAAAGACTTCCCTCATCTTTCTTGGTAGTCCTTGTTCCTAGGCCTCAAAGGTAATATTTGATTTTTTAAAATCCTCTCACTTTCTTCACATAGATTAGCTTTGTCTGATTTTGAACCTATAAGACAGAATCATAAATACTTAGGCATTGAGTGAGTCTTCCTTCAACATACACACTCTTTCTGAGATTCATTCATGTTGCCACATGAGCCTTCCTTCTCCACACAGTGTTTCTGAGGCCACCATGTTAATGTGAATTCTTAGCTAGCCTTCTTGTGGTTTAGCAGTGTTCAGCGACTCTGTCTGTGATCCTCCTTCTGCACCAAAACTCTACTTTTAAGGTGTAGAAGTCTATATTCTCCTCCCTCCCTCATATCTCAGTGTCTCAGGAATCGCAGAATGGTGGAGGCAAACTAGAGTATGAAAGAGCAGCCAAAACCCCAACTCCAACAAGAAGAAAAATATTGATTATAAAGGTACAAGTGTTCAAGTATTTCATTATTCACATCAAATCTTTTTTTTTTTTTCTAGCATAGAGGTATGGAGAAAGTCAAAGTTTAAACAGAGGAACATGTGTTGTGTGAAATAATATTGTTTGGACTGTAAGATGTGATGGAGGAGCTCTATATTTAAAATTTATATTATATTCAGCCCTTATTTTTTTCCACTTAACCAAATCACTTGTGATGATACAAAAAAGAAGTATGCTGAGTTCTTTGGAGGAAACCTGAGACTTAGAGTCACCATTTCCACTTCTTTGAGGACATGCATGAGTGTTAGAGCATCTCCCACCCTAGACATGTGACAAGAACTCCCTGAGCTCTAATGACAAGGCCTAATTTCATTACCAACTTAATGGCCTAAGGGTTTTTTAAAAAAATGTATTTAGTTCAGGCAGGGTCTACAGGATATCACTACTGAGATTGGACTTGTAGTGATCCTTCCTGTTTTTCAGCCTCTCAAGTACAAGGATTACAGGTTCATGCCACCATGCCCAGTCTCAGTCACTGTCTCAGTGTGCCCCAGGGGAGGGGCTGGCACAGAACACTGGGGATCGAACCTCTAACCCCTGCGTCTGCCTAGGCAGATGCTTTCATCTGCTGATCTATCTGGCCCAATGGCCTAAGTTTTTAGATGGCCACATCTTTAGGACCAGAAATTCTGGGATTTTTAGGGACGTGTGAGTCACATGTCAGACATCTTGGGCAATAAAAACTAGTCTATGGAATTTAAAGCATGATTTTCTGCAAAAAATTAGCCCAAATTAGTCTAGATAGAAAGTATTGATAAGCAACACATTAATTATAAGCATCAGCTCAAAAGTATTTCCAAGCGGAACTGCCTAGGGCCCTCCGGATCCTCACTCCAGCCAGCACCCAGGCCAGGCAGGTAACTTTCTCCATAAGACAAGCCTGGTGTGGAACCCTGTGGCAGAACTCCCTTCAGAGAGGCTAGGCTGAAGACCCACGCAGCTGATCCAGGAGCAGAACATCTTGCTAGAGTGGCACAGAGGGTTTACTTCCAAGGGCTGCAGCAGGAAGAAGTGGAGCACAGCAGC
Organism: Octodon degus; assembly: GCF_000260255.1. Classification (NCBI taxonomy): domain Eukaryota; kingdom Metazoa; phylum Chordata; class Mammalia; order Rodentia; family Octodontidae; genus Octodon; species Octodon degus. The sequence goes on along the minus strand of NW_004524696.1, from coordinate 8,139,358 downwards.
TGGACTCAAACCACACCCACCTGGATGAGTTTGAACTTGGTAGATCTGGACCTGGTGCTAAGGTAATAACTCTGCGAAAGCTCTACACCAAAGGTCAGAAGACAGTGGTATACAAAATGACAAAGAGCAGAGAAAAAT
>NW_004524696.1:8137430-8139080 GCF_000260255.1 Octodon degus | reverse complement strand
ATCAGAAATAATTTCTGAAATAAAAAAAGAAATGATAACTATAATGAAAAAAGTAGTAAGTGCTTCTAAAGAAGACACTGATAAAAACTAGAAGAGCATAGAAAAGTGATGGAATCCTTGAATAAGCAATACAGGAAGGAAATAGAATGCATGAAGCAGAGTCAAAGAGATATACAGGAAATTAAAACTTCAATCAAAAGCTGGAAAAATCATTTGAATGAAAGTGAAAATAGACTTTCAGACCTTGAAGACACTGTTGCCACTAGTGAAAGGTAAGAAAACATCTCTTAAAAACAACTAGGATGCAGGAAAAAATAATTCATCACCTGCAAGATAATGCAAAGATGAACAACATAAGTCTAATAGGCATCAGTGAAAAAGAAGGAGTCAATACAAATTATATAAAAAGAATATGGGCAGAAGTAATAGCAGAATGTACTGGTTATGCTGTTTATTTGAAGGTAGAAATATGCACCGATGAGGGGACCCAGCCTTCAAGGAGGTAAAACAAGCAGATTTGGATGTGGAAGTAGTAGAGGTAGTGGACGATGGTAGTAGGAAATGATGATCTGGCTCCAGTTGGGAGAGAATTGTTTGTACATAAGTAAATACCTATTCATATGGCAAAAAAAGAAGTAATAGCAGAAAACTTCTCAAATATGGGGAAACAATCTAATACTCAGTAACTGAAGCATATAGAACTCTAAATAACATCAACCCAATTAAAAACTCACCCAGACATACAATAATCAAGATCCCTGAAATTCAGCACAGGAACAGTGTACTAAAAGCTGCAAGAGCAAAGAAACACATCACATTTAAAGGAAAACCCATCAGAATAACAGCAGATTTCTCTTCACAAACCATCAAATCAGGAAGAACATGGAACAAAATACTTCAAGTCTTGCAAGAAAACAAATTCCAGCCCAGACTTCTATACCCTGCAAAACTCTCTTTCAAGTATAATGGAGAAGTAAAATACTTCCATGACAAAGAACAACCAAAGAATTTCACAACAACAAAGCCAACCCTTCACAGACTACTAAAAGATATTCTAGAGAGGGATCAAAATAACCACAACTCCATGAATGAGAATGGAAAGAACCCACCAAATCAGCCGATTAGACACAGGAGAAAAAGGGATATACAGCAGCAGTTTTCAATTATTCTTTTGTATACAGCAGCAAAATATTTCCATCAGCACACTCTACAAATGGACTTCTTCTACACCATATGGGTTATGATTGTGTCCAGGTCTACAGGGTGCATATCAAGGAAATAGCAGTATCTCAGTCCCACAAGTGACTCCTGGCCACCAGTAAGCGTCATGGACACTGTTCACATCTACCACATACTAAAACTTTGTGCAATATCCTATCCCCAAACTGTTAGAAGTGCTGGTCATATATTCACCATTCTAGTATTTTTGTTATGTTTAATTTTTACCAATTCTTTACTGTCACAAAAACTTTTTCTTAGTTTATATTTCTATATATATTAACCTAATCAAATACTGTGTGAGTACTCTGAATTGATCACAGATTCGTACCTACGATACACTACATTCTGGCCTCGTAGTCAGACTCACAATTTAATTTTAATTTTTTAATATTATTTTGAAATATTTAATTTAATTTTGAATTAATATTT
>NW_004524696.1:8105472-8137273 GCF_000260255.1 Octodon degus | reverse complement strand
AAAAATATGTACATAACATGACATAAGATTGATACTATTTTTTTGGAAATCTTCAATGACCTTTTAAATGAGTTTGTTTAATATAATTATATTTTACATAGTCCTGCATAACTACCATTTTGAGAGCTCTTTGTTCTTCATCCAGGACCATACAGCAACTTCTGTTTCCTTCTGGATTATGGTCTTTGTTATTTTCTACATTCTATGTCTGGAGGTATCAGAATATTTTGAGTTTGTATAACTGGGAAATATTTTACTTTTAGTTTTCAAAGATATGTTTTCTAAGTATAAAATTCAATGAGGGCAGATTTTTTTTTCAGTACTTTGTATAAATAAGTCTAATTTCTTACCCACTTGCTTTTTTTTTTCTAATGTGGAATAAGATGCTATTTAATTTTGTTCTTCCATAGCTAATATTTTTTCTTGTATATGCTTTAATGATTTTTTTCTTTAAGATTAGTTTTGGACAATTTCATTTTTATGTATCTTGGTATGATTTTATTCATATTTCTTGTGCAAAAGGTTCATTTTTCTCAGAACTGTGGTGCTATAATTTTAACTAAATTCAGAAATTTTAAATCTTTAAATATGTATTGCCTGCCCCCTTCTACTTTGAAAATTCTAATTAGATGAATACAAGTTTCTTGATTTGGGCACAAAGTGAACTATTATATGACTGATTTGTAAACTCTTTCTTCTTTATGTTTATTTTAGACAATTTTTATTGTTATATTCAAGTTTGTAAATACTTTTTTACAATGTGCAATCCATTATTAATCTCATGTTATGTATTCATTTCAGAAATATTTTTCTAAAATTCACTCTATCTACATCTTTCACATTTCAATATTTGTCTACAATTTTTAATTTGCTATATAATTATTATTGATTTTTAACAAAGTTAATAATGAGTATAAAAAGTATTTCCACCTTTCTCTGCTCTTGGTGGAGATAGTTCTTTGTCCTTGAATTGTCAAATAGTGCTTCAGGTCTAATACCCTCCTTGCATGTCTGTGTCTGCATGCACAATCAAACACACAGCTACACAGCATCACACACATGCATAGTCACTCACATGCAAGCATACATATACACACAAACACTATACTTGTATACATATGCATCCACATCCATATGTATGTACATGCATATGTGATGCATGATATCATAACATCCCTTCACGTGCATATATTCACCTTCACAGTCAGGCGCACATACAGTAGTTGACAGCTAATGGAAATGGAGCAACAGAGGAACTGAAAGGAATCAGACCAAAGCAAAACTGAGACCCTGAAGGCTAAACACTAAATCCTATAACTCCAAGTCTAGCACACTCAGAGCATGTTTTTATGAGATGCAAGATGTGAGTTCCAAAGGGATTGGATAGCCTTGTTGGTTGTAACCCATATCCTCTTTCCACATATGGATTGTAGCTTTCCTTGGGACACATTGCATGTTCCTGGCATCTCTGACTTCCTTGGGTCTCCTCTGTAATTCTGATGTCACTCTTACAGCTTTTTTTATTGTCCTCTCAGGGGCTTTCTACCTGTCCTTTCAGGCCTTCTTCTGACACCTGGATGGAAGCTTTCATGACCCATAACTCTTGCATTCTTCAAACCTGAAAAACCAGTGCCAGTGCCATTTAACTGACACCAAGGTCTACTGCCAGTTAGAGCAGTTGTTGGGAATAAAGCTATCTATACCTCGGATATCTAGGACAAGGTCACTTCTTCCCATGCATTTGGCAGGGCCCCATGACAAGTGTACACAGCTCAGGGAGCTTATGCACATAGTGACTTGGCCTTCCCCTGAGATAATATAGATAACTCCTCTCTGTTCTCTGTGTAATCAGGGTATGGTGTTTTGTTGAAGATTAGGTGTTCTTCCTGTTATGGATCTTACTCTCCCCTTAAAACTCTCTGTGAACAGCCTTTTATGATGATTGTATAAGTAAATGCACTGCAGTTGTTGCATAGTTGTTTCTCTTATCAGGAGAGGGGGCTCCACCTGACTTCAGCTTTCTGCATCTTGACTCTTGTCTTCACTTCTTCATCCTCCACCTGGAGTTTTAAGAGCAAGGCTGTACATGTCAAGCAGTAGTACCCTCTCCTTGGACTGCAGCTGCAGAAGTCTCTGCGTCCTTGAATGGCTGAACTTAAGGAAATATTTCCCTAGGCCCAGGTGGGCCTAAATGAACATAACGTCCTGGGCTCTCTTCTCAAAGAAAAGTCTTTCAAAAGAGTTCATTTTTTATGCCTTTGATCCCAGATCAGTTACTGAGATGCTTTCAAGTCATTTTTCCTTAGTCCTGATGCGACGTACTTGGCTTCCTTTTAATGCTAGTCTTTACAGCAACCATGTTCCCCTGGGCCTCAACTTCACAGGCACTTTCTTTCTAGTGAAAGTACAAACCTTTAATATCATTCAGCACTGCTCTTTGCACATGATTTTCACTGTAGATCTGGCTGAAAGCAGCCAGGAGTATCTATGTCAAAGCCTGTATTTTGGGCTGTCTTGAACTTTATTCTTCCAGATTATTTCACCACCCTTAATCTCAGTCTCCTGAGAAGACTTGGGATATGGGCAAAATGTACACAAACTTTCTCCTAGAATGTAACACAGGTGACATCTATCCTAGTTTCCAATAAAATCTACATTCTAATATTAAGCCTCATAAACTTGGCCTTTACTGTCTGCCTTCTTATCAGCATTATGGTATTCTGAACTCCAAGTAGATTAATTCCTCAAGATGTACTTACAGAAATTTAGAGCTTCTCTTGCCTGCTTCTCCAAACTTTTTAAAAGTCCTCCCACAAAGAAGTTTCCAAAGCTTCTAAGCTACAAGATCAGATTTAGCCACAAAGCAAAGACCCTATGCTCAGAAACAGTTTTCTCCCCTTTACCATCAGTAGGACAACACCCAAACTTTAAAAGAGGAATTTAATTTGGTTTGAGGTTTCAGTGGGTTGGGGTGGGGGAGATAGTTCAGCAGCCTAAAGCACCTGCTTAGGCAAGTTTAGGCAAATGTGCAGAGACCATGGTTTGACCCCTGGCACCACATGCTGTGCCAGCTCAGCTCCCAGGGTGGGCTAAGCTGGCCACAAAATAAAGTTTCATTGGGTTTAGTCCATAGTCTGTTGGCTCCGAGACAGAAATACGGTGGAATGTCTATAGGATAGCTGCTAACTCAGGGCAGCCAGGAAGCAGAGAGAGAGAGAGGTAGGAAGGGAGAGAGAGAGAGAGAGAGAGAGAGAGAGAGAGAGAGAGAGAGAAAGGAGGCACTAGGGAGGGAGATGTATTATCCATAGGCACAGTACCTATGACACACTTCTTCCTACAAGGCCCTACCTCCTAACAGTACATTTAGTTACAAACTCATCAGTAGATCTGTCCGTGGATGAATATAGCACACCCATGATGCAATTGTCTACCAAAAGCTCCACTTCTGAACACATTGAGAACTTTGGGGTGCATTCTAGATCTAAGGCCAAACACAACTACATACATTTATATTTGCATTTGCAAACACATATATGGAAAGGAACTACAGGCATACACACCCTTACCCCTTGTCACTCATAAGGTGGAGTCTTATATCTTGGAGTGTAGGCAAGTGAGATTGCAAGGTGACTGAGCACTTACACTTTCAATAGCCCTTCCTTGAATGTTTCCATAGTAGAGCCCTACTGTCCAAGCCCCAGAATGAGCAGAATGGAACTACATTTTGTTGGCAGGATAAGATGGGATAAAGGCAGAACTCAGCAGCCACATTCAGATCCCTGGTTGTGGAAATGAGGGGAAAAGAAGATAATGTGTCCATGGATAATCTAGAACAACTGATCAGTGTATGCTAAACCTGTTCCTATAGGGTGTAACTCCCCTCATCCACATCCACATCCTTACTGCCTGTCCAGAAGACTTGGCCTATGTTTATCTGTGGCTTGGCAACCACCTTCTCTTGGGCTGGCTCAAACATATTTTGTGCAGAAAGGCATCGATGCAAGGTGCACTTAGCCCTGTCTGGGCTTTGAGTGTACTCCTTCCTGACACAGTCAGAGCATAAGAAGGCACTTATGACCCCCTAACTTATACACTGTAGAGCCTCAGCCATCCAGAACCCTCCTGCCTTCAGTACTGGCTAATTCACAATATTGTGGATGGCCAGTGTGCTGACCAACTTGCAGCTTCTGATCCCAGACAGAGACTAGTGATGGAGAAGAATGCAGAGTTGGTGGCATAGTTGATGCTTTTTATTAGTGCAAATATAGCTGAGTAATAAAGAATAAAACTACACTGATCAATGGGACAGAAGGGCCTGTGAGAGGAATGTGAATTGATAAACTGTAGTTCCTCTATTGCTCTGGAAAGGTGGTATCTGCAAGACAAGGGTAAGAACAAACATCTTTAGCAGGTGCACTGACCAGAACCCCCAAAACCTGAAGCCTAGGACAGCAGCTGGGCCCCAGATGCATGGGTGCACACATGCCTTTGGAAGGCAGAGTCATCAGTGAGGCCAGCAGTATAGAAGTTTTTGAAGCAGCAGTGAGGAGCCGATAGTTGGACTCTGTAGAACTCCACCAACAGAAGACCAGGCCTAGCCTTCACATCCAGAGGCCAAGATCACCTCCATGTCCAGCACATTTCTAGAATTAAATATGACCACTATCACAGAAATGTAAACACCAGAGGTATTTGACTGCTTCCATTCTCTCTTGTTTGTCTGATTGGCTATCCCTTTCCTGTCTGATGGACTTTATCTTGTTTTATTTTATATTCAGTAGTTATTTTTGTATTTTTTCTCTCCTCTCTTCCTCTAGTCTCTTTTTCCTTTCTTCTGTTCTCTTTCATTCTCTTTATTTCTTTTCTTCAGTGTTTACATTTTTAACCTTTTCTTTATATTTTCTTCTATAGGCTGGGGATATAGTTCAGTGGCATAAGCTCCTGCCTGGCAAACACAAGATCCTGAGTTCAATCCTCAGTACCGCAAAAGGAAAGAAAAGGGGAAAAAAATAAAGAAAACAATATTTTTTCTATAGATCATTATTTCCTTAATTACTTCTTGAATTTAAACTTTAGGTAAACAAACATTGTCTCTACCCTTTTTGACCACTCCTTTGCATTATATATTTTTTTCTCTCCCTCCTATGCTCTCTAGTTTCTCACACTCAGGTGACTATCCTTTAATCTCCAGTCTTGATTATACTTTATTTAACCTCACTCATCATGTTAGATATTCCCTGCACATCTCAACCCCACCCCACTGCCTGATAAAGGGTAAAATCACCCCACTAAAGGGAAAATCACTGCATACAATAGTAAATGTTTGATTTTGTTATAAAATTTTAGCATTTACTCCTATGAAGTAACAGATTAATGGTTACTATAGCTTATCAACAGTTAAGCTATACTTGAAACTATCGTTATTACTAATTGTACTACATCAGCCAGGATGTCATACATGTTATAAATGTTTTTTCCCTTATATGAAAACACTGTGATTGTATGAAGTCACAATCATCACCACAGCCTAATACCAAAGGATTAAGATCTGAGTCAAATAGTAATCTTACATTCTTTTTTTTTTTTTTTTTTTTTTTTTTACCAGGGATTGAACTCAGGCCCTTTGCACTTGCCGGGGAAGTGCTTATTCCACTGAGCCATCTCCCTGGCCCTTAATCTTACATTCTTTACAAATTGGGAAAATAGTATCTTGAGATAGCTATAAGAAATCACCTACATCTACAAAACATCCACGGAGAACAGACATCCTCTAGGGAAACTACAATACTAGTGACAAAGCTATATCTCACAAAATTGGCAAATATTAGCATAGAACACAGAACAAAATAAAAAAGAGAAATTGAAAATGTCAAAATGAAGAAGCAAAATGCAATCCTATAGATTCTGCCAAGCCAGGACAAGACCAAAACTTAAGGAGATACATAAAACTGATAGCCAAACACTGGATCTTTCTCAAATAATAGCAACAGAACTGCAAAAACAAGTGGAAAAGGCCATAGAGAAAATAATCTCTGAGATAGAAAGCACTGGTGCTTAAAATCAAAGATATTAGAGAAGATGCAGATTAAAGAATAAAGCTCAGAAGAAAAGAATGAGCTTAGAAAAATGATGGAAATGAAAAATTCCCAACATAAGAAAGGAATGGAATCCATGAAACAGATTCAAACAAACCCAAGAGATTAAAAGTTCCATTAAAAGGATAGGATAGAATTTTGAATTTTGAAGACAGAAATGCAGCTAGTGATCATGAAAAGAAATATATATCTTAAAAATAGCAAGAGACCATGAAAATCAAGCCTGTAGGTACAAGATGAACCTAAGAAAAACATAAGATTGATTGGAGTCAATGAGAAATCTGGAGACAGCACAAATACCATAAAAAATTCTTCACAGAAATAATGGCAGAAAACTTCCCAAGCATGGATAAAGAAATTGACATACAAATAGATGAAACATATAGAACTCCAAACAGTCATGACCAAGATAAAACTATACAGACATATAATAATCAGAATTCCAGAAATTCAGCACAAGGACAGAATATTAAAAGCTTAGAGAAAAGAAACAGATCACCTATAAAAGGAGAGCATCAGAATCATAGCAGACTTCTCAACACAAACCCTCAAGTCAAGAAGAGCTTGGAATGAAAGAAAACAACTTCCAACCCAGATTGATGTACAGTGTGAAATTATCTAACAAATTTAATGGAGAACAAGGTACTTCCTTGACAAGAAACAACTGAGGAGGTTTATGACCCCCAAACAAGCCCTCGGAGAGTACTGAATGATATTCTAGACAGTGATAAAAATGACCACAATTCCAAGAAAAACACCAGAAACAAGCCACCAGACAGGGCAAGCAATTAAACAGAGAGCAAAATATTATAACAAAGCTAAGCCAATACTTACCAGTTAACATAAATGTGAATGGCCTTAATTTACTAATAAAAAGAAACAGACTGGCAAAGTGGATCAAGAAACAAGATCCAGCAATATGCTGACTACAAGAAATACATTTAATGCAAAAATAAATTCATAGAATGAGTCAAAGGCTGGAAAACAATCTCACATGTAATAGAAACCCAGAAAAAACAAGAGTAGCTATACTGTTTTCAGGCAATGTGAACTTCAAACCAAGAATGATCAAAAGAGATGCAGAAGGTTACTACACACTTGTTAGTGGAAAACTTCAAGAGGAAGTGATAATTATCATAAACATATATGTACCAAATATGGGAGCACCAAACTATGAGACAATTATTAGTAGACATGAAAAATCAAATAAACAATAACACAATTGTAATGGGAGACTTCAACACTCCATTGTCCAAAAAGATACATGAACTAGACCAAAAAAATCAGCAAAGAAGTAACAGAGCTTAACCTTAACTTTATCAAACTTAAGAACAAATGCACTTACTAGATGTTTTCGGACTGTTAGAAGCATAATCAGAGCACACACTCTTCTTAGCTTCACATGGAACATTCTCTGAATACTGAAATAAACCTATGTCTATTACTATGCACTAAACTGAAGTAAAAATGGATCCAATATCTAAATATTGAAACAGAAACATTAACTCTACTGGAAGACATAGAGGTAGGCAGAGACTTCATAATAAAACCCAAATGCACAGGAAACATTTGAAAGAATTAACTACTTGAATCTCATCTTACTAAAACGCTTTTGCACATTAAAAGAAATTACCAACAGAGTGAAAAGACAAACCACAGAGTAGGAAAAAAAATTTAACCAACTATCCCTCAGACAAAGGACTTAAATCTAGAACACATACAAAATTGAAAAAAATCAGACCTCTCCAAATTCAAAGACCCAATCCCAAAAATGGGCATCTGAGATGAATAAACACTGCTCAGATGAAGAAATACAAATGGCAAATAAATATATTTAAAAATGCTCAGCATCATTGATCATTAAAGAAATGCAAATTAAAATGACACCAAGATTCCATCTCATCCAGAAAGAATGGCTATCATCAAGAAGTCAACTAGTAGCCAATGCTGGAAGGGCTGTGGGGGAAATAGGAACCTTTCTCCACCATTAGCGAGAGTATAGACTGATACAACCACTGTGGAAATGTGTGGAGATTCTTTAAAAAACTAGATTAGAGGTCCCATTTGACCATGCTCTTCCCTTCCTGGGTATTTTTCCAGAAGAACTGAAAACATCATACCACAGTGATACATGTGCACCCATGTTTATAGCAACACACTTTGTTATAGCTAAACCTTGGAAACAACCCATATGTCCATCAACTGAGGAATGGATAAAAAAGATATAGTATTTTTTATATGATAAAGTATTACTCAGCTATGAAAAAAGATAAACTCAACACTTGTAGATAATTGGATGTAACTAGAGACCATACTCATAAGTGAAATAAGTCAGACCTACATGTGTAAATATTACTTTGACTCCCTCGTGTAAAAACCAGAAAGAATAAATAGGATCTAAACACAATGGATTCTGTGAAAGGAAAATAAAATGTTCCAAGGGAAGGAGCAACTGGAATGAAGGAAAAGAGAAAAGAGAGGAAGATGGAAGGGAAAAAGAAATATATAAGTATAGACCTAGGATAGCTTGAATAATTGTATTGTTGATTTATGCTGATCTTTTGAAAGGAGCAGTTAATGCTTTTTTTTTTTTTCCTCTTTTTTAAGTTTTTATAATTTTTGGCCAATCTTACAGGCTTATCTCTGGTAATCTGAACAACTAATTTGAAGACAACAGATATGCAATATAGCAACCATTGCTGAATTCTTATCATTTTTTAGTGAAAATTTTTTTTTACTGTTTTTTGTATTCTTATTAAAATAATTTTTAAAAACCCTAAATTAAAATCTAATAACAGTCAATAAGTTTCAAGTAGTAATAAAAACCCTACCTAGTAAGAAAAGCCCAGTACCTAACATTAGTTCATGACAAGAACTCTGAAGAAATAGGTGTAGAAGGAACTTACCACAGTAAGATAAAGGCAATTTATGACAAAAACATCATGAGAAACAGTGGAAAATTGACAACTTTTCCTCTAAAATAAAAGACAAAGGACTGGCCAGATAGCTTAGCAGACTAAAGTGCCTGCTTAGGCAGACACTAGGGCCAGGGGTTTGATCCCCAGCCTGCCATACTGGCCCCACCCTCGGGGTGTATTGAGAGAGCGATTGAGACAGGGTGTGGTGGCACATACCTGTAATCCCAGAGCTTGGGAGGCTGAAAACAGGAGAATCATTACAAGTCTGATCTGTGTAGTGAGACCCTGTAGACTCTACTAAATATGTTTTTTTTTAAAAAGGAGAAAAATAAAAATAAAAATAAGACAAGGATGTATACTATCACCATTCCTATTCAATAACATAATTAAAACTTTAGCTAGAATAATCAGGCAAAGGAATGAAATAAGAGGAATATGTATACCAAAAAAAAAAAAAGTTAAACTATCCTTATTCACAGATGACATGAGCCTTGCATAGAAGACCTGAAAAAATCCACAAAAGACCCCTACTACTAATTTTAAAATTCTGCAATGCAGCAAGATAAAAAATCCAAATAAAAACCAATAATGATCCTCTGCACCAACTAAAAAAGAAATTAGAAAAACAATGCCATTCATATTAGCTCCAAGAACAAATTAAATATTTAGTATTTAGCCTAACAAAGGATGTGAAAAATGTCTATGATGAAAACTATGGCACTCTGAAAAAAGAGATTAAAAAATCATGTCAGAAGATGGAAAGATATCCCCTGTTCCTGGAGAGGCAGAATCAGTATTATAAAAATACATAGATTTAATGCATTCCAAATCAAAATACCAAAAGTTTTCCTCACAGAGCACCAGAAAACAATCCTAAAATTCTTGCAGAACCACAAGAGACCCAGAATAACAAAAGCAATCCTAAGCAGCAAGAGCAAACCAGGAGGCATTACAATCCTAATTTCACTTTAGACTACAAAGATACTGTGAGAAAATCAGTATTGTATGGGCACAAAACAGACATATTGATCAATGGAATAGAACAGAGGATGGGGAAACAACCTGAAGAACATGTAGCTGTCTGATCTTTGAGAAAGGGACAAAAAAAAAATGTACACTGGAGGAAAAAATAGCCTCTTTTACAAATGGTGCTGGGAAAACTGACTGTACACATGCAGAAGATTGAATGTGGACTCATATCTTTCAACATGTACTAAAGCAAAATAAAAAATGTATTATAAAGACCTAAATGCTTGAAAATGGGAAGGTTGGAAAGAGCAGACAGGAATGGGAGGTTGGGGTAGAGGACAGAAAAAGAATTAAGTTGTACATGTACCATGATAAATTTAATTATATCTTTACTTACTGCAAACACGTATTAGTAAAAGTGCAAAAAGATCTTTTAAAACAGAAAACCTTAATCTGCTGGAAAACAAATTAAGGTAAAACTCTTGAAGTCATGGTGATAGGCAAGAACTTTTTTTTTTAGACAGAACCCCAGTTGTATGAGAAATAACATACAAAATCAACAAATGAGAATATTTAAAATTAGAGATCTTCTGCATAGTAAAGAAAACAACCAACAGAGTGAAGAGTTAACCTACAGAATGGGAAAGGATTTTTTTTTTCAGTGGCAGAGGACTAATAGCTAGAATAAATAAAGAACTCCAAAGACTAGAGCCCCCAAATAAATGATTCAATCAAAGAATGGTCAACTGAAATAGACACTTCTCAGAAGAAAAAGTACAAATGACCAATAACTACATGAAAAAATGTTCAACCTTTCTGATCATTACAGAAAAGCAAATTAAAATAACCCTTACTTTAAAAAGAATGGCTATAAGAAAGAAATCAAGTAATAGCAAATGCTGGCATGATTGCATGGAAATAGACACACCTCCACATTATTGGTAGGAATTTAAACTAGTCCAATCATGATGGAACTCCTTAAAAAATTAATTAAAAATAGCAATGCCATTGGATCCAGCTATTCCCCTTCTACATATCTTTCAAAAAGAATTAAGACATCATATTATCATAAAAATGCATACCTATGTTTGCAGTGGCACAGTTCAGAACAGCTAAATCTTGAAAGTGGTCTATATGTCCATCAAAAGATGAATTAATAAAGAAAACATATTTATGTACAGTTGTCTTAGTTACTCTTCTCTCGTTACTGGGACAAATACCTGACACTCAAAATGAAGGAAGGAAAGGTTTATTTGGCTCACAGCTACTGGAGGTTTCAGTCCATACTCATCTGGGTCCAACGCAGAGCAGCACAGAGCAAAAAGCAACCTTTCCTGGTGGTGGCAAAGAGCAAGAGCACACGGGAGGGGTAGCAGCAGCTCAAGCAGCTGGCTTCTCTTCCCACCTTACATTGTAATGCAAATTACCTGCCCCAGGGTAGGGCAAGTACTCACACCTATGGGTACTTCCAGTTTTACCCACCTATGAGTAATCCCAGCAGTACTAAAACCCATAATCCCAGCCTTGGATCACACATAATCCCAGTGGATCATGAGTTAACACAAACTCTAGAAGTCCTCACCCCATGACTGCATGAGGCTTTGGGGGGACAACTAGACACAAACCGTAACAACAGTAGACTGTAACTCTGCATGAGGAAGGATGGGTTTGAATCATTTGTAGGAAAATGTATGCAGTGTGAGACCATGATGTTAAGTGAAATAAAGTAGACCCACAAGTTTAAATATTGCATAATTTCTCTTATGTGAAAAATAAAAGTATAAATAGATGAAAGAGTAAAATACGAGGTACAATAAGAAGCAAAGAGATAGGTTGTTTGCAAATGGAAAGGGATCTAGGAGATGGAAATGGGAGAGGGAAGGGGAAGTAAAAAGCATTTAGATGTGTTACATATGTGTACCAACTCCCTGTGAGGAACGCAATCATTATGTACTGCACATAGGTACTAATAAAAATAAATTTGCTCCCAGGAAAACACTCTTTTCTCCAACAAATTGAGCTCTCCTGTGGCTTAGGGGATGGATATTTCTTTCTGTGTGCTGTGCAGATTTGTCACAATATTCAATGTCCTTCAACCAAATTATTATTATTTTTTTTAATCTTCTGAAAATACTGCCTCCTCAGACTGAACTTGGTGGAGCCAGGGTTCCAGGCCTCTGGATGCATTTTCTTTGACTAGGTTTCCTAAAATTCAGAAAGGTGTACTTCCTGGGACTTTGCCCTACTGACAAGAGGCTGAGGCCAATGTCACTGCTTTTGCCATCACCAGGGTGGTCATTGCTTCTCTTCGTGCTGTACTTGGAAATGAGAGACTTGCTTGCTCCTGCAGAAGCAGCACCAGCTCCAGATGCTGGCCTGAGCACCACACTGCACACTCACTGGGAGTCCCTGGTCACTTACAGCAGAGCAGATATGCAGAATGGTTCTGCAGCAGAGAATGCAGAATGGTGGCATTTTATATTCTATACAGGCCTTTTGGCCTTCAAATGGAAGCAACTCATGTCCCTATAAAGAAACAAGATTACAGATAAAGTGAGGTGTTTGATACTTGATGTTAGATTCAAGAAACTTGTCATTAATAATGTGAATGTACAAATACATACACAAGTAGTGTGCCCATGCACACACAACCAGAATCTCCTGTTGGTCTTTGTGTTAGCGGCTGCTCTTGTCATTGAGACACAATACACAGCACCTACAACTCTAAGAAGGAGAGGTTTATTTTGATTTGCTGTTTGTAGAGATTTCAGTCCATAGTCCACTGGCTCCAAGGCAGTGTGGCATGACAAAGAGACAAAGCAGATGGGGAAAAGTTCTTGGTATGATGGCAGGAAGCAGAGAGATCAAGGAAAGAGGGAGGAAGAGAGGGAGATACACCCTTCCAGGCCACCACCGTGATCTGCCTCCTCCCACGAGGTGTCATCTACCAACATCACATTTAACTATAAACTTGTCAGTGGACTAACTGATGACTATCACTACCCTATGATCTAGTTGCCTCCCCAAAGCCCCACCTATGAATGCATGCAGCTTTGGGGACATGTAGATAAAAATCAACACATTATTTTAGTCACAGAAGGCACATAGATGGTGTCCAGTGCTTGCCCCAGTGTCCTCCAAGCATCTCTTCTGTGAGAGAGTCCCTTGGGAGCTTCCAGAAGGGGCTGCTGATGCTGTTCAGAGGCATCGTTTCCTCACAGATCTGCACTGCTTCTGATCTTTTGACTGCTACTCTCTGTGGGTGATGTACAGTAGGCCTGAGGAAAAAGGTACGAGGGGAGATTGACATTCCTGGAGCTAGGACCATGCAGCGAATTGCAAAGTGACCTCATGTCTTTCTGCATGGTGACCAGGCCCTGGAACTGCTCTGGGCCATGGGACCAACCTAATCATTTCCCCATTAGCCTGAGGCCTGATACACCTAGTGAGTTTTTCCATCAGGGATATTTAAAAATTTAAGTGACAGTGACATTACATGGGAGTTTGTTCTGCAGGGAAGTTCATTTCATCAGGGGATGTAATGCTGTTAGGTCTAATTGGAAGGATTAAACAATGCTTTCCAGACTGAGATTTTGTATTCATTGTCCTAAACAAGCTGCTATCTGTCCCCATGCAGTCCCAATGCTCAGTGGAGTTCCCTCCACCCTAGGTCTCTACCACAAGACTGCACCTCTGCCTCAAAATCCCAGCCTGCCAGTGGGCCTAGAAGATGCCTGACCAAGAAAGCATTCTACAGCTCTAGTTAGTAGAATGGCATCAGCTCTGAGCATTAAGTGTGAGGCAGTGAAGGACTCTTGAAGTGTTGTAACCCCAGGAAGTCACTGGGGAATCTGGGGCAGTCTGGGAAGGGGGTAGGAGCAGTTTGTCTGTGACCACCAGTTCTCAGGTGAGGGAAGAGAGCTACTCCATGTTCTGATTTCAGCTTCTTCCATAGCAGCTTTCCTCCTGATAGCCTCCTGAGTGCCACTGTGTTCATACTTCTCAGTTTTCTGTTAGTGATTTTACATTTAGTGCCCTAGTCTTGCACTAAGAAGCTTTGTCCAGGCTTAAGGTGGAAAGAGTTCAAAGCAAATGAATCAACAAAACACTCTGGAGAAGTGTCTTTGAGCAGGAACATGGAAACCAGTGGGATGTATTGGCTAGCTGAAAGTGTTGTGGCCAGAGCCTCTGAGGAATCTGCCCCTGCTGTTCCTGGGGTCTGTGGCTCAGTGGTCACTCACAGTGGTCATGGTGGTTCTGTGGTACCTATGACTCTTGAATAAAGTCAACTATGTGAAAAAAGTGAACATCAGATGCGATGTGACACTTCCTAATGATGTTCTGTGTGCATGTCTAATGTGCACAATTTTATATAATGATTTAAAATGAGTTTCATTTGGTAAGACACGAAAAGCATGTTTGAAAGAATTCTATAATATTGGCATCTATACTTACATCTTAGACAATTAAAAAAAAAGGAAAGCAGGAATTATTAGCAAGTTCATTTCTAGCTCTGAGCTGTTGACAATTGGGTGACAGAATGTGTAGCCACTTATACCTGTACCTGGCTGGGGAGATAGCTTGGCAGTCTAAGCACCTGTCTGGCAAATGCAAAGACCCAGGTTCAATCCCCAGTACTGCATTCCCCACTGGCCCCAGAAACCAGGCACATGGTGCTGGCCCCAAATCCAAGTGTGGTGGGGCTGGCCTATAATCCCAGCACTGGAGAGGCTGAGACAGGAGGATCACTATGAGTCTGAGCTGTGCAGGGGAGACCCTGTACCAAATAAATAAAGAAGCCATGAAAAGCATGAGTTACTTTCAGGGACATTATTAAGCTTTTGAAAATGGAATTACCAAATAAATAATTGTTTTTTAAAAAAAATTTAAATACCTATATCTTAGTCACCAGTAGGAGTATCCAAGGGGCTGGGCAGCCAAGCGTGCCTTGACTCTTGGATGAGGTGGCACAAAAGGCTATCACCTGCATTAGACTTTTGGCTGAAGTTTGGTCTCAGATTAAGGGCTGTTAGTAAGAGTGGGTGTGGTCAGTGGCTCCCTTGAAGCTGGCCTTGCAAGGAGGCTGTGTGCTATTGGCCAAGGACAAAAGCATAACTTTCTTTGGCCACACCCTGCTCTGAGTGAGGGTGAGCTGGTGTTTGCAAAGATGTGCATGCTCCCTCACCCCCACCCTGCATCTTCCTTGTTGGAGACAGGGATAGACCATTGTGGAGGCAGAGCAGTGAACAGGGTGTTTGGAGTAATCATTTCTGACATTGCCATGTCTACCAGGCCCTGGCTGTCTCATGGTGACTGTCTTCATTACCTACAGAAGTCACAGTGGCAGACCATAAAACACCAAGGGCCAAACAGCCTTCTCTGAAAGAGAAACAAGTTTTGGCCATGAGAGGATATGGATCACTTCTTGGTATTGGCACAGCCAGGGTGCAGTTTTCACCTGAGTTGCTTAGCAGAGGGCATAGCCTGGCAGAGGGTTGCAGGGCTGTCAAGACACAGCCCTGGGTGGTACAGTAAGTGGACAGCCCCAGCTGCTGAACACCAAATGGAGCCTACACAGCCAGATGCCTGCTGGCAGCACACTGCATACATGTCTTCTGGGCCAAGTGGCTTGAAATAGAAAACATCTTCCTCAGAGCTGGGGCACACAAAAGAGGCTCAGGCACCCATAGAGATCAACTAACTGGCTTCTGGCTGGAAACATGGGGCCAGGATGAAGGTGATCTGGTGTCAGGTGGAGAACTAGGCCCTCCATCCCAGACTTCCAGGATATTGTCTCTTCCCTCTTTCAACTGCCAATGCCATTTGTTCAGTCTGCAAGTTTACAGGCAGTTTGGCCGCAATGAAATCCCAAATTATTTTTTTCTTTTCAGAGCAAATCAAATCCAACTTCTAGGTCTACCCCATTGGATAGAAATCTAGTGTTAGTCTCTCCCAGGAGTTCTATGTTCTTCTCAAAGTCCCTGAGGTTCAGATGCTATCTATGCACATTGTCCCATCTTCATTGCTGCCATCCAGATGATTTCCTGGAATTCAGGAGACTCTAGTGTCTCTTCTAGGCCTGATCATTTCTGGATACCTAGCTTCTGTGGGTGTCACACATAGCCTTGCCTTTTAACAACCTGGCTCCTGTAAGCCTCTAGGGCAGTAGGAGCTCCCAGAGGTAGGATTTGCTGGCTCACACCTCTTCCCAGCTCAGGTAGACTTTTCTCCATCTTCTGCCTCAGCTGCTGCAGCCCAGGAATCTCAATCACATCTTGAAAGTGCCAGTCACTGACCACATGGAAAGAAGGCATTTTCAGGCAAGGTTGGTCTTGCATCCAGCCTGGCCCCTTCTGAGTGTGGACTGGCCCCTTGACCACAGACCATGCCAAGTCTTCAAGTATACATCCTATAATAAGCACAGAGCATCACCAAGGGTGCAGCCTTTCAGTGACTGTGCTTCTCATCTCTTCCCCATTGGTTATCTATATTGGAGGTCTGTCCCCTACCGCACTTTCCATACCTCTTTATCTCCTGCAAGGTGTCATCTCCAACAGTGCCTTTTAGCCCAGTCTCAGGCCCTACCCTACTCATTCTCCATTGGACATGATCACTGGCATCAACTCACCCTCCCTCAGCCCAGTTTTTCTCTCCCATATGTGAAAATTATGGCAGCCACTGGCAAAGTTTCTGGAAGGGCCAAGGGGGTGAAAGTTAACATGTAGCACTATTTTGATGTGGTATTCTGTGCCTTCAGCAGTATTTATGAAGCAACTATCTTCTGCTGGATATGTCCTGGGATGAGACACTGCTGTGCACAAACAGGTGTCCCTTGAAGAACTTGCTTCTATGTGAGAACCATTTGCAGGTATGTGACATGCTGGCTATAGATATTGTCAGCGTTGCTTTATTAGCTGGCAGTGCATTCCATTTGCTCTCCTCATCCGCTTTCCATTTCTCAGTCAATTTTGGCTTGCTTCTCATCACGACTACATTTAATTTTCAAATTATCATTTTGATTTATACTTAAGAAATAAATCAAAGCTATCATATCATGGAAAGCTATGGTAGCCCATGTTGTGTTTCCAAGATGCAACATATATTTTTATCTTTGCTCTTAACTCCTTTTTTATTTATTTGACCTAAATTCACCCTACAGAACCAGTTTCTCTCCCATTCTTCACTTTAGTTTCTTTAAATAAACTTTGCCACTGCTTAAAACAAATAAAAAAAGAAATACACTCAAAAGTAATTGTTGGGGTTGGGGAGATAGTTCAGTGGTTTAAGTGCCTGCCTGGCAAGTGCAAGGGCCCAGGTTTGATCCATTGTACCCAATACTGTGCCAGCCCTGGAACCGTGGGTATGTCATGCCAGCCTGGAACTAGGAGGGGTGACACATGCCTATAATTCTAGCACTGGGGAGGCTGAGAGAGGAGGATCACTACTAGTCTGAACTGCATAGTGAGACCCTGTACAATATAAATAAATAAAATATTTCTAAAATTTAAATTTTTTTAAAAAAGTAATTGTTGAACAGTTTGAAAGGCAATGAAGCCTCTTTAGAGGCTGCCAGATAATCAAAATTCAGTTTTAGAACTGCTTCATGCTTTCCCACAGGGCAGAAGGGGCACTCTAGCCTTGCTGAATGCTTTTGTGTACATCTGCTCAAATTAGAGCACATGTGGCAAATCCAAAAGACATGGCAGGTAGTAGCCCCCAACTCATCATCCTGCACCCCATTCCTGTCCCTGAGGAGTTGGTTTGCAGATTGGAATGCTTATTCTGGGGTATTTTGTTTCTAATGGTGGTGTCATCCTGTAAAGTTGGGTGTGTCCTTTCCTGGCTTGGATTTGAGCAGTAGACAATTGCAGCTCTGCTGTCAGGTTTCACTGGTCACTCTATAATTCATGAAAATTTCCCATGGACTGGGAACTGTGCTCTCTTGTGGAATGGTTCTGATTGTAGCATCACAGATGCAGACCTTTCAACCCCATCAACATGTGTTGCCTTCTATGTTTAAACTCCCCTACAACCTGCCCAGAGTTGATGCTTTGCCTGGTCACCCTATTCTTCAGCGACAGCTCAGACACCAGACAAAGACTCCTCTGGTCCACAAGGACTGCATCTGGGGAGGAAGTGTGTTGTCATGTGCCATCTTCTGCTGGTACGTGATAGCAGAGCAGACACTAGAAATTTTCTGAATTGTACTCTATTAAATGCAAACTTAGGTGTTGAGGGGCCTGGAGAGTAAGTAGAATTGCTGATTTGTTGAGGGAACTAAGGCAAGGTGCACACCCAGGAAGGCCAAGAGAAATTTAATCTTACTACATGGAAGAGGGATTGCAGGAGTATTTGCAAAGACACTGACAGGGCGTGAACAAGGGCCAGGTGGTCACAGGCAAATCATAGGACCACATAGAAGTCTGAGGGCATTGGGGCTGGGAGGCTGGAACTCAGCTCTGCTTCTCTGGCCCTGAGAGCACCAGGAGGTCCCAGGGACTTAATACAAACTCTGCTAGGAGGAACCCAACTTGTGCTTCACTGCACTATCATGTTTCCCGATTTGTTTACTCTGTGCACTTTTAAATTATTGACAAATACTAGGAGCTTCTGCCTGCATGTGTGCCTAATGAGATATTCTGTAGTCAGATTAAAACTGAGAAATAATAGATATTTATTGACTATATCCATTGAATAATTAAATATAACTATAGAGCCAGGCATAGTGGTACATGCCTCTACTCCCAGAAATCTTGGGAGGTGAACACAGGAGGATCACAAGTCCAAACCCAGCCTTGGCAAATTAGTGAAATAGCAAGACTCTTAAAATTTAAAACAATAAAAGAAAGAAAGAGATGATGGGAATGTAGTTCAGTGTGAAGGCCCTGGATGCAATTCCCAGTATCACAAAATCAAATAGACAAACAACAAAACCATGAAAACAAAGTCTGCACACACAAAGATACTAAGTAAGAAAAGAGAAAAGCATTCTGTAGGCCTTTCTATATCATTGTGGACAACATTCTTCAATGCTTCATAGGAACTAGGAATTGGTGGTTTCTGACAATTTGCTGTCACGTAAATTCTGAAATCCTATTGATAAATCTTCCATACCTGTCCACTCAAGACCCCTGGCCAACTCCCAAATGGGATGTGTCTTTACCCATTCAATGCACAATGTAGAATTGTGCATTGGTCACTTGGAAAGAGTTAGTTTCCTGAGTTTGTAGAGCTTCCAAATGCATTACTTTATATAACATTCAAAAGTCACATTTTTTGGTATCACCACCAACTTCCTTGGAAAAATTTTCAAGTATTGGGAAGCTCACAGTGGAAGATACACATTTTCCAGAATTCTAATTTTACTTGAAAGGTCTAGTCTTGTTATTGGCAACAAGATTCACCTGCTTCCCTTAAAGCAACAGGCTTGTACTGTTCGTCTTCTGGAAATGCCTGTCCCACCAAGTTTGTCTGAATAGCTATTGACATTGTGCTACTTGACCAGAGTTGGCTGGGGAGTCACTGAGCAACCATTTGGCTAATCGGTTACATCTCTGGACCCTCAGCCACTTCTCTTGATCTGAAGACATGACCTCATCCTTGGTGTCTCTTTGGAACTGTCAAGAGAGTCAAGAAATAGGGATTTGGCTCGTCACATGGCCTGGGGATTGTCCGTCTCTTTCTGAGTCAGTGATTATAAGGATAGGGAATGGAGGTGGCTGTCATCATGTGCTATAGATGGCACTGAGTCATCTGTGGCCTTTGTCTCTGGCATTACCAAGGTGGTAACAAGTCCCAGCACAAGTTTTCGCCAGACCTGTGGTTGCTATTCACAATTTGTGCACTCAAATTGTGGATAACAACCAGAAAGACCAATGGACAATCTCTTTGGAAGCTTAGTATACTGTAGACACAGGGCTGTTAGACACACACACCCACACCAGAAAACAAACCAAAGTCCCTGGCACAAACTTCTCAGGGGCTGTGACTCATTGGATATATGCATTGTGAAGGTGGGTGTTTATCCAAATGGGTCCCATTGTTCAGGATTTTTATTTTCCTTGAAACTGACTTAGTATTTCATGAGATCAGAGAAGATTTTGGCAGGTTATACTGCACAGACTCATCACCTCACCTACTAGGGTTCCTCAGAATCTGGGGGTGATGGTGGTATCCAGCAAGGGAGTAGAAAAAGAGGTCCTTCTGGGTTGGGCAGAAAGACTAGAGACATGAAGAAACAGCTGCAGGCAATAAACAGGAGCCATAAGCCTCCGATCCTGGTATAATACCCTCTTAGAATCTAGTTCTTATTTTCTTGGGTGATATTTACATTTCTCTCCAAGAGCAAATGCTGTTTTATGTATAGTTAATTAAGCCTTTTTATCTTTACACTGAAGACAACCTTACGGAGAGGTGAGTAAAGAAGGCATTAATAGGCCAGGCCTGGACACTTCAGAGGCCAGATACAGTCTCCTCCAGAAGCCCCACTAGGTAAAATGAAGAAAGAAGGAGCCCAGTCCCTGTCTAGCCTAGCCCTTGACTACTCAGGTGCCCTCCACAACCTGCTGGTCGCAGCCCTAAGCGCTGTGTTCTGGAAGAGTCTGAGTAGGAAAGCCTGACCCATACAGCTAATGGCCATCTGATCATGGCCCCAGGGTGCTGTGGAAGCCTCTGGCTCAGCTTCTTTCCAGAAGGCTCAGGATAGAGTTCAACACAGAGAGCAGGGCCATAAGGTTACATGGCAGAATGCACACAGGCAATGTTGCATGCACTTCATTTATCTGGAAGCACAGACAACCAAGGAGACCCTGGCCAGCCAAGGCCACCAGCCTTGCTTCAGATCTTCCTGAGACTGACATGGATTCTAAATACAGCAGCAAGAATTGGACTTTACTGCCACATGCTGCAGTCCCCTCATAAGATATTTAGAACTCTGGACTTCTATTTCAGGAAGCAAAGTCCTCACCCAGAAAGTGACAAAAGCTGCTGAGAGTAAGACTGCCACCATCAGCTGGAGCACCTACAAGTTTCATGGTTTCTTCTTTACTGAGTCCCTTTTCTGGGGTACCAGCAGTGGTGAGATCCAGGAATTTCCCAAACTAGACTTAGGATGTTTCAACTGTCAGTAAGTGGCATCATATCTAATTTATTGGGCATTGCATTCATTAGCCACTAAAACTGCCACTGCTCCTCTGCTCAGAGCATAACTGCATTTGTCTCTGTGTGTGTTTCAGGCCATGTCTGAGTGCCTGGTCCCAGCCTGGAAGCAGGACTTCCCAAGCCATTTCCAGGCCATTGGCCACTACAATGCTACCCACATCTTTGTCTCCCTTCATGTGTTCTTTTTCCTCCCTTTGAGTTCTTTGTGCAATGTGTACTGTGTTAAGAGTCACTTCCACTGTGGTGCTGCTGCTCCCTACCTGAGCTGTGGGGAACCTTTGGCCTCACTGAGCCAGGCTGCCAAGGAACTTCCTATCTGGACACTTGTGGGCATTGGGGAGACTGAAGTTGAACAAGTGTCCAAAAGCTTACGATGATTATCTGTGGTCATGCATTTACAGTGTCTTGCCATTTTGCCACCCACCATGACTGGCACTAACTTCCTTCAGTCCTGACTTTCCCAAGCTGCACTGGTTTCCTGGGCTGTTTTCTCATCCCCCTCAGCCATACAAGGAAACTTAGTATACTGGGCTGTGGACACTGGTTGCGTTCATGTTCACTCAGGTGGCCAGTCATAAAGTCAATTCAGAGCCAAATTTCTGCCCATTGGGTGGCCCAGCTTCAATCCACAAGTTGCTCCTTTTGAACACATACTGCTCAGGGTCTGGGCTGAGATTCTCTGCTTAAAAGTACAGAATGAAGGATGTTCCCCAAATAGGAATGAAGTCTCTTCTAAGTCAGTTTCCAGTAGACTGGTCCTGGAATTTGGCTACTGGAAGGGTGACACAGAACATCACGGACTGAGTATGTTTATCACCCATAACTCCAGGATAAAAATTCCTCCACTCAGTCTAGAAGTGTGGCTATGTACGAGGTCAGGAAATCCATTTGTCCTTGTCCTTTCTCTTGGCTAAGGCTGGACATGTGCATCATTGGCCAAGAGCTAAGGACATAGAGGGGCTCACTTAAATGGGCCCCAATGGTTCCACGGGCTTGTGATCTTTACTAAACTTTTGCATTTTGAAACCCTTACCCTTTGAGAAATACTTTCTCCAGATTTTTCCAATCAAAAGCACATTTTTCTGGACAGATTCTGTGTATTACTTTAGCAAATGTTGAGAACTGACACATGCAAGTAACCCTGACATTGTCTTGCAGTGCAGCACAGGATTTGGGTTGAGACATACTTAGATTCAGATCTCAGCTCTGTGGGTTCACCAGAGAACCCTGATTTCTTGTCTCAACCCTAAGTACTATAGAGTGGGTGGTGATGGCCAGGAGATGCTCAGTAGGGGCTTGGCACATCCTCTAAACTTAATAAATACTGGCTCCCTTTGAAGCAAATAAGAGCCCAGCAAATGAGTTCTACAGCTGACTGTAAGTTAATTAATACAACCCTGACTCTTATCATTCTTAGATACAAAGCTAATTTGGAAAGATACATGTTTCTTTTAACATTGCGTGGTTAAAAGCATTCAGGAGCTGAGCTTAATTAAGAGAGAGTAGCTCTTAGCGTGCGATCATTTGGGCCAGAGGAGGGAAATTGCATTAGATTATGGCCTTTGTTCCCTCCCACTGCACAACCACTCCTGGACTGACAGCCCCTTGATTTCCAGTGCAGAATGTACTGACCCTGAGTGAACTCCTCATAGCTCCCTACGGGGCCCAAGGTGCAGAGGCATATGTCTACCAAGCTGGACGAAGTTTGGTAATGTGGCTTGGGTCCCCAGGAGATAGGACAGTGGAAGTGACTCTGGAACCCTGGAAGGACAGACGACTCCCCAGTGGGTGTTTTCTATGCTTCTGTCCCCTTCATGGGGTGCCCATGCCACATGGTGACCTGGGGCATGGTGGATCCACATGCATTTCAAGCCCTTGATAATATAAAGCTGTGAGCTGTTTTCTGAATCCTGGTGCCAGGGTAGGCAGCTTGCAGCTCATTAGGCCATGGCCTGGAAGAGTCCCTTTCATGGTTACTGTGGAGGCTGGCGTCTGAATTCAGTTCCGAACCTTCTAGCTGAGAAGCACAAGCCCTTGAGATTCCTTTTCCAGTGAGGCCTCCCTAGTCCTCCTACCTTGCAGCCCACTCCTTTCTTTGTCCTGGACCTGATATAAGGAGGGAGTCCCTTAGGGGTTCTGTTGACTCACAGCGGGAAGTCTAAAGGAACACTGAATTGGAATTGTTGATGGTCAGCTGCAAAGCAGATGTCAACCTAGGCAGGAACCCTGAGGTCTTATATTGCCAGAGACTTGGGTCCTGAACAGAGCCAATTGTATGGGATTGAGGTGGAAGCCAAGACTCCTGTCTCCTTATCCCATGACTGTTTGTTATATTGCTGGTGTACTAGAATTATGTCCCTCACGAATGAAGGAAGCAAGAGACCAGGGACCGTGTTTGGCATCCCTGGGGCCACTGCACCCAGCCCTATCCTGTGCCCTCTCTGGGCTCAGTTGTGGGATGAAGGCAGAATGTGCCTCAGTGTCTCTGGATGTCCATGCCCACATAGACTGACCTTTCGAGGAGGATGCTTCAAGGTTGAAGCCATGTATAGAGGAGGCCCTGTACCCTCTCATGTTGTCCCTAAAGGCAGTGTCTACTCAGATCAAGGGAAACAGAGTCAATGTGCCCAGGGTTGGCTTCTCTGAGCCAACATTTTAACCCCCCACAGCCCAGCCTCATGCACAGGCCCTGAGGACTAGCTAAAATGCTCAGAACTTCCACTGATGGGAAACCAAAGTCCATTCTGTAACCTGTGCCCAACATCTGTGAGACCATGCTGGCCAGTGTGGTTCATAAGTGGATACATCCTATGCTTTCTGGGCCCTGAAAGAGGGCTTCTTGTAGAGCTGGATGTTATTGGAGGACTGATCATCCATGAACAGACAGCATCACTGGGCAGACTGACCAACCCTACGTAACTGACCATCCCCACATAGACTGACCTTTTGGGCAGGTTCTCTGGGCCAGTCTGAGTGGTGAGGTTTGACTCTGAGGCCCTTGGCTCCTCAGGGTTAATTGTGCCTCTACTCACACAAAGGCACACAGTTCATAGCATCAATCATCTGTCAACACACTCCCTCCTGGCATCTTACTTTGTTTGCTTCAAGCAGCTCCACAGAGCCGACTTTGAGGTAAGGAATGTGTGCATGTTGCTGGATGTTTGGAGGAAGGTTAATAGATGATTTGTGACTCCTGCAATGAAAACATTACACAGGCAGAGCAATGGGCTCTGTGCTGTTCATTTCTGGCTGCTAATTGCTACAGCACACAGGTTCTGTTATGAAATGAAGTGCCATCCGTAATCGCAGCCACATTTATTAAAATATAATTGCTTTAATGAAATTCTTGCAGAACAAGACATAGTTCAAACAAAACATTGCCTTTGTGAGGGTTGGTTTTCCTGCCCAATTACAAGAGTGACTATGGAGTCTCTATCTTTAGATTAGATTAGATTGTTTTTTTTTCTTAAATTCATTGGAGGAGACACTGCACAAGCTGTGCTGGCTCCTGCTCAGCTGTTGAATCTTTTTAGGTTGACCTTAGAAACTTCCCAAAGGTTCAAAAGAAAAATAAAAGAGAAAAAATAAATCCCACCAGCTCTCTGGCCATTCCAGGGGCTACTCTGCTTGGGGGTGGTGGGAGGGTCCTGGGTGCCTGAGGGAAGGTCCCCCTGGACAACATCCTCCACAGACATTTCTCGTGTCTCCTCTGCCAAGGAAGCCCTCCCTGGGGCGGCTGGCAGTGGCAAGGTCCAGCTCCAGCTGCTGCTGTGCCCTCCAGACATGCACTGGGAGACAGCACGTGTGCTTCTGCGTGGGAAGGGAGGGCTGGTATCTGCCTCTTCTCACAAAGGGAGCTTTTATGGCAAATTAATGAAAAAGCAGGTTGGACAATTGGATGGTGATAGAAAAAAACATATTTCTCACACGATGATGAGATGACTTGTTCTCTCGGCCCTAAGCTCTTCTGGGACTCAGTTGCCCCCATAGGAGCAGGACTTCACTGGGCAATGGCTGAGATGGCCAGTGGCATTCCTGTTGCATGGAAAGCATCCATTGTGAGAACCTCTCCTCATGCTCCTTCTCCAAACACACTGGATTCACTGTGCTATAGGCTTTCATGCTCAAGCTCTAGTTGGAACGCCACAGTGGATCACATTTTCTGTCCTGCTGCTCCTCAGTGGCAGGCATGTGTTCCCCTGAGTGGCTGTCCTGAGCTGGCCCTCATCCACTGTGCCCTCAGCATTACTGCTTGTCCTGGGACACAGCGCAGTCCCCTAGACAATGGCTCTGCTCTGGCTTTCTGGAAGAGTGTTAAGCTTGTACAGGAATGGCAGAGGCTGGGACAAAGGTGGCTACTAGTCACAGCAAGTTGGCCCCTGTCTTGTCCAGCTTCTGACCTGCTTCTGTCTAGCTCTGTCCAGCCTTGCAGGCCGGCCACTCAGAGGGACTCAGTGTGAGCCCACACAGCCAGGTGTTGCTTCTCAGCATTGCCTGGTGAGGTGCCCATGGTCACAAGAATGGCATTATCCCAAAGATAGGCATTTGGGGCAGCACTGTGGGGTTTTATACTAGACATGATTTGGCAAGCTTGGCTTATTTAGGTTGAGAGACGGGCACCTATCTCTCCTTCCTTGTTCAAGTTTTCCCTACATGAGTACCACTTCCTGGTTCTGAAGAAACTTGATCATTCTTCCAGGCTATTTCATGCATGGCCTCCACAGTCCACATTGTGAGCTTCTCCTCAGCTGTCTGTGCCCTGTGCCCTGGAACTTGGGCAGGTCCAATTCTCGGGGTTTCCCAGACTACACAGCTCTCATGTCAGACCATAACCGCTCAAGTGCACCTGAAGGTGGACCCCTGAGCAGGGGCTCACATGTGAGCTGGGTTTTCACTGTGAATCGACAGGCTGGACAAGGTGATGGTGGATTCACTGTGGAATTACTTGTCACAGCAAATGGATGCTGCATTCAGCTCAGGCCTTTTAGCTAGCTCTTATACTTCTTCATGTTCAACAGTGGGCAAAAAACTCCTGGTGCCACCAAGGCTGGTGCTGTCTTTTTTTTTTTTTCTTCAAAGTTTTATTGATAATGGTGCTGTCTTCTGAAAGAAAAATGGCTGCCTCTCATAGCAATGAACCAAGTCCCCAGCACCCTGGCATTTACATCCAGGCAAATTTTTTAATAAAGCAGCTTTATATCTATAGAACCTCAGAGTTTCAGCCAGAGTTATATGCACAGTGTTGGCCTCCTGATGGGGTCCTGTGCTTCCACTAAGCATGAGGGGTCCCCCAAGTTGCCTGATCTTGGCGTTGGTATCATTTTTTTAAAAATAGAAAAGTCTAAATTTGTTGTAAGGTCATAAACACATCTATATGTACCTCATGTAAAGATACATATCTCAGTAATACTGAGCCCCTATAGACAGAGAGGTTTCAGAAAGTGTGATGCAAGAGGCTCAGTGTTCATTGTCCCTTACTAGAGGAGAGCAGGCATCTATCCTTCCTGGTACCATCTTGAAGTGACATGGGCAGAAGGGCTGTGACTCAATGTGGTCCTTAGATTTTTGTCTACCTGAGTACTTTGTATCATCACAGAAGGATGAGTAATAGTAAGCATTTGTCTTGAGTATCCAGGATGTTTCTATTTCTCAAGACAGGCTGTAACCAATCCCTTGCTCTCACCTCTGGGGGCTTTGAAAATGTCTTATACTGCCCTACCTCCTGCCCCTTGGGTAGCACAGGTCATAAGGCCCAGAGCTAGGCCAGGACCTCCTCATCAGTTTCACTCTTGGGCAAAACATAACCAGGTTCAAATCCTGGCCTGGACATTTAGATTTTGGGTAATCTTGGATAAAACACTGCTAGTTTCTCTCTTTTTTATTTTTATTTGTATTTATTTTTTATTTTTACTTTTAAAAATAATTTTATTGAGAAACAATAGCAATGAGACAGTTTCAAAACTGATTAGTAGGGCAATTTCAATAATTAATACATTACATATTGTCCTCTTAGTGGTTATTCATAGTAGAAAATGCAGACATAATATCCTGTCCAAACACTATTAGTACAAATCTTTCTTCTCATTCAATTAAGAAAAAGTGGCTATATATCTATCCTAACTCTTTTGTATAGAAATACAATATGGTCCTTCATTTGTATTCCCTTTTTTGTTTAGTTTTGTCAGAGATGGGTATTCCATTGTCATTTAAATATTGTAGGTGTGTGAATTCAGCAAAATAATCCAATATAGTCCAATAATCCATAATAGTAGTGGGTTATTAGTAGGACTGGCAAGGTCAGAAGTTGTTGACTTGAGTTTTTACAGCTCAGCATATTAATATGGCTTTACTTTTTATACTTCATATTTATACTTTTCTGCTGGATGGTTAAGACCAAGATAAAGCAAGACCTATATAACAAGAAATTTAACTTTTGTATCTGACAAAGTCAGTCAGATCCTCTCAGGATTTATGCTGAAATGCTGTACTGCAGTTTGCAGATCCTTTGTCAGTGTCAGCCATGTGGATGAGTCACGGCCATTGCTTGACCAATTTTTTCTAAAAGACTGTTTCTTAAGAGTAGTTTTAAGTTCACAGAAAAATTGAAAAGAGAGCACAGCCGGGGTTCCCATGACTCCCTGCCTTCCCACAAACACATCTTCTCCCACTCTCATCTTCTACCAGCATGGTAATAATTAAACCCATATCAACACATCAGAGCCCACAGTATACATCAGGATTCATTCCCAGTGTGGTAATTCTGGGGGTTTGGACAAATGTACAATGATGTGTGTCTCCCACTACACAACTGTACAGAATATTTTCACAGTCCTAAAAATGCTCAGCTGTCCACCTGCTCATCTCTTCTCTCTTCAACCCCTGACTCATACAGTAGATAGTCTTTTCAGATTAGCCTTTCATATCAACTAATATTCGTTAAGCTTCCTCCATATTTTTTCATTGCTTCAAAAGCAACTTATGTCTTTTTAGTGTTGAATAATATTCCATTCTTCTGAAAATGCCACTTTGTGTGCCCTTTCACCTACTGAACTACATCTTTGTTGCTTTCAAGCTTTGGCATTCAATTATCCCTAATGAAAAATATGAACATCAGTGCACAGATCATTTTGTGGAGGTAAGTCTCCAACTCCTGCAGTAAGCACCAGGGAGATAATCACTGTGTCAAATAAAGGTATATGTAGTTCCATGAGAAACTGACAGCGTCTTTCAAAGTGGCTGCATTGTGTAAGCCTGTGAGGCTCAGGTCAATGGTCCTCTATTTCATAACCTTCGTGTTAGCGCTGATTAGCTCAGGGTGTGACAGACACAAGAGGATGCAATTTTTAAGGGCAGTAAGAGAAGAGAGGTAATGAGACTGACCTACCACACAGGAAAGGAAAGCTAAGCACAGTGCCATCACAGTAAGCAAGGTATGTCCTTGTTGTGTGTGAACACTGTCTTGGGTGTGACAGTTGAAGCCAAGATCATTTGTGTGATAGACTTTTGTTTGTGTTTACACTCTAATGCACACAGGTTTTTATTTCTGATGCTACCTTTTAGGCTCTGTAAGTAAGTACCCAGCTGATGTGAAGATGTTGATGTTTATCCTAAATGCACAATACATATTAAAAACCTAATACTTAAAAAAAACAAAACAAAACAAAGTGGCTGCATTATTTTGCATTCCCACCAGCTGCAAAAGAGAGTTGTTATCCCATGCCTGTACCAGAATTTGGCATTTGTCCATTCTAGAAGGTATGTAGTGATGTCCCATTGTTCCTTGAGGGTGTATGATGTGTAGCATCTTTTTGTGTGCTTTTTTCTTTTGGTGGTATTGGAGATTAAACACATGGCAAGGCAAGCACTCTATGCCTGAGATTCACTTTCAGCCCTTATTTGCCATCTACATCTTCTTTGGTGAGGTATCTGTTAAAATCTTCAGCCTATTTTGAAATTTGAGTGTTTTCCTAGTGTTGAGTTTTAAGATTATTTGTGCTTTTTGGATAACAGAATTTATCACATATCTTTCATAAATGTTTTCTTGTAGTGTGTGGCTCATCTGATCATTTTCATGAGTGTCTTTTATAAAAATTTTGAACTTGATTTATTTGTAGTGCTGAAGATTATTGAGCCCAGGATCTTTTGCACACATTAGGCAAGCACTCTACCACTGAGTTACATCTGCAGCCCAAAAACTTTCAATGTTAATGAAGTCCAGCTCATTGATTCTCTTATGGAACATACATTTTGTGTCAGTCAGCTAAGTATTCTTGTGTGTTGTTTGTAATCTCTACATTTCTTCGTTAAAAATCAGTTAACTATACATACATGTATTTATTCCTGAACTCTATCCTTTCCAATTGATCTATTTGTCTGTTCTTTCACCAATCTCATACTGTCTTAATTATTCTAGTTTCACAGTAATTCTTGAAGTTGAGAAATGTGAGTCTTCCATCTTTGTTCTTCTCATTCAATATTCTGTTGAGTATTCCAATCCTTCACATCTCAATTTAAACTTTCAAATCAATTTTTTCATATCTATGAGATAACTTGTAGGGATTTTGGAGAATCTTTTAACTTTGAACATCAAATTGGAAAGAACTGACACCTTGACAATATTGAATCTTCTGGTCTAGCAACATTTTAATCCCTCCCTTCCTTCCTCTCTTTTTTCCTTTCATCATTTTTTGTAATTTTTCTTAAAAAGATCTCATGTATATTTTGTTAGATTATACTTGAGTATTTTGTTAAGTAGTGCAGTAGTTTAAATTTCATATTGCATGTTTTGTTTGCTCTTATATAAGGAAGCAATTGACATTTGCATCTTAATCTTTTTTCCTGAAACCTTGCTATACTTTCTTATTAGTTCTGGAGGGTTTCAGAGGGAATTATTTTGACTTTTTATATGGATAATCATTTGAAAACAGAGAATACAGCAAGTTATCAAGAAGATTATACACCATGACCAGGTAGGATTCATCCCAGGGATACAAGGATGGTTCAACATATGCAAATCTATAAATATAATATACTATATCAATAGAGTCAAAATCAAAAACCACATGATCATCTCAATTGATGCAGAAAAGTCTTTTGACAAGGGCCAGGGAGATAGCTTTGTAGAATAAGCACTTGCCTGGTAAGCATGAGGCTTTTGATAAAGTCCAACATTCATTCATGCTCAAAGTCCTATAGAAATATAGAATAAATGGTCTGTCCCTCAATTTGATTAAAGCCATCTATGACAATCCAGCAGCCAATAGAATTCTAAATGGGGAAAAACTGAAATCTTTTACTCTCAGATCAGGTACAAGACAAAGATGCCTTCTACCACTGCCCCTATTCAATATAGTTCTGGAATCATTAATTACAGCCATTAGACAAGAGGGAGAAATAAAAGGAATAAGAGTAGGTAAAAAAGTTAAACTGTTTTTTAGATAGCATGATACTCTACTTGGAAGACCTAAAAAACTCCACCAATAGGCTCCTAGAATTAGTGAACAAATTCAGTAGCATAGAAAGTTACAAAGTCAATACACAAAATCAATAGCATTCCTCTACACAGATAACAAACATACTGAGAGAGAAATTAGAGGAACAATACCCCTCATGATTGCATCCAAAAAAAAAAAAATACCTGGGAATTAATCTAACTAAGGAAGTAAAAGATCTATACAATGAAAATTACAGCACTCTGAAAAAAGAGATCAAAGAGGATGTTAGAAAATGGATATTCCTTGCTCCTGGATAGGAAGAACCAACATTGTGAAAATGGCCATACTTCCAAAACTGCTATATAGATTTG
This sequence comes from Octodon degus, assembly GCF_000260255.1. Classification (NCBI taxonomy): domain Eukaryota; kingdom Metazoa; phylum Chordata; class Mammalia; order Rodentia; family Octodontidae; genus Octodon; species Octodon degus. The sequence goes on along the minus strand of NW_004524696.1, from coordinate 8,106,326 downwards.
ATGCAATCCCTATCAAAATATCACCAACATACCGCACAGACCTAGGGAAATCATTCCTAAAATTTATTTGGAATCATAAAAGACCTAGAATAGCAAAGATAATATTGGGCAACAAAGGCAAAGCAGGAGGCATTACAATCCCTGACTTGAAATTATATCACAAAACTACTGTGATAAAATCAGCATAGTATTGGCAAAAACATAGACCTGAGGGATCAATGGAACAGATTAGAAGATGCAGATACAAATTCAAACACACTCAGCCATCTTACCTTTGACAAAGGTGTCAAACATGTTCACTGGGAGAAAGCCTGTCTAACAAATGATGCTGGAAAAAACTGACTCTCTACATGCTGAAAACTAAAACTAGACCCACGTTTATTGCCATGAACTAAACTAAAGTCAAAATGGATTAAAGATCTAAACATTAAAACAGAAACACTAAATCTTTCTTAATTCTCAATGAGTATATTATTTATTTCCTTTTCTTGTCTTATTGTATCAGCTAGGCCTTCCAGTAGGATGTTGAAAGAAAGGTAATTAAAAAGGACATCCTTGTTTTGTTCCTGAATTTTGTAGGAAAAAATTGAAATTTTTTCACTATTGACACATTCATGATGAGGCAGTACATGCATGACTGTCCCATGCTGCCTGATGGGACAATCATGCATGCACCACCAGTAGTTTGAACTGGCAGGAACATGTAATTATGTTAAGTATAATTTTTGTATGTATTCTTTACCAAGTTGAAATTCTCTAGTCTTAGTTTACTGAGTTTTAAAAACTCATGAACAGAGACCCAGTCCTAGCCCAGGTCCGGTGAGTGTGCGGAGAGTTTCCTGCTACCCTGCGCC
>NW_004524696.1:8095691-8096197 GCF_000260255.1 Octodon degus | reverse complement strand
GCAGTGTATTATTTGTTGAAACTGTACTTTCGATTTGATTTGAAACTGTCTCATTGCTATATGTTTATCAATAAAACTTTGAAGAGAAAAAAAAACTCATGAACAAGTAGAGAGCACATGAATTTGTTGATGTGATTTTTATTCTTTAGTCTGATGCAGTGATGAATTACATTAATTGCTTTTTGAATGCTGAGCCAGAGTTTCATGCCTAAAGTAAGTCCTGCTTGATTGTGGGATATGACTCTATATTGTAGAATTTGATTTTTTAGTATTTTGCTTAGGATTTTTGATATCAGTATTCATGAAAGATGTTAGTCTCAATTTTCTACTCTTATGTGTTTTGGTTTTAGTACTAGGGTGTTGATGCCCTCCTAGACTGAGTTATTCTCTCCATTTCTATTCCTGAAAAAGATTGTAAAGAATTATTATTTCTTCCTCGAATGTCAGTCAAGAAGTCACCAATACCTGGGGTGCCCTGAGACAGCAATTGAGACTGGGCATGGTGG
>NW_004524696.1:8079142-8095031 GCF_000260255.1 Octodon degus | reverse complement strand
TCTCTCACCAGGGCTTAAACTCAGAACCTTGCATTTTCCAGGCAGGCACTCATGCTAATGAGCTATAACCCCAGCCCTTCATTTCTAATATTAGTGATTTGTATTTTCTTTTTTAATCTTTTCAAACAACCAGCTTTTAGTTTCATTGCTTTTCTGTACTGATTTCTTGCTTTAGACATCATTGCTTCTGCTATAGCTTTGTCCGTTCTTTTCTTCTAATTAATTTAAACTTTATTTTCTCTCCTTTTTTTTTTTCTGATTTCATGATGTGGAAACTTAGATGATTGGTGTTAGATGCCTTGTCCCATCCCCCTTCCACCATTAGCTTACTGTTTACTCTGAGTTACATCTCTTGTCCTTTATTTTTTTATTTTCATTTTGAGTTAGGGTCTTTCTAAGTTGCCCAGGCTTGGCTCAAACTTCAGAGCCTCTTGCCTTAGTCTTCCAGAGTACAGAGATTAGAAACGTGCCACCATGCCCACCTTCCTCTTTTCTAATATATACACTCAATGCTAGACATTTTCTTCTAAGCATTGCTTTTGCTGCACCCCCAATTTTTTTTGATAAGTTGTGTTTTCCTTTAGTTCAAAGTGTTTTAAAATTTCCCTTGATAATTCTTTTATGAAGCAGATGTCATTTAGCCTCCATTTATTTTGTTACTTTTCAGTTACCTGTTATTGATATCTACTATAATTCCATTATGGTTTGATAGCAGACATGGCATGATTTCCATTATTTCTAATTTATTAGGATGTATTTTATGGCCTAGGATGTGGTCCATCTGGGAGAATGTTCCAGGTGAGCTTGAGAAGAATGCACATTCTGTTGCTGTAGATGAAATAATCTGTGGCTGTCAATTAGATCAAGTTGCCTGAAGACAGTGGTGAGTTCAACTAAGTGCTTATTGCTTTTCTACCTGCAAGATCTGTCCATTTCCGACAGAGTGGTCTATGGTCTCCAATCCTGATGGTGGATTCATCTAATTTCTCCTTGCAGTTTTACTCCAGTTTTACATCATTTAGTTTGATGCTCTGTCATTAGGTACCTACACATTAAGGATTGCTATGTCTTCTTGGACAACTGATCCTTTTATTATTGCACAATGCCCCTCTTAATCTTTGACAAGTTTCTTTGCTCTTATTTTCATTTTCTTTTAATGAGCATTAGCATTATATACCTTCTCCATTCATCTCTTTTGTCCTATTCCTTAGTTTCTTTTTTATCTGTATATGTTTGTGATACATAATAATTACATTTATAGTAGTAAATTTGTGCATACACATATTACCTTATTTTACTTCTGTTTCCCATCTTTATCCATTTACTTTTAACTTATATCTGTCTTTATATTTAAAGTGAGATTTTTTTTAGCTGATATACAGTTGAGTCTTATTTTTTTAATCCTAACAATCTCAATTTTTTAATTGGTGCTCGTAGAAGACCATTAATACTCAAAGGCATTATTGATATAATTGAATTAATATTTACCATATGTGGTGAGTAGCCAACTAGTGGTCAACTTGTTACACCCAGCAGAATTGAACTGGTGTGGTGCTCGGTGTGGGAGGCCCACCTGGAAATTGTTGTCTGCAGCATGAGAGGCAGAACTAGAGAAGCTCTTGAGAGGCTGTTAGGGAAGCTGTTTGGAGAAGCTTTTTGGGAGCTGTTGGAGAGCTGTTAGAAGCTGCCAGTTCTCCTGGCTATTCTGGGTGACCTTGTCATGCTGACTTTCCTGGCGAACTTGGATGTTCTTGTCAGAGGAGGAGCTCAGGACCCCTTGTCGCTGAGAATGACTATGATTCACTTTGGGGAACTCTGATGCTCACCTTGAGTATTGCTTCCTGGCCCCAGAGGGAAAGATGGTGCAAAGCTCAGCCTCATGGAGAAGCATGTCATGTTGGCTTTCTTGATGGAAACTCATATTTGCTCATTACTGGCAGAGCTCAGGACCTTGCTGTCACTGAGGATGGCTCTGGTGCTTTTCATCGGAGCTCTGACTCTTAGCTTGCTTCCTGGTTCCAGTTCAGAGCCCTCAGCCTGCTAGCACAGATCCTTCATCTCACTGGCCTAGACTTCCTAGCTTTCACCACTGAACTTCAGGCCTTCACAGCACAGATCCATGAAACAGTCCTGCATGAGACATTGTTGTAGGCTCTAGGCCTTCAGTTGGAATTGTAGGAGGCATTGTTATGAGCTCTAGGTCTTCATCTGGGCTTATAAGGATATTAGGATTCAGGCCTTAGCTGGATTCTTTGGTCTTTAGTGTGTGGACAGATTTCCTGTACTCTTTGTATATGATTATTTGTTTGGTTCATTATAAAATGATCTTGTAAAATGTGTCAGGTATTGTATTGTCTTCTTTGCAAAACCACAGACTATGACACCACATTTGTTACTGCTTTTTATTTGTTACCTGTTGTCCTTTTTTTCCTGTTTCTGCCTTGCTTTCTTTCTTCTTCCTGTACTTTTGAGCATTTTGCATCCTTCCTTTAATTTCTTTTCTAAGTATATCAGTTATTTTTAAAGAAATTCTTAGTAGCTGTACTATAATTTGAGCATAGATTTGTAATTACTATTATCCTGTTTGCAAATATTATCCCATTTCATGTGTGCTCTGAGTATCTTATAACAAGAAAATAATCTCAATTTTCCCCTTTTGTCCTTTGTATAACTGCTGTCATTTATTTTAGTTATATATAGATGCTCCTTAATTCATGATTATTTTATATCCTAATAAATCCATCAAACTTTCAAAATAACCTAATAATAATAATAAGGTAAAAATGCATTTGCTCCATCTGTTCTACTGAGCTTTGTACAGTGTTTGTTGTTTCTCCTTGTGCTCACAGATATCTGAGGGTCATTGCCACCGCCCACCTTTAGGAAAGAACACACTAGGAAAGGGCCAAAAGTCAAAATTTCCAGTATGGTTTCTACTGAATGTGTATCACTTTTATGTCATCATAAAGGTAGAACCATTGTAAGTTAGAGAACATCTGTAGAAGGATACATTTATATATCATATACATGATGTATAAATAAGCGTATATAATCAGTACAGTGCTGATATTGTTATTTTGAACAAGCAATTACCTATTAGATCAACTAAACATAAAAAAGAAATGTTTTTATTATATTTCTCTTATTTCTTCTTTGGTGTTCATTCTTCATTTATGTAGCTCTGAGTTTCTGACCCATATTACTTTTCTTTTCTTGCAATGCATGCATCTTACAGCTGTGGTTTGATGTCTGTCTGACATTGTTTTGAGGGAATTCTCAGTCATCATTGTTGCAAATACTTCTTCTGTTCCTTTCTCTTTCTTCTCCTGGAATTCCCATTATGCATTTCTTACATATTTTGTGCATAGTTATTGAATATTCCATGCTATTTATTTCAGGTTTCTCTTTGCTTTTCAGTTTGAAGATTTCTATTGTTGTATCTTCAAGCTTAAAGACGCCAACACTTCATTCTAAACCTCTCTGGGGCATTCTTGACTTCTGTCACAGTATTTTTGTCTATTATTTCTTTTTGTTTTTTCTAGAATGCTTACATCTCTGCTTTCACTGGTCACCTGTTTGGCATGTTTTCTACCATATCTGCTAAATTCTTTAGCATGCTAGTCACAGTTGTTTACATTCTCTGATAACCCCAGAATCCACACTTTAATGGAGCCTGGTGCTCATATTTTTCTGTTTATTCAAACTGTCTTTTTTTTCCCATCTAATAGGCTTTCTAATTTTCTTGATAGAAGAATACTGTATACTGGCTTTGAGAGTCACCTAAACTGGCTGTCAGTGATGGTAGTGAGGTGTTCTACAGTTCTATGATCAGGTCTTCTTCTAAGGTTTTCCTGTGCCCTTAGGTAGGACAGCATGGTTAGAGAATGCTGGAGTTGTATGTCTTCCTTTTTCAAAGTAGGCTTGGTTCTGATAAAACTCCAGCAGGTTGGACTGTGGTTACTTTCTCCCAAGGTCAGGCCTTTTGGGGAACGGAGTATATGGCACATTTCACCATGGTTCCTCTTCCTCTCTACTGCTGGAGCATCAGGGACTATTTCTCAGATAGTCACTGTGAGGACCAAGTAGAGGACCTGAAGTAAAACTTGCAAAAGTGTGAAGCCCTCCAAGAGGAACCCCTGGAATTTTTATCTCCCAGGCTGGGCCTCCATCAGCCTGCCAATCAGGTTCAGGTTCCTAGTGGGCTCTGGTTTCTTCAGCAGTTCCTGATCAGATGGCCTGCCTATGTCTTCATTACTAAGGCAGCAATTTGCCTGTGACCCCCATCTCTTCTATGGATTGAAGAACAGTTGTTGACTTTTTAGTTTGTTCAGCTTTTTACTTGTTCAACCAGAAGTCATAACCAGCTTTCTTTCTTTCTTTCTACCTAAAGATAGCTGGAGGTATCTGCATGTCAGAACCATCTGCCCTCACAAACAGATTGCAAAGTCCAACCTAAACTGGCCAGGCTGCCCAGGGACAGCAGGCTGTCTTTGACTGGGGTATGTGCCTCCTTTTACTCCTGAGAACTCAATTTACTAGAAGGTTCCTACGAAGACTTGTTCAGGTTTAATCTTGATGTGCTTCTACAATCACTGGTTTTCATCTTCCTCCACCCAGTTGCTGATTGTGGAGATCTTCCCCTTGGTCATGACCTAGGTGACAATGACTTGCCTGGCTCCTACCTTCAGGAAACAGAACTGAGCAACAAAGTGGGCCCCCTGCTCCAGGAAGGAAGGACAGTAGCAGCTCCCACATCTCTTCTCAGGGTTGTACACATGCACAGCAGAATGGATTTCTGGTTGAGCAGCAGGACCTGGGCACTTGTTCCACTGTTTCAGCTGTCCACATCATGGCTTCCTATTGTAGCACACGGCATATGCTACTGTTGATAGCTGGTGTTCAGACACTGCTGTCCTCAGGCAGGAATCACTCCTCTTCTTATACATGGCCTTGCCTTTGAGCAATTCCTGCATGCTTCACAGATCCTCATAAGCTAATATAGAGAAGGCTTATGTTGGTGTGGAGCAAGCGGTATGTAAGGGGATGAGGTATAGGTTCAAGTCTTGCCGTCATCTGAAGTTAGTGGTGGTGAAGTCAAACATTCCTATGCTGCTCAAATCTCTGAAGCTTTTTCCTGTTCAAGAAAGCAACAAGGTTGGCAAGATGATCCATAGCACACACCTTAATGATCTTATTTGATTTTATGTGAGAAGGACAGAGAGTTCACAATGTGCAAATGTTGTTATTATTATTTAATACATCCCATTGTGCACATGATGGCTTGCAGAACTTTTTCCATCTTAGAAAGTGGGGCCTTTCTAATTCTTCTTGAAATCCCCAGTGCTGGCTTGAGAGGCGTGGAAAAAACTCAACAGAATTAGGGGGGGTGGATGAACATGCTGATCCTGAACGGTGCCTGTGAGTGTAGGACATAATTCATGAATTGACCATGGACTATGAAAATAGATGCACACTCGCTTTTCCTGGAAACAATTAACCTCATCCAACACGCTTCTTGAAAACTTTCTGCACACAAACAGAAAGTGACAATCCCCCAGCAGTTAGGGGGATCAGTGTGTCTGGGAGCCTGGCTGATTGCTCTCCACGGTGAGGGTGCTGGGTAGGTCACATCCCCACTCTGCAGTCCTGTCCTTGTGATCCCGGGCCTCTTATGAGGGCTGAAAGAGGTGATCCAAGGGGTGTGAGGACAAAGGACAAGGTATGTAGGGCCCAGCTCCAGGCCCAGCAGGAGCCCAGGGACTGCAGGCTGATTCTGAGCTCTGTGCTCTTAAAGAGCATTAGTTGTATGTTACATTTCAGGACAGAACCTTAAGGCAAGTCATAGTCATAGTGCATGGACTGGGTCCTTCAGAGCTCTGGGCCTGGTTGAACAAGTGTGGTTGTTGAGGGGGACACTCATGGCACCTCTCACCTGTTCTCTGGGCTTGCATTTGTGCTTCCTCATGGGCCTCAGAGAATGATCGGAGGCGTTGCTCTGGGCACAGCTTTGTGACCCAGATTAACTTTGGTTCCTCAGCTCAGAGTTTCTGTGGGACTCAGTAGCTCTCAGAACCCCTTTGCCTCTGAGACACACATCAGAAGGTCTGGGGTTTGAGTCTGGCTGGGCTTGGGGCTGGAAGACTGCATTCCTCATTTGTATTGGGTGGGGCCTCAGTGTGACTGGGGGCATGTTTTAAGGTGAGATTGAGAGAGGCGAGAGCCATAGCTTGCACCACACCTTTGCTTTACTTCTCTGGGTGGTCCAAAGGTCCTGGTGTCCCAAGAGCAAGGCCCACCTGTCCCTTGGCACCTCCACTAATCATCCCTGCCCCTCTAGAAAAGGAAACTGAGGCCCATGAAGTTGCCTAAGGTCACCCGCTAATTAGTGGCAGAGACATCGGGGGCAGGTTCCATTACGACACTGCGCCCACACAGTGAGCGAAAGGCAGAACTCAGGCAGTAATTGGGACACACATGCCAAGGGCCTTGTGCTCAGCTTTCTGCACAGATCAAATATCTCTCAGATGTTTACACTCCCACCCACCAACTTCTCCTCCCCAGCAGGGTTTGGGTTCCCGGCACGTTTATATGCATCCATCAGGGAATAAAACAGCCTGTGTCTTATTTATTTATTTTATGAGGCCCTGAGCTCCGCATGACCTGACCTCTGGGCCAGGTGCTGGTCTGGGGGAGCCTTAGGCCTGGCCACACAGGCGCCCCTCCTGGCTGCTGAACATGGGGCTGTGCAAGGAGGAGAGCAGCCGCAAGGGGAGCCCAGCTCAGCTCTGCTGTTATGAGGGCCGCTCGCCCTCAGTGCTCCCGCCTGGCACCTGAAGCTGCCAGAAATCCCCTGCCAAGGCCAGTCTGGGCCAGACCCCTTTTGGAGCCAAGTGGGGCCTCCACCCTCAGTTCCACCAACAGAGCTGTCTTTGTGCCTTGAGCCAGCCCAGGGCTGCTGGTGGAGGCCCCTGGCACCTCGCCAAGGCGCGGGAAACCCAAACCTCAGGTTCTGGGAGACACAGAGATGAAAGATCCTGTGGCTACGGGAGGAAGCAAAGAACTGAGTGCTCCATGAGCCAGAGCATGCTCCACACATGCACGCCTGGCCCTTGGGCCCTCACCCCCAGTCCCGCCCCCATTCCTTCATGCAAGACTGGGAAATGTGAGCCAGATTCTGCCCCTACAGCTCAGCTCTACACACAGCCTCCTAGGATGGATGGAAATTCTCTGGGGATGTAGGGTCTACAGCTGTGCTGTGCTAGGAGGCAAAGGCCAAGACCAAGAAAGGTATAGCAGTGAGAAGACCCCTTGGCCCCCAGCTACCCTCAGTGGGGCCAGGAGCTTGCTCCCTGTGTCTAGCTGTCCCTAAGCCTGTGAAGTCATGCCTATGCCAGCCCTCCTGCCAGCCAGGTGTGCATTTAACAAATGGACCCATTTTCCCTTGTCCTGCTTGTTAGTACCAATCTTCAAGGCTGCATCCGTCCTGGTCTCTTAGCCAAATGGATTAAATATGCAGGCAACTTGTTAGTGGAAACATCTGGGACACAGACGGAGCTCTGGATTCCAGGAGGGAGGCAAGTCTTGCAGAGTAAAGGCAGAGATGGGAGAGACTTGGGCTTCCAGTTCCCTTAGGGAAGGATAGGGGTAGTCATTGGCCCTATGCAAACTCAGTGTGCAATATGGAACTTCTGGGGCCCTGGATGGGAGACCCCCAGAGTCAGGCCCAGCAGCACATTCACACAGGGGACATGTGGACACATTGGGTATATTCATCCATGTGTTTACTCCACCTTGTGGAGAAATTTAAGGTTCTGAATGAACATGTATTTTGGAAAAGCCACGGTTTGGTCTGCTTCACTGGATCAACTGGGCATTGTGCTTCTTCCTGGAAGCAATGACAAAGAGGGAAAAACCCCCACATTTCTTATAGTATTGGTAAAATAAATCAGTCTGTTCTTCACACAGAACTCATCTCTTCCTAGAATTCAACCTTGGGAGGAATTTCTTCCTTGAAGTCTCTAGAACAGGTCATGTTGGTGACAGCAACAGAACAGGAGTGAAGACCTTCTGCTCTTTCTGCCACCCTCCACATCCTGTGGGCAATAAGGCTGGGAAAGCTGTACACAGTTATTTGGTAGTCTACCACCTGGTGTCACCTGAAAGGTGGGCAGGCACTTGTAAATGTCACACTTCCCAGCCAAACTCATGGTGGACTGTGAATCCTGGAAGCTCAAGGTAGATGTAGAAGCTGCTGCCTTTGGCCTGGTGTAGTCCCTCATCTGTACAGCTGGCCTAGCTGCAGTCCCTACAGAAGGTGGCAAGTCACCCGGTATGTAGTAGAATGAAGGCCAGTTAGGCCAGTGAAAGCCATGTGCGGAGGGTTGGGGAGGACCCTGGAGGTACTGTTAGGGAGAGAGGACAGAATACTGCCACTAGAATTTGGTACCAGACGGTCAATTTTTGAAGAACAGACATTAAACCTTTCCTGTTTATGAGTTGCAGATTTCCTGAGGCTCACTCCTGCTGCAAAGTATGTGTGGGGGTAGGGTGTAGAAAACAAGTTCAGTTAGATGTGGTCCCAAGAACAAGTTAGAGTGCTGGGGAGGGTGTTCACCCTTCTCACTTATCTTGCCTGGAACTGAAGGGCTCTCTGGGAATTTGTCAGAATGATCCTGGGAAAACCAGGACTATTGGTCACTCTAGCAGGTGGAGATGGGCAGTTTTGGGAGAGATCCAGGGGGTAGCACGGTTGGGACTTGGTGCAGAGGGAGGAGGTACAGGAAGTGCAGGTGTTGAGGAGTGGGTCCTGGCAGTGGGTTGAGCATGTTGCATCTCTAAAATACTTGTGAGAGGCACAGGTAAGCCGTGGGGAGCCTGAGCTAAGGGAGGGCCCAAGACAAGGTGGCTTTTCCCAACTCTGTCCTGTGTTCAGTCACTGAGGAATATGTGAACTGAGTCAAGGAAGGATACCCAGAAGCGCCACCCTGCAGTGGAACCAAGCAAAACCCCAGAGTCCCCAAACCAATAATAAGCTTGAAGAACAGTTTCCTCAATGTAAAATCTTTTCTTTTTTTAAAGCAAAATAGCTATTTATTCAGCTTCTTGTCATGTCAAAATGCTCTGTGCCTATACCACTATAATTAGCACATCTTCTGTAACAGGCAAAATCATACATCAAATTATATATCACATTACCTGGTTATATAAAAATGTAAAATGAAAATGATTTATCGATTTCCCTTAATATTTCTAGCAATTCAGTAAGAGATACGAGGTACAAAATCTTAGTAAAATATGACACAAGAGCAGTAGTACAATTCTCACTTAAATTTAACTTGTCATAATTTGTTATGAATATACAAAGACAGTAAACTTTTAAAACATTGTATTTACTAAGATTCTGGCAACAGCTTTATGTAACAAGATGCAGCATTCCAGGCCTGCCACTCAACTCATAAGTCTCAGCTTCAATATGTAGACAATTATTATTATTATTATTATTATTATTATTATTATTTTAATGTATTTAGTACAGAGTATGCAGGGTCAACAGGGTCTCACTACTTTCACTACGTATACCAGACTCATAATGATTCTCCTGTTTTCAGCCTCCCAAAAACTGCGATTACAGGCATGTGCCACCATGCTCAGTCTCAACTGCTGTCTCCGCAGGCCCCTGGACCAGGGCTGGCACAGCACGCTGGGGATTGAACCCCAGCCACTGCGCTCTTCCGAAGCAGGCGCCTTAGTCTGCTGAGCTATCTGGCCAGCCCTCAGCTTCAATATGAAGCTGTTTAAAACCTGCTTTTTACATGCTAATATCTTGGCCAGGGTGCCATTAAACATAGTAATGAACTTGAGACAGTATAAACGAGAGTTAACAAAAGCTAACCATTGTAGCCTGAACAACATTCATACAAAAAAATAAAGTAACTATCAAGGAATCCCTACTTTTAAAAATGTAGCTAGAGTCATCTGGTCATTTCTGATTCCATCTTAAGATGTATCCAGATTCATTTCCTATTGATTTATCACTAGTCAAAAATATTACCCTTCTTCTCAAATATTTTAACCATGAGTGTGACTGCAGTGTGTTATCTCCGAGGTTACATAAAATTTTCTTGACTGGTTAAAACTTAACAGTATAAAACATGCATTTTAGAATCTTCAGCTATTAAGTTCAAAAGCTGCCAGTGTCTATATGAAGCAATTCCTCCCCAAAGCCAAAGTATGGTCAAAAATTAATTCAAATGACATAACATATTCTAAAGCTAACAAGTATTCAGTTTTTGTTGATGTGGAGGTATAAACTCAGAGCTTTGGGGCTTTCTCGTGCCGCAAAGGGCTATTTCTCTGGTTCACTCAAAGCAGCAGATGACAAAGTCCACAGACGCCATTGAGCTCAACAAAGGGCAAGAGGGCTCATACCCAGCTCTGACCTCTCAGAAAGCATGGCTATTGTGTCCACAAAAGTAGGAGGTGTGAGGACCAAAGGCACACTATTCTGCTAGCTAAAGAGATAGCAAACCACCTCTCCCTCCACCCTAAAAGCTACTTTGCCAAGGTAAATAAAAAGTATATAAGGGGATACGTTTATCTACAGAGTAAGGACTTCAAAATGCTAGTGTAATCCCTACTTTTAAAAATGTAACTAGAGTCATCTGGCCATTTCTGATTACATCTAAAGATGCATTGATTCATTTCCTATTGATTTATCACTAGTCAAAAATATTAGCTTTCTTCCCGAATATTTTAACCACAAGTGCGACTGCAGTGTGTTATCTCCAAGGTTATCATGCAGTGGAGGAGAAAAAGTAGATCTTCAAGCAGCAAGCAACAATGATGGCCCTGTCACATAGCAGCATTGGAGTGCTTATTGAATAGTCCAAGAACAAGTCTAAGAACAAGAAAATCCATGCATGTTAGTAAATATATCATAATTTCACAGCTGAAATTTCTTTAGACATTGTACTTTATTCATAGGGGAGTCCTGGTTTTTGTTAATGTTATGGTGACTCAGGAATTGAACTAGCAGCTTTCTTTTTCTTCTTACTGTATTTCTTATGCTTCTTTTTCTTTTCTTTCTTTTTTTGTTGCTTTTTTCGTTCTTCATTGCTTTTCTTCTTTTTTGTTCATACCTCTTCAGTATGATCTGATTCTGACAAGGCCTCAGATGGAGGTGGTTTATCTTCAGGATACATCTTTCTTTTCTTGGTAAATCTTTACTGTCCTTTTCTTTCTCGGTTGCATCCTTTGACTTCTTTTTCTTTTTTAAACTATCCTTACTCTCTGACTCAGTTTCTGACAGGGAGCTTTGAGAAGATTTATATGAATGGTTCTTCTTTTCCCTTCTCCTTTTTGCTGGCTTCTTTTCCTCATCCTCAGAATCTGAACTGCTGGAAGAATCAGAGTTTGATGAAGATGAATACTGATCAGATTTTTTTTCTTCTTTTTTTAAATTGTTTTTTCCTGGTGAGTTCTTTTTAAAAGCATTCTTTCTCACTACCACCTTTAGCTATCAATCAGTTCCAAGAGTTCAATCAAAAGTTCATTTTCATCTTTCTCAAGGTCTAGGTCAATCGCATCTTCTAATTTGTCCCCTGAAATTTCCAATAATAGTTCCTCAAAATCATCCTCCTTGCAAAGCCAGACTTCTCCCGTGGAGGCCGAGCTGGCTTTGCAAGAGTCTGTGGCCATTTGGAATGAGTACGGCCAAATCCTCTGAGGGATGGCAGCTGTGGAGAGGACTAACTGGGGGAGATCTCCAAGCTGTCTCTAGGTCTTTCCATCTCAGGCTCCGGGACTGGTCTGTGCTCCAAGAAGGGGGCAACAGTAGTCAGGCCTGCTTTTTTGGCCGGGGGTCCCTGCAGGACACTGGCGGAGCTCAGCGGCTCCCCAGCTGCCACACCTTCACCTTCGCCATGCAGCTCCCAGGCCTTGCGTTTTGGGGCCAGTGAGGGACTTGAAAGAAATTTCACCCCTGATGGCTTCCCATTTCCTTTGTGATCAGCTTTGCCCTTTGGTGCCAAAAACTGTGGTGCACGTTTTCTCTTCGGTTTTGAGTACCCGGGGTCTGACGTTTCTCCTTCCACCTTCTGGCAGGACCCTGTAGGAAGCTGCTCGGTAAGACATGGCGGGAGGCCTGACTCAGCGGTGAGCACAGGTTTCTCCAGGCGGGTACTGCCAGAGGCTACATCTTCCCGCAAGGGTGGCAAGGCTGACTTTCCCTCCCGTGTGCCGCCCCTCTCCTGCTCCTCCTGCATGTGCTTCTCGGCCAAGGTCTCACATCTCTGCAGCGCAAGTGCGGTCACAGCTCCCACGGCCTCCGCCGAAGTCTCACCAGTCGTGGTTCTGGTGAGTCTGCTCTGAGAAACAATTCCGGCTCCTTCGTGAGGCTTCTTCTCTTCTTTAGCACCTGGACGGTTCGGGAGCTGGAGCAGCCGCCCTGCTCCCTGGGAGGCCTGGGCTCGAGGCTGGCATCTGGTGCCCCGCTCAGCGCTCTGCCGCATCCTCAGCGCCTTTTCCAGCTTGATTTCCTCCAGAGTCTTCACGTGCACGTCCTGCAGGGATTTCCTTGTCCCCACAGGCTCCGCTGAGTGTCCTTTGCTCACAGGGATGGGCCGCAAAAGGAGTGTTTTCCCAATCCCGGTGTCTGTGTTTCTCTTGATGCCAGCTGCATGCCTTTGCATTGCTGTCTGGCTTTTTCCTGCTGCCGGTACTCGTTTTCAGCGAGGCTCTCGGAGAGGGTTTTCATTTGGGTGCCGGGGAGGGTGCTCGCTCTTGAGGTCGGACCCTCAGCTGCGGAAGGACTCCTTGTCTTGAGCTTAGTGTGCAACTCTGCATGCTTCCGATGCGCTCTTCCCACAAGTATTTCCTCTAATGTCTTCACATGGATGTCCCCAGCCTTGTCCCCTCTCATCGCTGCTTCACGCCTGCGTGGCCCGGGTGAGGCGCCCATTATTGGCTCCTGCAGAGACTTGGAAATCTGTGCTTTTTTGGCTCCTTTGTCCAGATCTGTTTCTGGAGCTCCAACTTCCTTTCCTAGCCGCTCTGAGAGGCTCCGCTTCAGTGGGGGGTCGCACTCACCACTGGCGGACAGTTTTCGTTTCCCCAGTCTCTCAGAAAGACTCAGCCTAACCAGAGGTTCTCCTTTGCTTGACACAGTGACTGTCCTCACCACAGCCGGAAGGAGCTGAGGCTGGAGCACAGGATTGGGAACTGCAGAAGGAGCTGCTTGCTGTAAGGTGACACCGGGTTTCTGTGTAGAGTTCATCTATAATCCACCAGGGACCTGAGGGGTACACCCTGGGGGAAGCGTGTTGGTTTGTTCTCCCTCCTTAGAAGACAGGTCTGGGTCATCCTCATTGCCGCCGGCGACACTGATCACCTCCAGCGGGTGTCTGGGGCAGGGTACCCAGGGTCACTTTTTCCCTGCATTCCAGACTCACTCTGCAGCACAGCGCAAGGCCTGGGCTGGACAGCAAGTCCGTCCCCCTGCGGGGCAAGCTCGGCCTTGGCTGCCTGCTGGTTCCCGAGTAGGGTGGGCACCGGGGTTTTGCTTGGGGGCAGGAACAGGCCCTGGAGGTAGCGACTTCTCTTGTGATGGAAAGCACAGTTTCGCTTTTGGCAACCCTTCGGGAGGGACACACATGGATTGTTGAGGGAGGAAGGGGACACCCGCCTAGACAGCCAGATCAGCCGAATCAACCCTGGCGATCAATGGGGTGACAGATGTCGCAGCCAGATCGCCCTCACATCCATTCTTCTTTTTTTTTGGATGAGCTCTCATTTCCACTTAAATTTCTCTCTGCTTTTCTAGTTCTTTCTTCCAATTCTCATTCATTGTTTCTTCAAATTTGGCCTAAGCTTTAGAGCCTTTTTTTTTCTTTTCTAGCTGCTTTTTCACTTCTTCCCAGGTAAGCCTGGGTGGATTCAGATAATCCTGGATGGTTGGCCCTGAAGCCTGGATTGGACCTCTTGATCTGGCCATTGCTGTTGGATTCAGGTAGGCTACCGATTGTCCTGTTTCCCTATGGTGCCTGACAGAGTGCCCAGTTAAAACTGTGAAAGCCAGACCAGGCTACAGAAGCAGCCAGAACAGGCCCACTGTGGAGCCTTCTCAATGAAAAATCTTTGAAAACATTTAACCTTGAATTTTGCTTCCTTGTCTCATAGGTGTCTGCCCTTCAGAGTTGAGGGCACTCAGAGCTCAGGGGAGACTGGTACATTACCATGCTTGGGCCACAAACCTCTCCACACCTCTGTGACAACAGAGTGTGGCAGTGACATCTCAGGTGTACCTCACTCCTCACAGTTGGAAGGGCCTAGCTTGACCTGAGGGTGGCAATTAGGGAAGGCAGCTCTGACTAGCAGAGGCTCCTTTCCATCAGTGAAGCAGGGCAGGTCCTCAACTCCTAGCTAGGTGTGACTCATTCCCAACAGTGCCAATCCACACACAACCAGGGGACCCTGGCTGCCATCCTCCACACTGATAACAGGTGCCCATGATTGTTCTACAGGGAAAACCTGAGGACTCATCCTGATGGCCCCTTGCATCCTGACAGCCATTCAGTTTCCTGATGGCCCCTTGCATCCTCAGGGAAGGCATGGGTCTTCCCCACTGCTAGATATGACTCCCACGAGGTCATCTCCTGTTTCTAAGAGCAAACGACACACATGGAAATGGCTCTGTAAACAGCAAACTCCTACCTCACTCTGGGAATGAGAAGTAATGGCCCCCCAGAGTCCTATCTGCCTTCCCTCAGCTTCCTGTTCCTAGCCTCCTGCTTCCCCAGCCCTGCATTCCCCCACTTCTGCCACAGACTGTTCCTGGCCCCCACATACCTTTGGTACAGGGACTTTCCAAGTGTCTCACTCACATCCATGTTTCAGGTGCGTGGGTCTTTCCAATGGTTATGTCTCTGGTTCTTGGAACACTGTCCTCCAGCTTTGTCACACTAACTGCTCTGGGTCTTTAGAGTTCATTATGAGCTACTGTCAGTGGGGGCTACCATGGCCTTAGGCTTCCCTCCTATGTTGCTGCATACATCTAGCTGTGTCATGCTCACAGCTCTTCTTACTCTGCAACTGCAGGTCTATTTGCTTCTCTGTGAAATCCTTTCTCAACCTCACCTCACTTTTTTTTCTGGATTAAGGACAATTTATTATTCTTATGTACAAAAAAGTCAGGAGCACATTTATCCCAGTTTAGGGGCAAGTTCTCTAACCTTTGCCATTTCTAGCTTGGTAAAGTAAATCACAAATTTTGGACCCAGGATAAGGCTTCTCCAGGGATGGCAGATCTCATCATACCTGTCACTGTAGTTGGTACTGGCAGCTTCTATCAGCTTTGCCAGAGCCCTTTTCTGTCAAGCTAACCTGTGTGAGGCCACAGTGGTGCATGTCTTTCTATGGACTAGATGCTCTAGCCTGTTCTCTCCCTTGATAATGTAGTATCAGTCCTCATCTTGCAACACAGGACAAGCAGGAACTACCTCCATTGGACCCACATTATGTGCAGTCACTGTTGCCTAGGCCTTCTGTTCTCCAACAGGGTGCAGACAATAGTAACACCTGCTCTGAAGACTGGTTGTCTTTCAGTAGGGGTGTCCCCTTTGCCAGCAATGTTCTTTTTAGCCCAAAGTGAAGAGGGAGTAAAAAGAATTAATATATGCTATATACATGTACTAATTCCACATGATGGACTAATCATTATGTACTGTGAGCATGTACTAATAAATAATTTTTTAAAAAATTTTCCATAATTTTACTGAGAAACAAAGAGCAATGAGACAGTTTCAAACAAAATTGGTAGGACAGTTTCAATAATTAACACATTGCATACATTCTTCCTAGTGGTTAATTGCTGTACAAGATGCGGACATGATAT
>NW_004524696.1:8053236-8072362 GCF_000260255.1 Octodon degus | reverse complement strand
TCTGAGTTCCTCTATACCTTTCTGCAGGTGTTTCTTTATTTCAGAAGCCGTTGATTCATTGTTTTCAGCTGTGTGATTCCCAACTAGTTCTGTGTTAGTATCCTCTGCACTTGTTATGGGTGGGCTTGGGGTCTGAGATTGCATTTTGCTCCTTCTCATTGGCATTTTGTGTAGCACTGTCTTCTGACCTTTGTTGTAGATCTTTGTTGCAGTTATAACCTTAGTACCTACTGACATTCAGGTGCAGATCTACAAAGTTTGGATTTATCCAGTTGGGCCTGGCTTCGATGTGGCTGCTGTGATCAGCTCCTTCTTGCTGCTGCCCTTGGGGGTGAACCTGTTTTGCCCCTCTGGCAAGATGTTCTGCTCCTGGACTATCTGGGTGGTTCTGTCCCTACACTCTCTGCAGGGATTGCAGCTGCAGGGTTTCACCCCATGTCTGTATGCCAGGCCTGAGCTGATTCTGGAGGGAACAAGTTGGTGTAGGGGGGAGAGACAGCTCTCCCACACACTCACTGGGCCTGGACTAGGACTGGATCTGGGGGTTCCCAGAATGCGACAGAAATTCCTAGTCTGTGGGCGGGGTGGGGGGGGTACTACAGAGTGATGTGGGGCATCCCAAGAGGGTGAAAGAGGGTGTCTCCCATGCTGCACCTGGGTTGTGACCAGTAGGTCACGCCAACACAGGTTAGCCGGATGCTCTCCCACATACTCACCACACCTGGGCTAGGACTGGGTCTGGGTATTCCCGGAATGTGGCAGAAATACCTACTGGGCAGGCCGGGTAGGGCAGGTGCTACGCAGTGGTGGGGGGCTTCCCAAGGGGGTAGAAGAGGGTCTCACCCATGCTGTGCCTGGGCTGGGACCCTTGAGTTCTTATACAAGGGAAACTATATGATATTAACACATGTGTGTCTGATTTATTTCACTTATGAGTATATCTTCAAGTGGCATCCACTTCAATATAAAGTCTTTGAGTTTATCATTTTTTATAGCTGAGTAATACTACATTGTGTAAAAATACCACATCTTTTTCAACCATTCCTCAGGTGATGGGCATCTTGGTTGTTTCTAAGATTTGGCTATCACAAATTGTGCTGCTATAAGCATAGGCACACATATATCCCTATGATATGATGTTTTCAGATCCTCCAGGAAAATTCCCAGTAGAAGAATAGCTGGTTTAAATGGGATTTCCAGTCCAACTTTTCTAAGGAGTCTCCACACTGATTTCCATAATGGTTGCACCAGTGTACATTCCCACCAACAGTGGAGAAGGGTTCCTTTTTCCCCACAGCCTCTCCAACATTAATTTTTAAAATTTTTTTAAAAAACAACTTTTCCCTACACATCTGCCGATGCCCTAAAGCTGAGGCTTCCTCTCACCATCTCCCTGGAATGCTTTCTGCCCCATAACTTTCCAGAATGGTCAGCTTCAGATAGACCTTGGCAAAAGCTGGTGTGGATGACTGCACCTAGGCCATTTGCCTCAGTTTCTTCTGTCAGAGGGTCCTGAGACTGTACCTTTGGTTGAACAGATGTCCTCTTCTGGACTTGGATATGCTCTGGTCTGTGGTGTGAGGTGTGGCCATTCTCTTTCAGCTCTGGGGGTGTTCTTCTGAGCCATTGAGCTCTGCTGGCCAAAGTGGTCCATGTCACAAAACGGGAGGTGAGCTCCAGTCTCTGCACATGGTGGGAGGGAAGATGAGTGGCCTCATCAAGCATTGTTCTCATCAGCAAAAAATGAGAACAAGAAAAGCAGGTCATTTTATTTGGGTAAAAGTGAAGCGGAAGCTTCACTGACAAGACATTGATTTAAACCAGGCCAAAAGCTAGCAGAGTGGTTTCCGAGCAGAACAGGCTCTGCGGGCAGGTGAGTCACTGAAGCTAAGGTGAGCAGAGGAAGCACAGGACATGCTGGAAGGTGTGTGTCCCCAAACCTGATGGGCCACTGTGCTGTTCCTGCACCCTGGGTTTGGGGTGGCAGTCTACCATGCGGTGAGTTTAAAGCTAGGCTTTTGACTATGGGTGACATCTAGAAGACGTTTTTATTGTATACACCCAGAAGAGATGAAGGTAGAGAGCAAGGATGCTGCTGAATACCCTGTAGGTCCCAAGACAGCCCCACAGAGTTTTGCTTCTCAAGTATCAGTCACCCAGTGGAGAGAGTCTGGCTAGGGACCGTAAGTAGATGGACATCTAAAATGTCCTACTCCACACGCGTCACCTTGACAGGTGACCATGGCCATGCTGGCCAGTTTAGTGCCAGAATTACTTCCTAAATACACCCCTGGTATAGGGTGGGAACCTCAAGGCAGGCTGCCGGGAAGGCACTGTCCACATAGCTAAGTCATAGGCATCTTCCAGGCCTCTGGAGGAGTCTAGTGGAATGCTTGGCAAATTGAAATTATGCAGAAAGAGATAACTGTGATAGAGACATAAAGGGAAGTTTTGGGGAAAATACACAGCCTAGAACTTTATGCAGAGTGGCTGTGGTGGGGATGGAACGCTGGGTATAGCATAAAGAGAAATAGTACAAGTTTCCCTTATGAGGATTTGAAACTTATTGTGAATGTACACGTGCAGTAAATATTACATAAATGTATGCATGCACACAGATGCATACCCACACACATGTAGGCACACACATACACCCATGTATTGTGTACTTTATGTGCACACACAGAGGGTCACACACACAGGCACACATATGTACACATACATACATCTGAGGCCCTCACATCAGATACACTGCTATACATGCTCTTCTGCTGGCAGATTTTGGTATGTTTTCTTGAAATATATCTTGGAAAATTTGTTTCATTTCTTTGCTTTCCTTCAGGGGCTGCCTTTCATATTTTTTTTTGTTTGTTTAATCTTCCTGTCTTATCCAGAACAGATAGCAGCTTTCTGCTCCTCCACACGGCAAGTCTGGCTCCAGTGCGCTGCTTCTGTGCACTCTTAAATTGTGAAGTTTTTTTAAGATTCTGCAGCTCACTTTTTGATTTTCTTCCACTATCTCATTGAATCATCCCTGAGCTACTGTAAGGTAAACAGGGTAGGCCCTTCAGTATACTACTGCAACCTGTCCATTCCTCTCACTATGCCATGTCCTGCAACAGCTGCGTTTGGGCCTGCCCGAGAGCTTAGTCCTGCTGGAGTTTGATCTCTTGGCATAAGGGTACTGTGATGAATGGGAGGAGGTATGTGCATTGACCATTCATCCAGCAGAAAGGAGCAGCATCCCTGCCCTCTGCCTGTCTCCAGCTTTGCACTTTTTTTTTTTTTTTTTTTTTTTTTTGATTGAACTCAGGCCCTTGCCCTTGCCAAGGAAGCGCTTATTCTGTTGCCCCGTCTGCTTCCCTTGCAATCACCAATTTACACATTAGATTTCTTTTCTTTTTTTTTTTTTTTTTTTTTTTTTTTTGTACATGGTCTGCAGGGTCTCACTACACAGACTGGACTCAGTGATCCTCCTGTTTTCAGCCTCCCAAGCACTGAGATTACAGGCATGGGTTGCCACGCCCAGTCTCAGTTGTTCTAGCACATCCCAGCGGCAGGGCCATCACAGTATATGGGAGATGGAACCCTGCTCCCTGCGCCTGCCTAAGTGGGTGCTCTAATCTGCTGAGCTATCTGGCTGGCCCTAGCCTTGTACATCCTGCACAAAGAGCTCCAGATGCCATGCCAGGAGCTTACCTATTTCACCTCTTCTCCCCACGCAGCACTTGCATTTTACAACATTTTCTCTTGAGTGTGAGAACCCACTCTAAGACAAACACAACTGTTTCCCATTCTTTTTTTTTTATATAAGATATTCTATTTATTTATTTATTTTTGATACAGGGTCTCGCTATGCAGCTCAGACTCATAGTGATCCTCCTGTCTCAGCCTCCCCAGTGCTGGGATTATAGGAGTACACCATCATGCCTGGTTTCAGGGCCTGCACAGTGTACCTGGGGTTCTGGGGCTGGGTTGTTATGGCATGTAGTACCAGGGATCAAACTCAGGAACTTGTGCTTCCCAGGCAGGTGCTTAGACTGCTGAGCTATCTTCCCAGCCCTGTTTCCCATTCTTTAATACACAGACCCACAAAGATAGGAGATGAGCAATCAGCCAAGGCACATAT
Source organism: Octodon degus (assembly GCF_000260255.1). Taxonomy (NCBI): domain Eukaryota; kingdom Metazoa; phylum Chordata; class Mammalia; order Rodentia; family Octodontidae; genus Octodon; species Octodon degus. The sequence continues at coordinate 8,068,233 of NW_004524696.1, read as the reverse complement.
CTGGTTACACTGGCACCTCGAGTAGGCTGAGATCTGTTCAGGGCAGCCTTCATGTCACTTGCCCCACTGACATCACTCAGAAGCACTCTAGCTAGTTACTTTAGACTCCATACCCTGATGCTCTAGTCATATGGGAACCAAGAGGGGCTGAGAAGATGGTGGTAGGCTCATCCCACCAGCATGGTACTCATGTCTGGGAACCAGATAAACAGTGAGGAGGGTGACAAGACACAAGCTGTGAGCTCCTTTGGGTTCCAAAGTAAGGTGGACTTTGTCTCTTAAGTCGGTGCTTAGAACTGTCTTCAGAACTACCATGAAGGGAAGAACACAGATTGTCACTTGGTGTGTGGGGGAGGGGGGATAGAACATGATCCAAAGATAAGATCTTTGTATGCTAGCCAAGTTCGGCACCTGGAAAGTATCATGGGCAGCAGCAATAACTGACATAGCCAGATCACCCAAGCACCTTTGCTTGGAAGGAGGGTAGAGAAAGGAAATGTTCAGGCCCACACCCATTTCTTCTAGCTCTATCAGTGCTATGTGTGCAGGCCTCACTCTCTCTTTCTTCCAGTACTGGGGATTGAACCCATGGTCCTCACAATGAGCTATATCTCCATCTCCTTTTCATTATTATATTTTAAAATTTTCAAACAGGGTCTTGCTAAGTAGCTGAGTTGCCTCAGCCTCTTAGAGTAGTGGGATTATGAGTGCCACCACATCAGCTACAGATTTGCCTTTCTAAAGTGATGGTGGTGCTCATGCCATTGGGAATGCTCATTACAAATGACTGAGCAGATGATACAAACTTGTCTTTAGGTTGGCCATCAGCAGGTACAGACAACCTGCAAGTCCCTTTACCTCTGCAGTGCCCAGAGCTCAGAGCCTCCCACGCTTGGGCTGACATCATGTGTCCTGAGTGAGCGAGCAAAGGGGACCCCAGCAGCGGGAAGAGCAGGATTTGCCAAAATGTCATGGAAATGAAACCAGCTGTTTGGAAGCATTTTCCTGGGATTGCCTGGTATGATTCTCTGGGATGGGACTGGTCATTCTCCATATAATAGTGATCCGAGGACACTTTCTAGGGGCCTAACTGCAGGGTTAGGAGAAGCTTCCTTGGCTCCACCCATGGGTCCTAGGAGCACCCCAGTTGTGACAGCCACAAAGGACCTCAGACTTCCTCCTGTATCCTGTGGGGCTCAGAGCCTCAGGGAACAGTACTGCCAACTTCAGTTGTCTAAAGCCCCATGCCCTTTTCTTCCTTTTCTCCCAGCTTCCCTTCCCTTCACCTCTCAGTGCAGGACACAGTAGGATATTTAAAGACTTTGTGATGCTTCTGTGTGCTTCTTACACCTAACGAGCCTTACTTCCAGTGACAGGACAAGAGGGCCTTCCCGGGAGAACTATGCTAGGAGGGGCAAGCAAAGGGCCTTCCTCTCCAGATGTTTGTAGTTTCTAAATCCAGGAAGTGGGAGACACCAAAAAAACAGGCACTGGACACAGTGGCTGTCAGACATAGAGGCCTCCCCGTGACTGCACAAGAGAGTGAAGCTTTTTACAATACTGCTAAAATATCACTGTTTGCAAGGTTGCTACAGAAACCCATGGACTGAGCGTAGAATTTGAAATAGACCGTCTAGACGAACTCCTACTGTCTGACCTTTGATGTATTTCCTAATCCGCTGGACCTTGCCAAGCAAATTGGTGACTAAGCAGCGACTCACTTTACACGCTGTCATGAGGCCTGATGAGGCCCAGGTCGCCGGTATAAATTTCAGTCTGGCTGCTCCACGGTGCGGCTGCCTTTGCCGACATGGCTCCCGTGTGGTTTCTGAGCTGTGATGTGTGTCTGGGTCGCCATGAACTAATTTCAAGTCTGTTAAGTCCAAAAGCCACAGGGCTGCTGAAAAACAGAACTCACTTTCAGCCAGCAAGGCCCCAGAGTTTACATAAAATACGAGGAGGAAGGCTGGAGACAGATGCTGGTGAAAACAAAATAAAAGCTGGTGGCACTGACGTCCAGCCCAAGCCAAGTCTCTCCCTCTGGAAGGGGCCCGGGGAGGGGGTGTGGTGTTGCTGCTCCGCTCAGCACATGCACTGGGCTGCTGGTGAGGGCCTTCAGCCGCAGCCTGTGCCCTGCCTCATTTCTCTTTTCATTTCCCCTTCTTTGCATCTGTTGGAGTTTTTTAAACAAGAAAAAGGATTTTGGGTTTTTTTTTTTTGTTTTTTGTTTTTTGTTTTTTGTATTTTAGGGAAAGGTCTACAGGATGTTCAGGGTCTCACTACTAGATCGAACTCATACTGATCTGCCTGTTTATAGCCTCCCAAGAGCTGGGTTTGCAAGCGTGGGCCACCATGAGCAGTCTCAATTGCCATCTCAGTGCACCCGAGGGTGGGGCTGGCACAGCAGGTCCAGGGTTCAAACCCCCAGCCTCTGAGCCTGCTTGCAGGTGCTTTAATCCGGTGAGCTATTTGGCTGGCCCAAGAAAAAGGTTTTTTGTTGAGTTTTTTTTTCAAGGAGAGACTTGCTCAAAGTGACTGGGATATAAGGGAATGTGTTTTGTTCCAAATAAGATCAACACATAATAAACATGTGCCTTGAATTGCCCTTGATCCTGACATTTTGGGAACTTCCAGGCTGGACAGCTTGAGGCTGAGGTCTGAGCTGGCCTGTTGTAAAGGTGACCCATAACAATGCTATGTGTGAGCCCTCTTGGCCATGGGGGGGGGGCGTGGTGTCACCAGAAAAAGTGGGAGGTGGGCAACCAGAGGGAGGCAGGACTCCTAGAAGGGGCTGGGAGATACAGTGGCTGGTAGGCTACACACCTGCCTTAGAGGGCTGCTTTTCCACAGGTGTCTGGATGCACTGTGATGGGGTGACAGACTGGGCAACCCTCTATACTGCTTTCAGAGGGAAAGCAGGTGTAAGATAAAATGTGTTCTAAGCAAGAAGAGGCAGCTTGGCAGAAGGGGTGAAGGTACCTGTGCCTTCATCCTGTGTCAGAGGCCAAGCTGACCTGTCCAGAAAAGAGCACTTTCAGCAGACAGGCTTAATTCTTAGACCAAAGAGCAGAGCAAAACCTCTGCACAGACTTTCTCAGCCATGTTTGGAGAAGTGGTTGCCTGGGTAGTCTGAAGGGACATGGCACCAGGTGTGTCAGCACGTGTCCAAACATGTGAGGTCACAGAGGAGCCCTTCATGGCATAGTGTACAGATTTTTATAACTATCAGAAGCGAAAGATTTGAATTTGAGGTAAGTTTTCAGATTCAGCATTGGGAATGCTTTAGAAAATATGGAGCCTTTTGATGACAAAAAAGAAAATACAACTCTCTGAATTTCATATCATTGTTCAAGGCTAGACTCTGGGACTCCTACAGGGCTCCACATCCTCCATCATCCAGACTTCAAGGACCTTCAGCCCTACCCATCTGTGACTCAACCCATCAGGACTTTCAAATAGAAAGCCCCCAAAGGACCCACCCCTTGAGCCTCCTAGGCTGACCCCTTGAGCCTCCTAGGTCAGCCTGATACCCTTAGAATAAATTGAAAACTACCCGCTGTCACTGACCACCTGTTTCCTTGGGCTAGTTCTTCTGGAGCCCCAGGGGCTTTGTGGGGCTGTTGGAATCAGCTCATGGTTTGGGCTTCCCAGGACACTGTTCTGACTTCTGATGGCTCCTGGGTGATGAGATGTGTCTCCAGGGGAGTCCTGTGGGATGCTGAACATTTCTGGGGATGCCTGTCAAGGCTTCTACGGGACCTGCCTGATGTTCGAGATGAGATGTTCTGCAATCCCTGAGTGCAAGGACCCAACTCTCAGAGAGCCAAATGTGTCTACTTCCTCCCTTCTCTCCTAATTCACCCTCTGAATAAAGCTTACACCCTGCAAGCTTTGGTGTCAGCTCCATGATACTATGTCTAAAAGTAAGTAGAAAGGATGGGGTTCTTGGGCAGAGGGTCTCTGGCATCATCTTGCAGCCTGCCTTCTTCATGCCTTGAACAACCTCTCACAGTTGAGACAAAGAGCCCAGGAGAGTAGCAGCTCCACGAAACTTCCTGGAATGTTCTGACAAACGCAAACTCACTGGAAAAATCATTAAATACTGAAACAGTGAGTGGAGGGGGACAAAAGAAGAGGGTCTTGCTGAGCTTAATGCTCCTTCAAGTTCATTTAATTATTTCATGCAATTTCCCCTCTGAGCAGGGAGCAGCTCCTCTGTCCCCATCAGATGTGGCTGTGCTGCCCAGGTTAGGCACTGGGGACTGGGCCTCTGGTGGATGGGATGAGAAGACCCTCAGCTGCTCCAAAGCTGCTCAGGCTGTAGGAATACAGTAGACTCCTTTTCCTTTTTGTTTGCTTTGCTTGTCAAAGGTCCTCATTCCTCTACTGGGTAGGCAGGCAAGAGGAAGGTCAAATTTCCCAGGATGGGGAGGGTCTGGCTGTGGGTGACTGATTGCCCTACAATGCAACTATCAAAATGGACTACATATGTCTGACACTTAGGGGCCTGCCTGGGACACTGTTTTTTTCCCCATGATTTTATTGAGAAACAAATAGCAATGAGACAGTTTCAAATCAAATTGGTAAGACAGTTTCAATAATTAACACATTGCATACTCTTTTCCTCGTGGTTATTTGCTGTACAAGATGCAGATATGATATCCTATTTACAAACACTATTAGAACAAATCCCTCTATTCATTAAGAGAATGTAACTATATATCTATCTTAACCATTTTAAATACACAGATACAAAATGGACATTCATCTGTATCTCCTTTTTTGTTTAGTTCCATCATTTGAATATTATAGGTGTGTTAACTCAGCAAAATATTCTAAAAGAGTCCAGTAGTCCATAATAGTATTGGATCTTCTGCTTGACTGGCAATGTCAGAAATTGTTGACCTGAGTCCCCTATAGCTCATCATAACACCATGACTTTACTTCTTATACTTCTGTTTTGTGTAGCAGGTGATAAAGTCCTTGTCGTGAGTCCTGGATGGTAGCTCCTCCATTCTTGGTCATCTGAGGCTGGCTCCAGAGCATTGCCAGGAACCTTCAAGGTGAAGAGGTAGAGAGCCTGGGGTAGGAGACATCCTATGAGCCTAGCAATGTGGTCTACCTGAAACAAGGTCTCATCCTAAAGCAGGGGGAAACCTACACCACTGCACTCATCTGAGTAGCTCTCTGCTCTCCTGAAATTTCAGATATTTTACTCCAACTCTTGCTTCAAAATACAGTTGGATTAAAATCACTTTAATAGGCTGTGTAGACAAGATCTTTGAGGGAAGTATCTGAGGACCCAGTCTTCCAGTAAGAAATGTCGCTGGAAGCTGATCTAACATCAGAGAAATGCCTTTGGAACTCCTAAACTGGGAAAGTATGACAAAGGGGAGAGTGTGGAAGTTGGGTCACGTCTCCCTCAGTTGTGTAGACACCCTAATCTGAGGTACCTCCAAATGGGATCTTAAGTTGTCAGAAGTTGTTGACCTGAGCCCTTTACAGCCCAGCATACCAACATGGCTTCACTTCTTATACCTGATTTTTATACCTTTCTGCTGGATGGTTAAGACTTCTGACATTGTCAGTCCTGCAGATGACCCACTACTACTATGGACTACTGGACTATACTGGAATATTATGCTGAATTCATACACTTACAATATTTAAATTATGATGGAGTACCCATCTCTGACTAAACTAAACAAAAAAGGGGATACAAATGAATGACCATTTTATATCTGTATATTCAAAATAGTTAGGATAGATATACAGGTACATTCTCTTAATTCAATGAATAAGATTTGTTCTAATAGTGTTTGTGGATGGGTTTTCATGTCTGCATCTTGTACAATGAATAACCACTGAGACAACAATGTGCAATGTATTTATTATTGAAACTGTCCTACTGATTGGTTTTGAAACTGTCTCATTGCTATTTGTTTCTCAATAAAATTATTTAAAAAAAAACAAATAGGATCTTACTTGGAAATAGGTATTTACAAATATACCCAATTCATGTGATCAAAGTGGCCTTGATCCACCCAATCAGAGGAAGAAACAAGACACAGACACCATGTGGTGATGAGCAGAGACTGGAGTCAAGGCGCTGCAACCAAGAAACATGGACTCAGTTAGGGTGGGGAGGCAGGAAGGATGCAAGTGAGGCAGGTCAGCTTTCCTGGCACCCGGGAGCAACCAAAATGAATACAAGAAAGAACTCATCTGTCTTCATTACTTTTCTCATTGCTGAGACAAAATACCTGACACCCAAAGTTAAACGAAGGAAGGTTTACTTAGCTCACCATTTGTACAGGTTTCACTCAGTAATCATCTGGCTCCAAGGCAAGCTGGCTTCACAGAGGAGAGCAATTCATGGTGGGCAGAAGACAGCAAAAGCAACAAAAGAGCACAGGACAAACCTCTTTGTGTCCCTTATATTGTATCCAGTCTACTAGGATTAAGGCAGTGCTAACCCAATCAGAGAACTGATCCAGAAATCGCCTACCCTTAATCCCAGCACCCTTAATCTTAGAATTGCACTACAAATCAACCATACTTTAAATTCAGCTATTTCCCCAAAATCTCTGACTGTATGAAGCTTTGAAAAGGCTTCTAGATACAAACCATAGCAGTGTCCTGGGATGCACAGCGCTGAGGAACCCTGGAAACAAGGAGGGTTGGCCTAACACCAGACTTGAGCATCACAAAGGGGTGTGTGTGTGTGTGTGTGCGTGTGTGTGTGTGTGTGTCTGTGTGTGCATGCATGCATGTGCACATGAGTGGCATATGCACATGGTGTGCAGGTGTGTGAAGTGTGTACACAGGTGCAAGCACTGTCTCTGGGTGCATGTGAGTGCTGTGCATATGTGTATGTGCACATGCATAACTAATGTGTGTACTACGTGAGCGCATGTGTATGTCAGAGCCTGAGTCTTCACCCACTGCTCTGATCATTCACTTGAGACAGAAGTTTCCACTAACACAGGAAGAACTTTAATCGCACAGTGGACACTGTTTTAAATTCTGAAGGGTACTTTTCAAGAATGAACAGTTGGAGAAACTTTTTCTGCTACAAGTGACATATTCCCAAAGCCTCCTCTGCAGCTCTTTAGGCCTGCCCCTCCAGGTTGGGCATCCTTCCCACACCAGTTTGGAGCTCCTGATTAAGTACAGCCCCTTAGTTCTGCCCTGTTTCCAGTTCCCAGCTGAGAGCTCAGATCAGAACTGTAGCTGCCTTTGCAGAAGAACTTTTTCACATGACTATGTGAGTAGCTGTGATCTTTTAACGTTAAGACATATCTGTGTCTTTAACCAGGACTAGACTTCTAACTGGTGCCAGGGATCTAATGAAGAGAAGTAAAAACTTCAAGGAAGAAAGGTGAGAGAGGAGAGTTGGTTTGTGTGCTCAGAGGGGCAGCCTTTGTCAGGCCTGTGTAAGAGCTGACTCCTACCAGTGGTCTCCTATCACAGGAGTACTCATGATAAGGGTGGACACCTGAGGCTCCTGTAGACAGCCTGTGGTGGGGAACTCAGAACTAGAGAAAAAGATTTGCAGAGCCCCTTCCCAAACCCTTCCCTCTAGGATCCCCACTGATGATTCTTTCAGAGAAAGACAGGCTTAATCCTGCCTTCTCCATTGCTACAGGTAGGCTCAGCACATTGGACTTGCGCCTGGGACAGTCTGACCCTGACTAAGCTGGCAAGAGTGTCTTGGGGCTATGAGAGGCTTAGGCCGCCTAGATCTGGCCTTGCTATCCATTCTATCACTGCATGCAGGACAGGCTGCCTTTCAGGTTAGCCATTCTCAGCTCAGACTAGGAGAGCTTGGTTGGTTTGTCCTCAAACACAGAGCATGGGAAGTCTCTGACTTGAACTTCCTACTTTAGGAAAAGCCCCAAGGTTGGGCAAGGGATCAGCCTGCAAGGGGACCAGGGCTGGGCCAGGGCCAAGTGGTCATGGTCTTCGAAGGGCTCAGGCACCAGCATTTCAATCAATAGCCCTCTCTTTTTCCACCACTGTGTCAGGACCAAGGTGACCTGTGCTGATGGGGTTACTTTTAACTGACTGCAGCCAGTTGTGATAGGAAAGTGGGGCATCAGCAGAGATTTGGGGCTGCTTGGCACAGACCTGGGGGAGGGGTTCCAAGGTGCATGGTGGAGGATGGTTTGGGACAAGCTGGTCACTGTGCCACTGGTGCCCAGTATCTCCAGGGTGGCTTTGAGAGAGAAGAGGACCAATAGGCTCCAAGGACCCTGCAGGAAGGGAGTCTTTCTGCCCCCTCTGAGTTGGCCACAGCAACTGTGGTCCTCCTGGTGTACTTGTGTCTGCAGATGCCTGGGCTCATATCAGGTAAGACACTTGTGTGTTATATGCCACATTCGATTGTACTGAAAAATCCATAACTCAGGAGGGAGGGGAATCCTGGACTTTTAACAAACTAGCAATCTGAAAACTGCCACTACCTCTCCATATTTAAGCTGGTTCTCAATAAGCCTCCTGGGAACTGGGGAGATAGCTCAGTGGAATAAGTGCTTGCCTGGCAAGCACAGGGTCTTGAGTTCAATCCCCAGTACCACCAAAAAAAAAAAAAAAAGTCTCCTGCTCTTTCCTCAGTTTTTGTTTTGAATGTGACTGCTGGCTTCCACCGAGATACCTATATGCCCTGTGGCTGGGTCACATTCCCTTTTCTTTAACCTCTTTGCATTATAGGGCGGGGGATTTCACAGCACTTTGCTTGTCCTCAGTACCCCTTACTACCAGTTCTGCTTCATGTGGCCATGCCCAAGTACTCCTTTCCTAGTCTGGCCCTTGGCTTCCATCATGGGCAGACTTTCCCTTCCCTTACATTTGCAGAGAGCCCATGACCTCTGTCTGTTTGGGTGGAGAAGCTAGCTGCATAGTTCCCAAAGTTATGAAGCCAGAGCTCCAAATGTCAATCACTCCTCAACTCCAGCTCCTGCCACACTTGCCTGCAAGGTATCTAGTGCCCAGCATCTTGGCCCCTCTAGCCAGTCCTGCCTAAAGTTCACCTACTTTGTTTGGAATATCTATGTGATGGCCAGTGTTGCTCAAGTCATGTGCCTGGCCCAGAAAGCTCAGATTCCAAGAACTCAGAACAGTCCAAATATATAAGCATCCAGGACCTGACCTTGGCTTGGCCTGTGGCTCTATCCCTTCATGTTATTTTTTACAAAGTACCATAGGTTGGGTGACATGTAACTAAAAGAAGTGTGTTCCTCACAGTTCTGGGAGTGAGAAGTCCAAGGTTACAGTGTGGCAGCTCTGGTGCCTGGTGAGGGCTGCTCCCTGGTCACTATGTCCTTACATGATAGAAGAGGGCAGCAGCTCATGGACTACCCCCGCCTTCAATAAGGGCACTAACCCCATTCATGAGGTTCCCAACACTCCTGTTCTCACCACCTCCTCGAATCCCAACTCCAAATACATTAGATTTATGATTTCAATATATGAATGGGAGAACAGAGACATTCAGACCACATCAGCCAGAAACTACCTTAGCTTGTAGCCCTAAATCAACACTAAGGCATGGATAAGAGTCCTTCTGTCTATGGCAGTGAGGGAGGCTCTGTCCCCTCTGAAAGGCTATATGGGGAATAGCTTGTGTGAAGCCCCAAGGGTACAGGCCAGACTGCTTCCTCGGGGTAGAGCTGGTCTACCAACTACCCAGCTTGGCAATACAACTTTGTCTATAAATGTTGGCATTAACCCAGGCACGTGGCTCACTACCTGTAAAATGGGCTGACACGTCCACTGAAGAGACCCTGAAGATTAAGGAAACTAGAACCTGGTTTGTGGCCTGGGATCTTGGAGTCTAGGGTGCCATGTGATGCTTGAGCCATCCTTGTCCAGGAGATTTATGCCAGAGACACTGAAAAGACCCCTGTATACACTGGGCTCCACTAAATAGCACACAAATCTATGGGACCTCACAGACACAGTCTGTTGCAGTGTGAACTGCACACAATTCTGGGAGCATAGGATGCTGTCTGTCTGCAGGAGAGGCCTCAGTGGAGGGAGTGGGCCTTTAGCCTAAGGGCAGCAGTAGAGCAAAGGGCAAAGAATGATGGGACCAGGAACTTTCTACGAATTTGTGGATCTGTACTTGGTATGCACTTTCCCTTTGTCATCATGAGAACACTCAATTCAGACAAGAGAGCCAGCTAAGCCCAGTAGCAGACTACAGAAGATGACAATGAGTGAGCCTGTGTAGCCCCTTGTCACATGATTGATTGAGCCCAAAATAGGCTTGTGCATGCTGGGCCTTTCAGCCAGGGAAGCCACATCTTGACCTACTCTGGTTCTCCCTTCATTTCTACCTTTTTCAAGACAAGAGTTCTACCACTGAGCCACAGCCACAGGCCAATTTCTGCCTTTTTCAGTGCCCTGGCATCATTGGGTCTCCTTGCTGTTTTTCCTTATTTCCCCAACACGGCTCATTTGCCTTTTGTTGCTAAATATTTTTTAAAATTGAAAAAACAAAAATATTATGCATCATGCTAAGAAGAGTTCCCTTGACTAAATGTTCACATTTGTAGAGATTAGACAGAACTTTAATAAACCCAGCAGAAAGTAGAATACTTCACACCAAATTTTCTAGAAATATACTGTCTGACAGAAGCTTAATAGAAACCACATGTGTACTTTTAAACCTTCTATTACCTCATTAAAAAGTAAAAATATAGCTTCACCATCTTTATTTAATCCCACTTATCAAAATACTATAACTTCAATCCATAATCAATGTAAAAATTTGATGTTTTATGTTTCTCTTCCACATGAACTCTGAGTCTACCATGCATCTTAGCCTTACAGCTCACCTCTTGCAAGTGTGCACGTTTTCGGTGCTCGTACATAGCCAGAGGCTACCGCGCTGGGCAGTGAGGCTTAACTCTCTAAAATTGATGCTATCCTCACAGCAGGTACATGGGAGAAATCCATAAATGTATGAGGACACACTAAGCACAGGAGACTCCTATCATTTTCCACATCTAGTCAAGAGAAGGCAGCTCCATGAACACCATCTCCCCTGCCACTGGCATCACCACTCTTTCCATCACCATCACTATCATCACTACCCTAACCAACCACTACCACCATCACCACCACTACCACCATCACCTTTACTACCACCTTTATCACCACAGCATCATCATGATTCACTCTCATCACCATTTTCACTAACCACCATGATCACCATCATCCATTACTACCATCACCACCCTTACCAACCACCATCACCACCAGTTATCACACCACACCACCACCATCACTAACATAACCACCCTCACCGACCACTGTCACCACTGTCACCATCACTATAATCACCACCATCACCATCACTATAATCAAGACCACCAGCATCATTGTCATCACAGTTTTTGCCCCTGCCAAAGCCTAGTCATCCCAGCGCACAGTCTTCATGTGCTCTTCCTCAATTCACACAGCATCCCTGGCCTCCCAGTAGTACTTCCAGGAAGCTGGAGTGAAGGGATGTTGGTAGAGGCAGTTGGAAACTGTACCCAAGACCCAGATGGCACAGGCTAAGAGCTAGCTCCTGCCACTCCCTGGGGGAGACCCTGTACATGCCCTTAGTCTCTTGAGAGCTCAGGGTGGTCACTTGGCCTGGACTTCTTGGCCTGGGCTCCCACCTGAACTTTCTTCTACTCCTCTTTGGGTGCCCAGAGGACCCACTGTGGGAGGTCTGTGATGGCCCTTTGTGGGGATTAAACTCCCCCATTGGCCATGCAACATCTTCTTGGCCCCATTTGTCTCCTGGGCAGCTGGCACACTGTCAGCCCATGGACACACCTCACCCTCTGGGGTGCCCTTCTGCAGGCGGGGCTGCCAAGTATGCCCGCCAGCTGGAGGTGTCACTGGCGCCCAAGTCTTCCCCAGCTGGCTTCCAGCTCACCGAAATACCTGGGGCTTATAGTAATCTTCTTTCTTTCCTCTTGTCACCCAGCCAAGGCTTAGGGAGGTGGCTTTGTCTGGGCAGCTGTCTCACTGAGCTGTGAGCACAGCTGTGGAACCAGGCAGAATAGCAGGCTTGGATTTTTCATCGTCTTCTCATTTCAAGTTATGTGACTGAATGACTTGCAGCTGCTTCAAAGGGATGTGTCCCGTCACTTTATTTGTTGTATTGCAGTGAGTGAGAGGGGACCAGCCAGCACAGCTGGGGCAAATTAAAACCCCACCTACCCAGACCTGGGTTTCTGTGCAACACATATCTACCATAAACACAGCAGAATATTCACAAGCAAGGTGAAGATGGAAAGCATGCCAGTGTGCAAGCCCTTGTGCAGGCCTATCCCTAGTGCACACCTGAGTGTGGACCCAAGCTGTATTTGCATCTCCTGAGAAGACTGGTCTGCGCTCAGATACTAGACCCCCACACTCCATCTTCTCCCTATAGACAGCCGTGCTCTGGTGTCTCATTAGTGTGGTTTTGCCCTGCAGTTCACTGGAAACCTTCTGCTCAGACTGCTCCCTTGCATGGGGAACCTCACTGCAGGGTCCTGGCACAACTGCCCTCTGTCCCACACCTAGGAAGTACAGCAGCTAGTTGGGTTAAGTAGCTGTGTTCCTCCTTAGCGCCAGGGCCCCAGGGCGCTTGGCACTTTATACCAGTCGAAGAGGCTTGGAAATTAAGTTGTAAGAAGTGAACCACTTAGCTGAGATGTGACAAAGGGCCTTAGGTATATTATAGTTTGTGAGGATTTGTTCTCCTGGATGTAAAAATACTTTTTTTTTTTTTTGCTTTTTGCATTTATTGTCATCTCTCAGCTACTGCCAAAGTGAATGGGATGAATAAACAGTATTTGTCCAAGCTGGAAATCTGAAATAGAAGCACCAAATAAAACAGATCTCAGATTTCTGCTTATATTTCTGTCTCTGTCTGTCTGTCTGTCTGTCTGTCTGTCTGTCTGTCTCTCTCTCTCTCTCTCTCTCTCTCTCTCTTCCCCTCTCCCCCATATTTTTCTTTCTTACCATCTGCATGGGACTGTTGAAAAGAGGACTTGGTAGCAGCATCAAGGTTTGGAGCATCAGAGGTTCACTGAGGATCCCCAGGAACTGCCCCTCCCACCTGCTGGCCAGCACTGCCCCTCTAGTAGAGCCCAGCCCTGTGCATGACCCTGTGCCTCACTGGGGGCTGCTGCCTCACTGTGGGCGGGCTGGGAGGGGCCCAAGGCCCCAGGGCCTCATCTGCACAGTGTGAACAGCTGTTTTGGCAACTGTGAACAAAGATCAACTTGGGAGTGAATGTGAAATTACAAAATGTGATGGAAGAGGGTTAAGAACTATATCCTTCAATCAGCTTTTGCAATCTGCAGCTTCCCAGATCCTTCCCAAAGCCGATCTGCCCCTGTGTTCCTTTGGATCCCTCCACAAGTCTTTCCCTTTTGACTTTCAAGCTCCACACAGCTGCTGCTTACTGGGATATCTTTGTCCAGAGGCCTTGCTTTCACCACATCAGCTCTATACCCACTGTCTGCCAGTGGCACCACGTCCCTCAGTGGCTGTGGGCAGCTGTGCAGTGGCTACTGGCTCCAATTTAAATATTCTTTTAGCTTCACAGGTTCAGAGAACTTCATTTTATATTTTTATGTGGGGCTATCTGCAAGGCAAGGCTCCCTTGTGAAAAGTCAGAACAGAACTACATGCCAGAGGTGCTGTCCCTCCAAGTTAAACACAGTATCACATTTGCCCTAATATTGTTTTAAGTGAAAGCAATTAGTTTAATCATTTTCCAGATTTCATTTTTAAAGCCCCAACCATTTAAGGGTTAAAAATCTTAACCTGTGTTTCCATTCCGAATATTATAAAAGCCAGAAGAGGCAGTGTTACTGGGATCCCAAATTCATCTGCTGCCAGCGAGGCAAATTTGAGAAAAGCAAAAGCATTGCGACACCAGATTGTGTGGTGGGTGGGCTTCATGGGCAGAGTGTGTAAGCAGTGGGGCAATCTAATCCCACTAGGAGCCACGAGGCGCCAGGCCCACCTGCTAGCACCCCATGCACGTTCTCCCAGCTCTGGCCATTAGCTTCGCAGAGCAGAGGGCCTCGAGCACAGTGGGAGTTCAGCCACCACATGCAGGGTCTAAGTGCAAAGTTCCTCAAGGCTATGACAAACCCTCTCTGACATGGTAGAGGGCACCTTGGCTGGGCTGTGACCGTCACTCCACCTGTTTGTTCTAGTTTTTATCCATTTCCCTTATTATGTGTACATTAGAGTCTCCATTATTTCAGCAAGATGCTTTTCCTATCACTATATGTTTAAATTTAAATGTTCATTAAAGTAATATATATTATTTTATCCATTATTTAAAATATTTTATTTTATTTTGAAAAGCAAAAACAAATAGCAGAAATAAAGATAGAAACAAGGTAACATACACCAATATATATGTTACAGATTTTCAAAACTCTGGGCAGCCTGCAGGACTGTGGTGAGCTCTGACCATCCTTAGCCCCCAGTTTGCAGGCATGGAGCTTTTGCTGGTGCCGCTCCAAACTTTTAAGAATTTGGAAAACTCTGAGTGGCCTGCAGGATGCAGGAGAGCTGTGACCTGTGGGCCCAGCTGGAGCAGGCACACAGCTTTCCTGGAGCCATTTAAGAACTTTGGCAGACTCTGGGCAGCCTGTAGGACTCTATCTGGGTGATTACTGGGAGTTTCAAAAAATGCCAAAATACAGGAGCAAAAGGCAATCTCAATTCACCAGCCCACCAGAACAAATCCAAGAGACAAAGACATACAAGAATTTGGAAATCATATACCTGAAATCTCCGAAATGATAGCAACTCATGTAAAGAAACAAGTCCATCAGGCTATAGAAGAAATAAGAGGGGCCAGGAAGATGGCTCAGTGGAATAAGCACTTTCTTGGCAAGAGTAAGAGCCTAAATTCAATCCCTGGTTCTGAAAGAAGAAGAAGGAGGAGGAGGAGGAGAAGGAGGAAGAGGAAGTGGAGGAGGA
>NW_004524696.1:8024838-8052881 GCF_000260255.1 Octodon degus | reverse complement strand
AAGAAGAAGAAGAAATAAGAGCAGAAATAATCTCAGGTCCAAAAAGAAAGGGCAACAATCATGAAAGAGTTGCTCAACACAGCTAAAGAAGACATAGATAGAAAGATAGAGGAGAACAGAAAAATGATGTAAACACTGAATGAATAATACAGGAAAGAATTAGAATGCATGAAACAGATTTAAACAAATATCCGGGAGGATATTAAGAACTCCATTGAAAGCTGACAAAACTGCTTGAATGAAACTGAAGATACATTTTTAGACCTTGAAGACAGTGTTGCAGCTAATGAAAGTGAAATAAAAGATCTTTTAAAACTAATAAGGAACCAGGAAATAACTATTCAACAGCTACAAGATAATGCAAAAAAAAAATAAGAAGAAGAATGACAGGTGTCAATGAAGCAGTGGGAGACAGCACAAATGACATAAAAAGAATATTTGCATAAGTACTAGTAGAAAATTTTCCAAACATGAGAAAAGAACCTGACATATAGCTAAGTGAGGCATATAGAACTCTACACAGCCATAATCACAATAAATCTATACCTAGATATAATAATCAAGATCTCAGAAATTCAGAAAAGAATATAATATTAAAAGCTGCTAGAGAGAAGAAACAGAACACCTACAATGAACAGCCCATCACAATCACAGCAGTTTTCTCAACACCAACCATCAAATCAAGAACAGTTTGGAGTAAAGTATTTCAGGTCATGAAAGAAAATAAGTTCCAACTCAGATTGATGTACCCTGCAAAATTATCTATCAAATTCAATGGCAAAATAAGATCCTTCCATGACAAAGAACAATTGAAGAAATTCACAACCACCAAACCACCCCTACAAAGAGTACTGACAGATATTCTAGAAAGAGAAAGAAGTAATTACAGCTTCAAGAACAACAGAAAGGAACCACCAAACAAGGCAAGTAATTAAAGAGAGGGGACAATCATGGAACTTATAACAGGAAAATAACATGACAAAGATAAGCCACTATGTATCAGTTATAACCATCAATATAAATGGCCTCAATCCACCAATCAAAAGCTGCAGACTGGCAGAATGGATCAAGAAAACAAAATCCACCAATGTGCTGCATACAAGAAACATATTTAACTCAAAAAGAAATTAATAGACTAAAAGTCAAAGTATGGAAGACAAACCTCCATGACACAGGAAATCAGAAAAAAACAGGGTGGCTGTCCTGGTTACTGACAATATTAACTTCAAACCAAAAACCATCCAAAGAGATAAAGAAGGTCACTACATACTTGTTAAGGAAAAACTGCAAGAGGAAGAGATAATAATAATAATAATAATAATAATAATATAATAATAAATACTTATGCACCCTATATAGGAGCGCCTTCCTACATAAGACAAATTTTAACAGACATGACAAGGCAAATGGACAATAATACAATATTAATGGTATATGTCTTAGTTACTCTTCTCTCATTGCTGGGACAAATACCCGACACCCAAATTGAAGGAAGGAAAAGTTTATTTAGCTCACAGTTCCTGGAGGTTTCGGTCTGTACTCAGCTGGCTCCAAGGTAGGGCAGCACATATCAGAAAGCAACTTTTCTTTTTTTTTTTTCTTTTTTGTAAATTAATTTTATTGAGAAACAAATAGCAATGAGACAGTTTCAAAACCAATTAGTGGGACAGTTTCAATAATTAGTACATTGCATACTGTTGTCTTCATAGTGGTTATTCATAGTACAAGATACAGACATGATATCCTGTTGAGACACTATTAGTACAAATCTTTCTTCTCATTGAATTAATAGAAAGGAGCTGTATATCTATCCTATTTTGTATATACAGATACAAAATGGTCCCTCATTTGTATCCCCATTTTTTGTTTAGTTTTGTCAGAGATGGGTATTCCATTGCCATTTAAATATTGTGTGTGAATTCAGCAAAATAATCCAATATCGTTCAGTAGTCCATAATAATAGTGGGTTTTCCATAGGATTGGCAGTGTCAGAAGTTGTTGACTTGAGCCCTTTATAACTAAGCATATTCATATGGCTTTACTTTTCATACCTCGTTTTTATACTTTTCTGTTGGATGGTTAGGACCAAGATAAAGCAAGACCTATATAACAAGAAATTTAATTTTTGTATCTGACAAGGTCAGTCAAATCCCCTCAGGATTTAGCCTGAACGCTGGTCCCGAAGTTTGTAGATCTTTTGTCAGTGTCAGCCATGTGAATGAGTCACAGCCACTGCTTGACCAATTTGCTCACAGAAAGCTATTTTTCATGGCTGTGGCAAAGAGCAAGAAAACAAAAGGAGGAGTAGTAGCAGCTCATGCAACTAACTTTTCTTCCCTCCTTACATTGAAATGCAAATTACCTGCCCCTGGTAGATACAGCATCCCACACCCACAATAATCAATCACAAACTCCAGAGGCCACGCCAAGACTGCATGAGGTTTTAGGGGGACAACTATGCACAAACCATAACAGGGTACTTTAACACACTACTGTGGCAAAAATATAGATCAAACAGACAAAAAATAAGCAAAGAAATACTAGAACTAAACACATTTGTGAAGAAATTCACTTGGTAAACCTTTACAGAGTGTTTCAGGCAGCAACAACAGAATACACATTCTTCTCAGTTGCACATGGGACATTCTCCAAAATAGACCATCTGCTAGCACATAGAACACTCATCAGTAAATGCAAAGGAATTGAAATTATCTCCTGCATACTATTTGATCACAGTGCAATAAAACTGGAAATTATTGACAAAAGAAACTACAAAAACACCACAAACACATGGAAATTAATAATAACCTCCTAAAAATCCAGTGGGTCACATGAAAATAAAGAAACTAAAAACTATTTGCAATCAAATGAAAATGCAGATACAACTTTGTGAAATTTGTGGGATGCAATGAAAGCTGTTTTAAGAGGAAAATTTATAACGGTAAATTCGGACATTAGAAAAACAGAACAAGCCCAAATAAATGATCTTATGCTGCACCTCAAGCTCCTAGAAAAACAAGAGTAAGTCAAGCCCAAAGCCAAAAGCAGGGAATCAAAAAGATTAGAGCAGAAATTAATGCATTGCAGATCAATAAAACAATACAAAGAATAAATTAATCAAAGAGTTGTTTCTTTGAAAGAATAAATAAAAGCCCTAGCCAGCCTAATCAAAAAGGAAACAAACAAACAAACAAATTCATGCAATAAAGAAGGAAAAAGGTGAAATCACTGCAAAACTTAGAGAAATTCAGAAGATCATGAATACCTAAATCCAAATTCTTGATTCTCACAGGATGGAAAATACAGAGGAAATGGCCAGTTTCCTAGATATACATGAAATACCAAAGCTGGGTCAAAAAAATATATATAGACTCTAAATAACTCAATAACAAGAAACAAAATTGAAAATGTAATGAAAAAATACCAACAACAACAAACAAAAGCCCAGGTCCTGAAGGATTGACAGCTAGCTGAATTCTACAAGAAATTTAGAGATTTAAAGGCAACTTTTCTCAAACTCATCAATGAAATTGAAAGGGAAGCAATTCTCCCAAACTCATTACTGGAGGCAAGTATTCTCTGATTCCAAAACCAGACAAAGATCCAACTAAAAAAGAGCACTACAGGCCAATCTCTCTGATGAATATAGATGTAGAAATCCTACAGTACCAGCAAACAGAATGCAGCAAGTCATCAAAAAGATTATACAACATGATCAAGTGAGAGTCATTCCAGGAATGCAGGGATGGTACAACATATGAAAATCCATAAATGTAATACAGCACATCGATAGACCCAAGAATAAAAACCATATGATCATCTCAATAGAGGCAGAAAAAAACCTTTGACAGAGTCCAACACTCATTCATGATAAAAGCTGTACAGAGAATTGGAATAGATGAAACCAGCAGGCAACATCATACTAAATGGGCAAAAACTGAAAGCCTTCATTTTAAAATCAGGAACAATTACCTGTTCCATGCTATGTCTAGGGTTTTGAGATTCAGACAGATAGTGAGGTTAAGCTCAACTGCCTATGTTGCAGAATAATAATATGATTAAGCTTCTCTTCTGGAGGGTTAAACTTAAGTTTGCAGACCAAAAGTTAGGGAAAAAGAAGGGCTACAAGGACAGCCAACAGTTTGGCCCTAGCCATTCAAGGTCAGTAGGAACATAAGAGAACCTGTACTGTAACATCCTGTAATTCAGTGGTGTCCCAAATTTTCTGATCAAGGAGATTATCGGACCACAGAAGAAAAGTGATTACATATAGTGTGCCTAAGGAGAGTCACATGGAGAGAAAACAGTCCCTCAGGCTTTCACAGAGAGCAAATTGGTCAAGCAATGGCCGTGACGCATCCACATGGCTGACACTGACAAAGGATCTACAAACTGCAGTACAGGGTTTCAGGATAAATCCTGAGGAGATTTGACTGACCTTGTGTCTTAATTACTCTTCTCTCATTGCTGGGACAAACACCTGATGCTCAAAATGCAGGAAAGAAAGGTTTATTTAGCTCACAGTTACTGGAGGTTTCAGTCCATATTCAGCTGGGTCCAAGGCAGAGCAGCGCATAGCAGAAAGCAACCTTTCATGGTGGCAACAAAGAGCAAAAGCATAAGGCAGAGGTAGCAGCAGCTCAAGCAGGTAACTTCTCTTCCCTCCTTACATTGTAATGCAAATTACCTGTTCCAGGGCAGGTGCAGCATCCATGCCCACAGTAATCAATGACCAACTCCAGAAGCTGCCCCATGATTTCATGAGGTTTTGAGGGGACAACTACCCACAAACCATAACACCTTGTCAAATACAAAAGTTACATTTCTTGTTATATAGGTCTTGCTTTATCTTGGTCTTAGCCATCTAGCAGAAAAGTATAAAAACGAGGTATGAAAAGTAAAGCCATATGAATATGCTTAGCTATAAAGGGTTCAGCTCAACAACTTCTCACCTTGCCAGTCCTACAGATAACCCACTACTATTATGAACTACTGGACTAAATTGTATTATTTTGCTGAATTCATGCACCTGCAATATTTAAATGGCAATGAAATACCCATCTCTGACAAAACTAAACAAAAACTGGGGATACAAATGAAGGACTATTTTGTACAAATTTTTATACAGATTTAATGCAATCTGGATTAGAATAGCATTAGTATACCTCACAGAGCTAGAGAAAACTTTCCTCAAGTTTTGTATATACAAAATAGGATAGATGTATAGCTACTTTCTCTTAATTCAATGAATAGGAAGATTTGTTCTAATAGTGTTTGTGGATGGGATATCATGTCTGCATCTTGTACTATGAATAACCACTATGAAGACAACAATATGCAATGTATTAATTATTGAAACCATCCTATTAATAGGTTTCAAAACTATCTCATTGCTATTTGTTTCTCAATAAACTTAATAAAAAAATAAAATCAGGAACAAGACAAAGATGCCCACTCTCCACTCCTATTCTATATAGTTATGGAAATATTAGCCTGAGCAATAGACAACAGAGAGAAATAAAAGAAATAAGGATTGGAAAAGAAGTGAAATTATTATTACTTGCAGATGACATGATACTCTACAAAAAGGACCCCAAAAACTCCACGAAGAATCATGTAGTTTTAGCCACCAAATTCAGCAACCTAGCAGGATTCAAAGTCAACACCCCAAAAATCAGTTGCATTTTTGTACACAAAGAATGAACACACTGAGACAGAAATTAGGGAAACAACACATTTCACAATAGCATCCAAAACAATTAAATAATTGGGAGTCAGTTTCATAAAGGACATAAAAGATCTAAACAGTGAAAATTATGGTACTCTGAGAAAAGATTGAAGAGGATTCGAGAAAATGGAAAAATATTCCATGTTCCTGGATAGAAAGAACCAACGTTGTGAAATGGCCATACTCCCAAAATTTTTATACAGATTTAATGCAATCTGGATTAGAATACCATTAGTATACCTCACAGAGCTAGATAAAACTTTCCTCAAATTCATTTGGAACCAGAAGAGATCCAGAATATCGAGAGCAATCCTAGGAAACAAAGAAAAGGTATCACAATCCCTGACCTGAAATTATACTATAAAGGTACTGCAATAAAATCATCATGGTAGTGGCATAGAGACAGATCTGAGGATCAGTGTAACAAATCGGAAGATGCAGATGCAACTGCAAACGCACTCAACCACCTTATCTTTGATAAATGTGTTAAACAGGTTCACAGGAAGAAAGAAATCCTCCTTAGTAAATGGTCCTGGAAAAACTGGCTTTCCACATGCAGAAGGCTAGAACTAGACCCGTGCCTATCACCATGAACAAAGCTCAGTCAAAATGGATCAAAGATTTAAATATTAAAAAACAGAAATACTAAATCTTCTGGAGGAAAATGTAGGTAGAAATCTTAAAGACATTGGGTTAGGTAGAGAGTTCATGAACAAAAATCAAACTGCACAGGAAATACTTTAAAGAATCAACAACTAGTATCTCATCTTTTTGAAAAGTTTCTGTACTTCAAAGCAAATCTCCAACAGAGTAAAAAGAAAATCAGAAAACTGGGAAAAAATTGTTTCTAACTGTCCCTCAGACAAAGGCCTTTTATCTAGAATATACAAAGAACTAAATAAATCAAGCCTCCCAAATTCAAAGACCCAATCCAAAAATGGGCATCTGAGAGGCACTTTTCAAATGAAGAAACACAAATTGCAAGTAAATATATGAAAAAATGTTCAACATCATTGGTCATTCAAGAAATGCAAATTAGAACAACACTGAGATTCCATGTCACCTTAGAGAGAATGGCTAACATCAAGCAGTCAACCAATAACAAATGCTGAAGAGGCTGTGGAGAAAAAGGAATTCTCCACCGCTGGTTGGAGTGAAGATTTGTACAACCACTGTGAAAGTCAGTGTGGAGATTCTTTCCAAAGCTAGGACTGGCAATCCCATTCAAGCCAGCTGTTCCTCTCCTGGGTATTTTTCCAGAAGAACTGAAAACCTCAAAGCACAGAGATATATATGCTCCCATGTTTATAGCAGTGCAAGTTGTTATAGCTAAACCCAGATGCCTATCAACTAAAGAATGGATAAGGAAGATATATTTTTACACAATGGAGTATTATTCAGCTATAAAACAGGATAAATTTGAGTCTTTTTTTTCAGTAAATGGATGTAGAGAACATACTCTTAAGTGAAAAAATCAGACCTGCATGTACAAACATTGTATTGTCTCCTTAGTGTGAGAACCTGAAAGAGAAAAATGGAATATGAAGGCACAATATACACTGGTAAAATGGAATGAATTTATTCAAAATGAAAGAGTTACTGAGTTGAAGAGGACAGGTGAAGGAGTTGGGGAAAAAGATTTATCTATGTATGTAAGCAGGATGGTTTGGACAACTGTACTGTGCATTTCTGCTGGTCTATGGAAGGAAGCAGTTAATGCTTAATTTGTTTCATTTCTTTTTTCAATTGTTTCTCTTTTTTGTCTTCTTAATTTCTTATGTGTTATAATCTCTTTAATATAATTGTTAAATTAAAAATAATATATTTTTATAGTTTAAAAATTTTAGATATATTTTTATACAACCACAACCACAGAAAAGCATCCTTGGTCACCACTTCCATGCCATTGCTCACTTTCAAGTCTTTCAACTTTGATTTCTCACTTCTATTTATAAAACATGAGTTTTGAGGCTACTTGATGACTTCTGAGTTTGAGGCATGCCTGGCCTCCTTTCTGCTTGGGGGATGGTCAGGGCTTGGGTTTGGAAACACAGGCCTCCAAGGTCTTTCTGCTTCTCCCTCTCCCTCCACTTTTGTAGGTTGTCTGTATGACTGCAAGTCAGAGAAAGCTGCGGTTATCTCTATGCAGTTATTGTTCATGGGCGGCCACGCAGGTTATCAACTGACAGTGACAGACACTAACATCTGTTATCTTCCTCTTCTATACAGAGGAAGAGAGATTGTATGAATGTTGAAAATTTTTCACTATTCAATCGTACAGGTAATGCTGAATGCATTTGGATATCCTGAAGCAAATCTCAAGGATCATGTTCTTTCTCCCACACATACTTCTATGTATTCCAGAAAGATAAGAAGCTTCCCCTTCACCTCACCACAATACCATTTTCTTGCTCAGCTAAGCTGGAAGTCGTTGCTGGATGCCACCTGTATCAATTTCCTCCTTTGTCCAGGGGGTCTTCTTATGGCATCCAAGTGCTACTGTGCATGAGAATAAATCTCAAAGCGTTGAACTGGGAGGCCCTGGGACTAGGTTTTGGCCATAGGCTCTGGACAGATGATGTGTACGATGTGATGTATGCAACTTCCTGGCAGGATGTGTGAAAAGATAGGCCTCCCTCCCCCTCTTCCTGTGAGACATGCCTTCATGGCAGGGTGGGAGCAACCACATGAGACCACTAGGGTCAAGGGGGTACTGCCTGCCTTGGAGGCCAAGCTCAGGAAAGGAGGGGCTGGATCCCTGAGCCACGGAGCTACCTTCCCCGTTAGGTGCCTCTGGAGAGAAACAAGCTTCTTGGTTGTTGGCTTCAGCCATAGTTCTTTGTCTGAACAGCCAAAATCAGATCCTAAGATATGATTATATATTCTTTCTCATACAAATTGCATTTTGCCTGGCATTAAGAACTGCCTTGATGTTTGTTTGTTTTGTAGGACGGAGAATTATAAGTGTTTTTGTTTTTGTTGCTGTTGTTTGCTTGTTTGTTTGTTTTTGCTAACTGGGAACCTTGTGCTTGATGATTAAACCTAGGGATTTCTCACTGAAATACATTGCCAGTCCATTTTTAAATTCTGATTTTGAGACAGTGCCTTGCAAGGCTGCCTCAGCCTCCCAGAGTGCTAGGATTACAGGTGGGTGCCTCCCTGTGATCCCAGAAGCCCTGCACTCCACTCTGTCCTGGCCCCCTCCTTTTACATGACTTGCTGTCACTTGGCAAGGCATGTCCTCTAAAAGCCTCTGAATGTGTCTTGTCACATCTTTTCCCTTTGTTCTTGATAGATAACACAGTTGGATTTAGATTTCAGGCAGGAAATTCTTTTCCTCAGAAGTACGAACGCCTTGGTCACTGCTCCTTGTTCTGGTGTCTTCCTCACTGCCTAATCTTTGTGTATCACCTCCTTCTCCCTGGAAGCTC
This sequence comes from Octodon degus, assembly GCF_000260255.1. Classification (NCBI taxonomy): domain Eukaryota; kingdom Metazoa; phylum Chordata; class Mammalia; order Rodentia; family Octodontidae; genus Octodon; species Octodon degus. Next base: position 8,043,722 of record NW_004524696.1, on the reverse strand, counting down.
CTGAGCTCGTCCCGGTCTTGGGTGCTGCTCTCCGCAGGGCCAGGATCTGAGCCTCTCCTCATTCCTTTTTACCGACAGACAGTGCCTACTGTCAGTGGTTCCCTGCCTGTAAAGCAGTGCTCAAACCCTGGAAAGCTCTCCTGCTGCTGCCTGGCCCATGCCCCAGCCCACCCTCCGTCTTCTCTCTCTGGGATGTCTTTAGGGTAGAAGCTGGACCTTTGTATTTGACAGTTTTGTATCATATTTTTGTTCCACCATCTTCATATGTTTTTGTTCATCTTTTCAAATAGCTCAACTTCCTCAAATTTTCCCTTGAATTTTTATTTCTACTATCTTTTTTTAATTTCTAAGCATTTATTCTTAAATTCTGCATAGTTTTTTTACACTGCAATATCCTTTTTAAATATCATTCTAAATGTATCTCATACCTTTTTCTGGCTTCCTGTATTCTCTGCGTCTCTTCTCTGCTCCTTTTCTACTTTCTCCTTTTTCATGTCCTAGATGATAGAGTTTTGGTAAATGTGTAATTGAAAGTTGGCTGGCCTGGAGAAAACACTGTTCAGGTGTTGTCCAATTTCTGTAGTATAAATATTCCCACTATTACCTATTTCAAGCTAACAACAATAGGCTCTCAAATTAATAAATGTCTTATGAGCCAGGAAAACCCAATGCAGTGCAAAGCTGGCTGATTTCCCACAAAAGTCCTGTGCCTCAACTGCCCATTCCTATTGGAGAGAGAAGCATAAGCATGCAGCCTGCTTCACAGGGGCTCTGCCCAGGCCTGTCTCTGTGTTGAGGTACAATCCATGCACCATTTGATTAGCAGTAAGGCATACACACAGTGGCTACAGTACACTTGCCGCTTGAAGCCATCTTCGCAGTGAGTCCTGGGGCACTTTCATGACCTCCAAAGGACTCACATCCTTGGGCTTCACCCCCAGTCTCACACCACCAGCTTTGAGGGAGGTAGTGAGGAGGGCTGGGGTGAGCCTTGGGTCTGAGTGTCACTTGTTATCTCATCATATATTTCAGACATTCTTTCAGCAGTTTTGGGTCCCCAAAGTCAGGCTCATGTGACTCAGCCCCTAGATGGATGTTGCGGTCTTCAGCAGATCTGCAGCAGAGCTGGAGGGGGAGTAGAAAGTGATAAGGTAGAAACAAAGCAGAGGGTGCGTGCTGCAGTAGAGCTGGGGTGCCAGGGCTGACTCAGGAGGGAGAACTCAGTCATTCAGAGGTCTTGAAAACTGCATGTTCTTTGTGCTCAGATCACCCCTAATTATAAATTAGAAGGAAATCAGAACAGGCAAGAATTGGGCTCACTGCCTAATGGCATTTCTTAAGTGAAGGCCACATCTTTCAAGTACCAACTCTGCTGTCAGATGATCCACTGTGGGATAACTAAGCCTGCCTCTCCTCCTCCAGACTCCTTCCCAGAGGTTGGCACACATTTTATTAGGACTTGGTGGGCTAGTGCCCTGCCCAAGAAGACAGGGCCTGGGGCACTTTTCATCACCTCCAAAGGAGGCGACCCTCTCACTCCTCAGTGCACCCCTCTGTGAGCGCCCGCCCATGACTCCAGAAGGTGACTCCATGGGTGGCAGGAAGGACCCTCCGCCCTCACCCTTGATGAGGAATCTGACTCCCAGATAAACAGAGAATGAAATTTGTCCTCCTTGTGCTTCCATCAGTCTTAATTATGTGACCCTGGCAGCTTTAATTTCCACCCTCTAAACATAAGCAACATAATGTAACATGTCTAAGTGAACTGTGGCTCCCAAAAGTTGCTACAAAGAAATAGCAACGAACGCTTTTTCTCACGGGAGCCTCTGGGAGCAGCGCACCTGAGGCAGTTTGGATAAGGGTGCCGGCCCCTCCCCCTCATCTCGTGTCACTCCTACAGGTTAGGGTTTATCTGTCTTCCAAGAGTCTGGCTTTCTAGTGTAGCTGAGTTCGATTGATTCCATTTTAGCAATACTCTACAGGAAAAAAAAAAAAAAAAAGCCGGTCCTAGATTTGGCCCTAGAGCCTCACAGGGCACAGATGAGGGCTCCGTTGCTGTTCCCAGAGGCCTGTCATTCAGGGTCATGAACCACCCCTGTGGCTCCACATCCAAGATGTTGCTGGCTGCTATCACCCTCAGCTCAGACACAGTTCCATGGTGGGTTCTCCTTAAATGAGATTTTTTTTGTTGTTTGTTTTGGGTTTTTTTGGTTTTTAGTACAGGGTCTGCAGGGTCTCACTATGTAGCAGATCGGACTTGTTGTGATCCTCTTGTTTACAGCTTCCCAAGTGCTAGGATTGTAGGCACGTGCCACCATGCTGAGTCTCAGTTGCAGTCTCAGCACACCCCGGGGGGGGGGCCAGTATGGCAGGCCTGGGAATGGAACCCTGGCCTCTGTGTCTGCCTAAGCAGGCACTTCAATCCACTGAGCTATTTGGCCAGCCTGAGTTTGTTTTTAAATATGAAAAACAGTAACATTGTTCACCATCAGCAGGTTTATCTAGTTTCCCAGAGATCAGAATAAGAGAATTCTCGGAAGACCCGATTGTCTTTCTAGAATTCCAGTGTAGGAAGCATGTGACTATTTCCCATTCAACTTTCAGACTCCTGTCTGGTGAAAATGCACCTGGAGACACATGGTGGCAGTGCCCACGGCAAGCTGGGTGTTGTGCTGTCCCCTGAAGCACACATGGAGGGCATGTGAGGGAACCTGATTGGAGGCCCCCGTCCACCTGTCCCATGTCATTCTGCTCAGAGATTAGTGGTGACGTTTGGTCTGATATTGGAGATGTGGTGCCTCTGAAGAAGCACTTGTCTGTTTTCTCAGATGTATATATAAATTGGCGTCCCACATTTAGGACACCTCTCCATTCCACACTGAGAAATAGTTATCAGCAGAACCAGAAGCTCTTACTTCCAAATCCTTTTCTAGCTCTTCAGCTTTATTTTCATTTCTAACATTTACCCAGAACCCTTTGGTGGAGTACAGTTGTGGCCAGTGGCAAGTTTTTAAGTAATATTCATGCAGCAAAGGCAATGGGCACTAAAGCCAGAGCAGAAAGCGTAGTTCTCAGGTGGAGTCTGAAGGTGGGTGCCTGAGGGAAGTACAAGTGTGCATGACAAGGAAGCAGTGAAACAGGATGGCATTGTGGTCACCCTGTCTGGTCATCTGGAGAGAATTAATAATCAACTAATCAAAGTATTCAGTGTTTTTTGTAGGCATCCAGGAGCCATCCAGGACTCCAAGTGCCTGACACTCACTGATGTAACTTTTACTAACCTTCTAAGACAGGGAATCTGAGGCAGAGGGAAGATGAGTAGTTTGTAAAAGGTCAAACAGAAACATTTCAAATGGCTGACTTCAGATTCGAATCTCAGGGTGTCTAATTCCAGAGACCTGTGATTTTAAAATTGTGCTATAACCAATACGCAATCAGATACATATACAGTAAGCCCCAGCTTGGTGAATTTTACACAGATACACACCCCCTACAAACACCTCCAAGAGCAAGATGTAGTCTGTCTTTGGCACCCAGGTTGTCATCACTATTCTGACTTTTGTCACTGTGGTTACATCCAGGCATTTCTTACAATCATAGAGCTGGAATTGCATATTTTGTACTATGCCGTGCCTGGTTCTTTTCACCAAACATTTCCTCTGAAATTTATCCCCAGTGTTTGTGTTGATGGGATTTCCTTTTGTGCTGTGTAGTATTTAGTGTATGGAAATACCACAATTCATTCATTTATCTGTCCTACTGTTGATTGAAATCTGACTTGTTACCAATGTTCAGATGTTACCAACAAAGCTTTTATAAAACTCAAATTTTTGTGAACAAAAGCACTTGCTTCTGTTGGGAGTGTTTAGCTTTAGCAGAGAATGTAGAACAGTTTTCCAAAAACACTTTCTCTGGTTTAGGTTTCCATCAGCAATGTAGTAGAGAACACCATATTTTATTTCATATCTTTGCCAATATTTGGCTTTGTCAGTCCTGTTCATTTCAGTCATTCCAGGGAGGGGTACAGTATATCATTGTGATTACTCTCCAAATGAATAGTGGCACTAAGACACTTTCAGGTAACTAATCAGTCATTTGGATATCCTACATTGGCAGTACCTATGGAGTCTTCAGTCCATTTAAAAATCGAGTTGTAAAAAAATAAATACATAAATAAATAAATAAAGATGGAGTTGTTAGTATTTGTCCTCAACAATTTGCAAGTGCTCCTTATATTTGGATATTTATTGCTATATGTATCACATGTACCTTATCTGGCTTCCCTCTTCACTTTCTGAGTGTTATATTTTGGTGAGAAATGATTATAATTTTAATGGGGTCCAATAAAGTCAGTCTTTTCTTTTATAGTTCAAGTTTTCTGCATATTATTTAAGAAATCTTTGCTTACCTCAAGCTCATGAAGATTGAAGATGTTTTACTCTTTTTTCTAGGAATATATATATATATATATATATATATATATATATATCAAAGGAATCTTTTTTACAACTGATAGATACCATGAGGGGTTACACCTTATTTCAAAGGATGCTAAGGACCTTAGTATGTAAAATCTTACCATTTAAAAATACTTATTTATTTTTAAATTTTTTTTTCCTTAGGAATCTTATTCCCCTATGTTTCATATTTAGGTCAAACATCCATCAAATGTGGTATAGGGTTTCGGGATAAATCCTGAGGGGATTTAACTGACCTTGTCAGATACAAAAGTTACATTTCTTGTTATATAAGTCTCACTTTATCTTGGTCTTAACCATTCAGCAGAAAAGTATAAAAATGAAATATAAAATTATTATATTAATTATTATATATTAGTTATTATATTATATAATTATTATATTAATATGCTGATCTGTGAAAGGCTCAAGTCAACAACTTCTGGCATTGCCAGTCATATGGATAACTCACTACTATTATGGACTACTGGACTATATTGGATTATTTTGCTGAATTCACACACCTACAATATTTAAATGGCAATGGAATATCCATCTCTGACAAAACTAAACCAAAAAAGGGAATACAAATGAAGGACCATTTTGTATCTGTATATTCAAAATAGTTAGGATATACAGCTACTTTTTCTTAATTCAATGAACAGGAAGATTTGTTCTAATAGTGTTTGTGGACGGGTTATCATGTCTGCATCCTGTACTATGAATAGCCGCTAAGAAGACAACAATATGCAATGTATTAATTATTGAAACTGTCCTACTAATCGGTTTTGAAACTGTCTCATTGCTATTGTTTCTCAATAAAATTATTTTTTTAAAAAAAATCCATCGAAGACTGCCCTTCCTCCTCTCCCCTTCATCCAAATGGAACAGATGGTCCTAAATGGAAAAGTAAAGCAAGAAGGAGGAGAAGGCCTCCATCTCCTCCACCTTGTCCTCATTTACTCTTCTTGTATCCCTCACTGAAACACTAAAGGCCAGCTTCGAGGAAATAATCATTTCTTACTAAGCTGAGGGCTGACTTAGCTCTCTAAGGGAAAAGGAAGGCTCATACTGGCTTGGATGTTCCCCTGCACGAATTTAGGTCAGGAAATAGCAGGTTGACTTAGGCGTGTGGGTGATATCATTGTCACAGTTTCTGAACCATGACATGGAACCATGGACAAGCCAACTCTGCATGACGACCCAGCACAGGGCTGCCCAACCCACATCTGTCCTTCTTTCCCCTGTCCCTGCAACCTTAGTTAAGTGACATATGACTTCACAAAGCTCTCCCAGAAAAAGAAACAAAGCTATCCTTGGCCACTGCTAGCTTTTTCAAGGTAAAGGAGAATCCCAGAGGAATAATGTGCTCAAACGTATGTTTAGAAGGAGATCTGAGTAGCCCTTGAGAGGCAACAATGTTCCTGCCATGTGGAGCCCCAGAGCTTGGGGCTTGGCTGTGCCCTGGAACCTGGGCAGCAGGCAGCCATGGTGAGCTCCAGGCATACGCTCCTCCCACTCCCCCTTGGAGTACATGCAGTACACCTGCTGTGACAGGCCACTGTAGCACTGTCTTCCCCCAGGCCATGGCTGGCAAACCAGGCTGCAGCAATAGCTTTGCCTTTTATTTTCACCCTAATTTGACTTCCTTTCTGGTTTTGGCCCATTGGAGATAACTTGGAAAATACGATGAAGAATGTATTACATTCTCAAAAGTACCCATGGTCTTAGGCACAAGATTTTGCTATATCCCCTCTCTCATCTTCTACTGTCTAGCCATTGCAAAGGATGAGTTTCAGGAACATCAGTTACTTTGAAAGACAACTCAGGTCTCCAGCCCAGTCCCACTAAACTGCAAAGGATAAGGCCAGCCTGGTGGTGGTCATCCTTGGTGCTGCTTGCTGGGCTCAGGAGAGTTCAGGCTGCGTGGCTATGAGTGTGGTGCTAACATCCTCAGGGTGGGCGGCAGCAAATAAGCACCCCCCCTTCGATAATTAGGGCACTGAGGATGTCAGGTGCCATGAGAAAGAAACTGGGAGGGGCAGGAACAAACCAGAGTCTCTTGTTGTTCTGCCCACCTCTGAGACGCCGCTTCCAACCTGCAGACGACAGAGCAGTTTGCAAGCAGCAGGTCACAACCCATTCGCTTGTTGTGAAATCCATTTAATGAGTCCTAACTACCATTTAAAAGAGGAATAGAATAGAACAGGACTATCTATTTCTATTATCATAACAGAAATGGTGATTTCCATCAGGGAATCGCTCATCAGAGGGTGTTGTTTATGACCTTTTATTTCACTTCTGCGTGTAGGTGCTGGTTAAGCTGTAAATGTGCTTTTCTCAGCCAGACTAGGTTAAGAAAAGTTGGAAGGGCATGATATAGAAAGAGGAATTCAGAGGCTGCCTGTGGCAGCAGGTCCAGCTTTTGCAGATGAGAAAACGGGAAAGAAAAGTTGGGGGGCAGGGAGGCAGCAGAGCTCTAGAGACCCTCAGAGCAGTTTGCAAGTCAAGGGTGGCCTGAGCTGTGGCACCACTGTAGAGGGCACATTTCAGCACACAATTAGGACACCAAATGGTGTCCTGTCCTGTGCTCTCCCTCCTTATCTTCCAGGCACATCCATCCCCTGGACCTGCCATTTCAGGGACCCATCCACCTGACATGCTTTTTCTGGAAGAGACTCTTACAATGAGCCCAAACCACACCTCTCAAAATCAGAGAACAAGGAGCAAATGCTCAGCTCAGGCCTGTCTTGCCTCAGCTGTCTCCCACTCTTCCCAATCTCTTATTTTGAAGTAAATCCTACTTATTATATCATTTTATCTATTAATATGGTAAGTATGTTGGCATCTATTTTTTAACATAAGGAACCTTAAAGAAAACACTGTTACCATTTACAAATCCGACAATAATTTCTTGTTACCAAATCTTAGAGTTCAGTTCTGGGCGCTGAGTTACCTCCAACAACCTGGCATCATCAGAACAATGCCTTAAAACAACAGTGTTCAAATCTCACACTAACGGAAAGCTGAGAGGCTTGGGGTATTTAGTTGAGGATAAGACCCCAGGAGATCTGAGAAAGGGAGAGCGAATTCCAGAAAGCAGCAGTGGGGTAAACTAAGAGAAATAGATGGGCAGCAATTCTGAAGCAACCTAGGAAAAACTTTCTAGCCATCAGTGGTGGTGACACATCATCCATGTGTCATCCAAGGAACAACTTCCTTGAAGTTGTTCAAGGAAGCTAGCTGTGCACCACTTCAGGGAATGGCACAAGGCAGCATTGTCCAGGTGTGGGGTGGCCTGCACCTGTACCCATCCCTTCTCACATAAGTCCTGACTCCAAGCCCCTCTTCCCACTGGCTCACCTTTACAAGCCCACAGGAATCTCCACTGCCCCCTGGGTTAGTGTGCTAACCTCCGTTGCTCCCAGAAGGAGGTAGATTCCAAGCCTCCTTGTCAAGGGCAGCTTCAGGGTAGGCACTGTCTCACCAATAAGTACTGGTCACTATGTATGGCCTAGCTGGGAGTATAGTCCTGGGAATATTGCTAGTCCACGTTCCCTAGTCATCGAATGACCACACTCTGGAGCTGAGCAGAGCTGGTGCTGAGCCTGGGGACATCATCACTGTCTCATGTCACAGTGGGTGGAAGCATTAACTGGACACCTTGAGGCACAAAGTGCCATGTATCCCATCTCCTCTCTTCTTGCTGCAGAACTGGCACACAGATGGCTAAGGTGCAGGGTCTTCAGAGACAGAATGGCACTTTTAGGGATCATGGGATCAGAGACCTTAGTCACATTTGATCCTGCAATATTGCCAGCAGTGGATATCTGAACCTAGGGCACAGGCTTCCATGTGACACAGATGACCTGGGTGCAGGATCAAGCTGAGAGCCCTGGGCACACCCAAGTGCAGTTATTACCAGCAGGGCCTTTAGGATTTCTTTTAAAAACAAACTAATATCCTGAGAGGCTTTAAGATGTCCCTCTACCTCACCACCTCACTTCTTTTTGTAAAGTTCTTTATTCCCACTAAATTAAAAGTGCACTCACAGGGCTAGGGAGATGGCTCAGTAGATTTAAGCGCTTCCCTGGCAAGCGCAAGAGTCTGAGTTCAATCCTCATTTCTGTCAAAGAAGAAAAAAAGCGCACTCACAGATACAGCTTATAACCCTACGAAGACAGGGCTTTGTTGAGACCCTGGCTCCACACTGAGACTCCTGGTCCAGGTGTCTACAAACATCCAAGCCAACAGGCTTCTGAAGGTCAAGATGTCATGGTCCACCCCCACCCCTACCATACACTGCAAATCCTTAAGCCCATGGGCTGTACTGTAGTCAGAACACAGCTCCTGTTTACATGGCAAATGATAGACATGCAGTAGACCCTTGGAGGTATCTGTTCATTGTGGGCATCTGTGCCAAAGGTGCCTCCCTGCCCCCATCCCCCATCCTGTTGCTATAGCCTCAGGCTTGGGCACAGTGGGATTCCTCAGCTATGCTCATCACAAAGGCTTTGCTTCTCTTCTGCATGCTCTGCCCCTTGCTCAGGAGCTGTCTCTGAGCTCTCACATCATCCACTTACCTTGGAAGCAGACAGTCCGGTTCGCTGTGATGGGAGGGAGGTGGGGCTCTGAACTCCTAAACTGGGGACAGAAGAGGGAGGTATATTTTCAACCCCTTCAATGGAATCACTTCTAAGAGTCTTATCTGAAAATAGCTCCTCAATTTCACAGATAATTAGGAACTCGCTGTGGAACTCCATTAAACCTCACCCAGCACTCTGTGCCCAGGAGCCCAGAGACTTTCAGTTAATCATCTCACCCAGTGTCACAGGCACAGTCTGCACCTGAGAGTTTGAGACTTCCCATGGGACATGAGCACAGGGCTTCTGGGTCCTGCTGGAACACAGTGGCACAGCAGGGGAAAGAGACCCAACTGCCCAGCCCATCCTTGTCTGGCCCAGTCCTCACTGTGATGTCTCAGGCCAACAACACTCAACATGTTCTGTGCATTCATCAGCAGCCTCCATGGTCATCCCTGATTGGGAGTCATCCTTGTACATGAAGATGCTGTGGTGGGAATTTCTGAGCAGGTCCAAGATGAGTAGCCTGTGCTAGAGGAGGACAGTTGAGCTGAGCAGGAGGTGGGAGGTCGGGTCCTGCAGGAGATGAACAGATACACCTGTTTGTATCTGTCTGAGGACAGTGACAAGGGGGAGACAGAAGTGGCTGCAGACAGGCTGGAGGCCAGGCTTCAGAGTCAGATATGATAGAAAGTTAAACCTGAACAGCTGGGAGGCTGGAGATGCTGCTACTAGTCATGGTGCAGATGACACAAGAATGAGTCCTGCAAAGCGGTCCCCTCCCAGTCCACAAAGTACCACTCTGAGACTGTGAGAAGTCTAAGTCCTGACTTAGACTGGGTCCTGCTGGAACACAGTGGAGGCCCACCAAACCCCACTGCCTCCCTTACCTCTCTCTGCATCTTTTTTTTTTAATTTTATGTATTTGGTACAGGGTCTCCCTATGCAGCTTAGACTCACAGTGATCCTTTTGTTTCAGCTTCCCCAGCACTGGGATTACAGGTGTGCACCACCATGCCCAGTCTTGGTAGCCAGCTCAGTGCACCTGGGATGGGGCTGGCAGGGCGTGTGGTACTACAAGACGTGTGGTACCAGCATCTTGTACTTGCAGATACTTAGACCACTGAGCTATCTCTGAAGCCCTTCTTTCAGTATCTTTATTTGTTTGTGTTACGATAACAAAATATCCCAGGCTGGTATTCATAAAGGAAAAGGCTCACCTACTTAGCTCATGGTTTAGAGGTCTGAGAGCATGGTACCATGTTGGTGCAAGAACAGTCTTTGTGGTGATGGCATTGGGGTGTGTGCTCTATAAGAGGGAAAAGGATATCACGTGCCAAGAGAGCAAGAGGGGCCAAGCTCACCAATTCTCAGGAAGAACTGCAAGGCTCAAACCTAAGAGACCAGCGTGAATCCCCCATGACCCAGGCCATCCCCATCCTGATTGTCCCTCTTCGAGTCAAACTCTTCGAGGTCCCACCACGTCCCAGTGCCACTAACTTAGGGCAGGCTTCCAGCAACAAAGCTGTGAGGACAAGCCCATCAACCAGAACTCTCATCTTCCAGCAGAGATGTGCCATGAGTGCCACAGTGCTCTGTGCTAAATCATTCCCATCATGGCCTCATTTTGGAGTGGTGCTTCCTCAAGTGCCAGAGCTGTAGGATTCAATGGAGCCAAGTGGACCAGCATTCTCTGGCCAACTGAGACTCCTCCTATAACACCTAAAAGGCCCTCTGGCATCTACACACAGCTAAATGTGTGTATACACAGCAGGCTGACAGTGACCCTGGCCAAGACTCTGGGGAACCTGGACACAAGTAGCCCAGCCCAACTGGATGGGTTTGGAGCAGAAGTCCTGGGGTCCCTCTCTAGGGACCTATGGGTTTGGGCCTGAAGATCTAATCCAAAGCCAGCCACTCCCTGAGATCTTGGACCACAGAATTCTCACTCAAGAGACATCCAAGCTTAGTTCCTAACCTCTTTCCTTTGTCAGTACTCAGAGCGCTCAGAGCAGAGGTGGATCTGAACCCACAGACTAAGACAGAGCTGGGCAAGGGGACAAGAAAATCAGGCCACAATTTGGGGCTGCATCTTCCAGCACACCATGCACCTTAGCAACCATGCCACTGACTGAGGGCAAACCTAATGTGCTGAGTAGAATGTGTTAAAGTCACATTTTTCCATGCCTGGACAAGGAATTGCAAGAAAAGTTGTGTTCAAACAGGCTTTTAGGTGGTTATGGGACATATAAGGCAATGTATGGGAAGCATATGCTTTATGAACTCTTCTTCCTTCCCATGCAGAAATCTCTCAGGCATTCTATTTAGAGAGGAAATGCAGAGCTTCAGCATATGCTAGATCCAGCAAGATGATGCTCTGGGGTCTCACCTCTGTGCTCCTGTCTTCAGGGAAATTCATCCCCAGAACAATGCAGCTGGTTATTAATCACAGCATGATCCACATGGAGCCCAAGCACTCCTGAACACAGAATTCCGGGAGCCACACTGGTGAAGCAGATTAGGACACACAAAAACAAGGCTCTTTGGCCTCATGCTGGAGGCTCGTGGCTTGAAGATGCTGCTGCTGAATTTATGTTGACCAAAAGCAACACAGGACCCAGAGCCTCCCTACCTTGGCTGAAATCAAATATCCTCTTGCCCCTGAGGTCAGTGCTACTCCGGGGGAGTCATTAGATGCCAGCAGCACTCTGATTTGCTGGTCCAAATTGATGACTTTCCAGATTATAATTAATGTCATTGGAAGGCATGGCACAAACTGCTTCATGATTAATGATGAAGATGGATCTGCTGAATGTGAGAGACTCCACTGTCATCAGTGAATGATTAAAAACAGATCCAGACGGCTTCTTCCCCAACAGTGGCTAATTAGTTTCATGTGTCTGTACTGTTTGGCTTGAGAAAGAAAGGGAGGAGCCAGCCTGGATCCAGAAGTATTACATGGCCATATTTAACTTTGATCCCTGGTGACTGGCCAGGTGGATGCTAAAGTCTTCACAATTTCTTTTGTGAGTGAGTTGGCTAACTTTGGCAGGTCCACTCACATTTTCCCCATAAAAGAACCTCATGTCTGGTACAGCTCTGCCCAGACCACCCCACCATGCGGTATTATTTCTAGAGGCATTAACTCAACCTTTTGTGAAATTCTTTGAGATATACCCAGGGTATTAAAATGCTATTTAAGTCACACCTTATTTATGTTCCTAAATACTAAGTGGTAGATAGAAAGCACATTGCAGAAGTAGACTTGGTATTCTTGCAAATATGGCTGAGTTTCCTGATTTACTCTCAGCTTGAGTCAAGTTCCTCTGAAGTTGCTGGGAGATGCACTTACGCTGAGGGTGCTGGAGCTCTGCTGCTTAGCTTCCTTGGCTTCAGTATGTCCTTCAAGAGGCAAATGACTGTTTTGACACCAGGCCTCCTAGGCTGGCAAGCATCATCTCCATGAATGTCTCAGTCTCTGCCCCCTTGTCTATCTTTTCTTCCTTTGTTGTTTTTGCTACAAAAATAGAAATATTATGTTCTTGTTTGGCCTCTGGCTTAGGAACATCCTCATGGTGAGAGAGATACTGGAGGGGCCCCAAACTGGGGTATGACAGGGCCCTGGAAGTTCACTGAACTGCAAAGCCACAAGTCAGTGATAGGTATCTCCGCAGTGAATCCACTTCCCATTTTTGAAGTGTTTCTAGGAGTTCACAGAGATGGGTCTATGCAGGCAGAGTGAGGGCATACAGACCCAAGGGACTGGCCATCATGCCCACTGAAAGGGTTTGCAAACAGGAGATGCACAGTGGCTTGTGCTTCTCTCTTAATACCCATCCCATGCCCTGGTGTTTGTCCTCCAGGGCCACATCACCTTGGATGGAATGGCAGCCCAAGAGATGGTGACTCCTCACCATGCGTGTGCAGGTTGTCCAAGCAGCTGACAGCAGCCCTCAGCTCTGCAGGGCACTTTGCTCTGGGGACTCAAGTTGATGCCAACAGCTAGTTACAAAATGGTGTTCACTGGTCCCAGGGGCAAGGGACAGCCCAGGTGACATTCCTGGAGGCTGTAACTGAAAAGAAGAGTGATGGGACATCCCTGGGTCTGTTCCTCTGGGGTACTGACCAGAAGAAAGGCCTGTGTGGCTGCTGGGCTTGTGGGGGAGGACCTGAGGGACTTGATCCATTTCTTCTTGCTGGACAGTGCTTCCTGGCCACAGCTCTTCTGGATGCGGCCCCTCTGCTTTGGCCATCTTCCAGTGTTGTGTTCTCTCCATGCTTGGCTTTCCTGGCGTATGCAATCCGAAGTCAGATCATTCTCAGAATCATCCGAACTCACTGAGAGGCTAGTTCTTTTCTGCGAATGGTAACCAGGGTCTTTGTTCAAATTTAGAGGTTTTGTTTTGCATAGAAAAAAGTTAATATATTTTAGAGCTCCCTAAGAAATGGACTGAAATTATTTGGAGAACCCAAATGTGCAGTAAGAAGTAGAACGAGTATTTATGGCCACAGTATTCAGTGTGAGTGAATTTTCTGGTTAACTCATGGTTGAATGGGAAAACCCTTTATTTTTAACTCTTGGTACAAAGAATCTTATCCCTCCAAAGCTGAGCACAATACAGAGGCTTCTGAGCAGGTTGGTTATTGTGCTGTGAGCCCAGTGAATCTTGTAGAAGTAGCCTCAGAAAGAGAAGGAAAATTGCACAAAGGATGTCCCCATGGATCTTCTGTCACTGATGCACAATACATTACCTGAAACTGAGCAGCCCTGCACCTCAGAAGCTATAGGTGAGGACCAGTGAGGCAGACTCGGGGGCTTGGGCCCAAGTCCCCTGAGTCTCAGCCAGTGCCTCTGTCAGCCTCGCTCCAGTGAACTTGGCAGCTGCTACAGTGTGGCCACAGAACTCAGCTTCTCGCTGTCTAGCCTCTGCACAGCCAGGGAGTGAGCAAGGACAGCCTTGGAGGGGAGCACAGCCTTGGAGTCTGAGCTCCAAGGTGGTCCTCTCACTTTGGTTGCATTCCTCTCATTTGAGGGGGCAGGAGCCCAGCCCACACAGGACAAGATGGGGCCTGCAAGCCAGCAGAGGGGGCCTTGGCCTTCTTTCATGCAGTCCACCTTTCATCCTTTGATGGAAGAACCTCAGGAGCATGTTTTGGGCAGACAAAGGGAGCAGGTGCCCTCAGCCTCTGTCTCCAGCCCACTCCCATGACACTGTGGACTCTGTTGGCTCTCGGACCTTCCCCTCTGTGGTTCGGGGAAGTCAGCCAGAGGTGGGTCCCTAGCACTGACATTCATCTGTTCTTTCCAAGGGGAGAGATAGGCTGGTGTAGATAGGCAGGAGGATCTGCCCCCTTGGAGCCCACAGGGTCCCCACCCCATACCTGATGTCTGGCCCTTCTCAGCAACATACCTTATGGAAAGCCCTAGGTCTATATCTTGGAGCACCTAGGGTTCTGCACACAGCCCTTCTGCTATATTCCTGGCACAGTGCTGACAACTAGCTACTGTATCCTCTGCAGAGCCCCTACCCCTTTGACACCAGGTCCCCCACTCTCCTTTTGGGAGACAGTCTCCTGGGTCTATGAGAGCCACCTCCATTCCCAACCTGATCTCCCAATCTGGTCCCAAACTGATTCTCTCAGCTCTCCCAAGTCTTCACCTACCTTGCCTCTCACCTGTTGCAGTTTGGAACATGTTTCCACTATGGACAGAGTGTCAACCTGTCCATTGTCTTCTTCTATGCCTCTTTGTCCCATCCTCATGGCCAGCCTCATCCTTGTCCCATTGCTCTTCCCTGGCTGGAACTGCCGCAGCCGCAGCATAATGGCACTGCTAACTGTAGAGTGCTCATCCTCCTGGATACTGGTTGCCACTTCCCAGGAATCAGTGAGGGTGATCCTGTTCTTCTCAGAGAGCCCCACAGGGCTACAGAAAGATGACAGGTAAATGGCTCCAGGGATTTGTGCTGCTCACAGCGTGGCCCTGAGGCTTCCTGGCTGCCCTTCAGAGCCCACGTCAACTTGTGACAGGTTTTATCATAAGAATAATCTATATCCTGCTGTCTGCCAGACTTACTCCCTAAATCTTCTCTAAAAAAAAAAAAAAAAAAAAAAAAAAAAAAAAAAAAAAAAAAAAATAAAACAATACAAAAAAAGCGTCCATGCTTTGTTGTAGTGTTCTAGGTTGATCATGGCATTTGATATCAGTCTTCAATTTTCCACCTTTTCTTATCTCCAAAGAAATCGGGGAAAGTAAAGACTTACATGTCAACAGACATGTGTTGATCATCTAGTTTGCCAGTCACAAAGCTAGAGTTTGCACCAGAAAGAGACACGAACTGGACGTAGCTCTCAGCCCCGGGCTGGCGTGGGGTGGGGGGGTGCGGGCAGTGCTACTCCACATGCAGCGGTGCAGGCAGCTGTATCTCTGAACACAGGACAGATTTAACTGCAAGCCCGAGGGGAGTCTGGCAGACTCACCCAGGATCCACTTGCATGAAGTATTGAGTTATCTCATGGGAAGTAGAGAGGGAGGTACATGTTGTCAGGAAGAGGGGTAACCCTGCAGGAGCAGGGGTTGGTGGCTCATAGGCTGTCCTCTGTAGAGCTTAGCTTAAGGCTTTGGTGCTAGTGAACTCAGCTGCCCTCAGAGCACCAGTGCTTCAGGAGGTGCCAGTTACTGGCTCTGCAAGGTCACCTGAAGGGTTCTGAAAGGAGGTGGGACTGGCCACAAGGCCAAAGGCCCGAGAGAGGATAAAAAGGGACAAATATGGCTTGGAGTAGGAACTCTAATATTCAGAGATGTCAACCCTCAGTTATGGGAATGAAACTTTACCTCCAGATTACATGGCAAAGCCTGAACATATGTAACACTATCAGACTGGCAGGCATCAACACCTGTGCCCTTTGCAACTAAAAGCTGTTGGCTGTGGTCAGGACCTCCAGCCTACCCTTCTTTTTCAGGATAGTTCTTATGTATTCATACACTCTGTTGGTGGATTTCTGTACTTAATCATTCAGTATCCAATACTGCTTTGATCAATTGCTTAATCACCTGTTCCTCAACACAGGAATCCAGAATCAGGGAAATGCGCTTGGATTTTGGTTTTCCCTGGGAAGATTGGGTCAGGTTGGGTCAGGCCTGGGAAGACTGGCTTTCTCATGACTGGGCAGGTATAGTAAGAAGGTGACTCAGTAGGCAGCCTCACATGAGTCACCTGGGCCACACCCCTGGATGGGTGCAGGTCTCAGTGGCTGAAGGTGTCTTCCTAGGTGTGACATGTTGAAACTGGGCTCCACCAAACCTAGGCGTTAGGTTTAGCACTTAGTTTACAAGACAAAAACCTAATTTGGCAAAACTCCCCATGAATTTCCTGGTATCTCTATCTACTTCCCAGGGTGTGGCTGGCAATGTTGAAAGCTGTTCTCTTCACCAGGCTTGAGAAGTAGCACCCACCTGTGCTTGCTGGCCCTCAGCAAGTGGGCGGAGCTGCTCCTCTTGTGGGCGGGCAGGCTCCCAGACACACACCACTCAAGCACCTCAAAGTGAGTGCCAAAACACACATCCCTCCCCATTTGGTCATGGGCTCTGCTTCTCAGAACCTTGTGATCTGCAACGTGGTGTCCAGAACACTCAGTAAAACTGCTGCCTGCTCTGGCGGGCAAGTGGGTGAAGACAAAGGGTGGTTTGGTTGAGGGCCACAGAATTGCAGACTGGAGTCCCTGAGCCTTATGCTGGGAAGACCAATGCATTCCGTGCTCACATGTGGAGAGCGAGTCTGCACCCTGAGGAGTTAAGTCTGTAGAGCTCAGGGGTGTCCCTCTGGTGGACCATACTGTTCAGGGATAGGCTAGTCTCATGAGGATGGCACAGCACTAGCAGCAAGGTCAGAGTTGCCCCCAACCTATCAAGTGGAGACAAGCCAATGTGAGAGCAGAGCCCACTGTGCCCGACTCTGCTCTGTCTCAATTCTGTGGCCGCAGATGAGGGCAGGGATATAGGGACCACACCCAAGGCAGGGGATTTGCAGGCTGGCCAGCAGGAGGCTCTACTTGGCCAGTGCCATCTCTGCAATTTAGTATGGATGTTCTAATAATTCACTTAAATTAAATGAAGATTTTCAAGAGAAGTCTTGCTATGGAAGAAATTGTATTTGACTGTCTCCTATGTAAATTGAACTAAGACTGCATTCTTGTGAGTGAAGCCTTGATGTTACCAAGAAGAATGTAAATATTTTGTCTTACCCACAAGGAAACAGAGACAGGTGGTAGGAAGTTGGGCGTGGGAAGTGGAGGCCTTGTGGCTATAGCCCAGCCAGGGCAGTGCTAGGTGGGAGCAGGCCATGGGCCTCCAGCCAGGAGGAGGGGAGCATAGGAGTTTGGCTCCCACCAGCCGGCTAGGTACACAGCAGGGTAACACTGAAGCACCTGAGCAAGGTGTCCTCTGAGCCCCAACCTCTGCCCTAGAAAGCCTCAAGGAGCAGAACTGTGCTTTCTAGAACCCACATGCCAAATTTCCTGTGGAGTTCCCCTTAGGACCTGTGGTCGTGGAGGTCAGAGAATCCCAGTAACAGCAACAAGCAAAGCAAAACCAAAAGATAAACTAATATCACCCCTGCAAAAGTAAAAGAAAACCCAGAATCAAGGTGTACAGTGGGATGTGTCTGGGATGCCTATGAAGACAAAGATAACCTGCCTGGCTTAGGAGTCCAGAGGATGCCCCAGCCCAGAGAGCCAGGTGCCAGTGCTCCTCTGAACACAGGATGAGGCAGAGCTGAGCCTGCAGTCCTGGCCTGCAATGTCTGTACCTAGTTCTAGAAGAGCTGGGATGTGCACTGTGGCAGGAAGCTGCCAGCTGACCACTGTGCTAGGCACGAGGAGTGTCATCAGCTCCCTGGCCTTGCCTGACTCAGCCTCCTTTCTTAGGGTCCAGCATCCCTGAGGGATTAGGCAGTGAGTTCTCCAGGGAAGCAGCCAGGCCACTGAGGGTCAACACCTGGCCAAAGCTGGGCTCTTCCCAACATCCCCTGGACATGCTTCTTGCTGTGTGCCACGATGTCCCCAGTCTAGCCCCTAACTTCTGTGCTGGACCTTCTGTAGTCCAATTTGTGGCCCTACCTGCACCCACCCCAAAAGTTAAGTTGATCACAAGATCCCCGGAGGCCACACTTGAGCTCCTCCTTCTGACCAGTATCCACACACCTGTGCCTCTCTCTCAGGCACCACTTGAAACCCTTTATTGCCCTTGGAACTATGATGATAGGTTTGGCCTATGAAAGGCTCCTTGACACACCAAGCAGTTTGCACAGAGGCTCCATACACAGCATGTGTGTGCTGTCTCAAAGCTCTCAAAGACAAATTTCTGAAGCTAAGATTTTACAGACATGATTTGAAACATTTCACACAGAAATATGGAGCCTGGTAGCTTTTCTGAGCCAGTGCCAAGGGCTTCTCTGGGCTGTCTGGATGACATTTTAGGGAGCATGCATGCAGAAATATTCTCCACTCACCAGTGGAAGAAAGGATGGAGAAGCCAGTGAGGCAAGACTAAGAATGGCCAGCTCCCCAACCTTTCTTAGCTCAACCAAGCCACCACTGCTGCCATTTGGCAAGACAAGTAAAAATCCCCACAGGTAATGCACAAGGTGTCCTCTTGTCTCCTGCAGAGAATGTGGTACCTGGAAAGCACACATGAAAAATGTTGAACGTGGCAAGTGTGGTGGAACATGTCTATAATACCAGCACTCAGGAGGCTGAGGCAGGAGAAGGCCATGAGTTCAAGGCCAGCCTGAACCAAATAGTGAGACCCTGCCTTGGAAAGAGAAGAGAACAGAAGAGAAGAGGA
>NW_004524696.1:7862697-8024691 GCF_000260255.1 Octodon degus | reverse complement strand
AGAAAAAGTTGAGTGTGTGTGTGTGTGTGTGTGTGTGTGTGTGTGTGTGTGAATGAGGAGTCTGGTTGTGGATTACTCTGGGTGATCTTTTCTTTTAAATTCTGAAATAAACTTAGTACTACTTTGAGGAAGGAAGTTGGGCAAGGAAGGAGGTTTTCCAAGGTTGGAGTGTGGCTGCCTGCCTGCTGAGCCCAGGCTGTTTCATCCACAGAACTCAACTGAAGCTGGCTGCCAGGAGCTGGCTGGGTATCCTGGCATGTTTTGGGGGACACCCCAGTGAACCTGTGCAGTTGGGGTGCCAAGTAGCTGCTGCTGCTGCCAGGCAGAGGTGCCATGGTCAGTTGGGCCTGCCAGATGTCTCTATAGTGAGTCCCCTCAGGTTTCAAGAGGACCACTGTAGGGGCCATGTACTTATAATGTATGACATGATGTTTTGAAATAAATATCAGGGAGTGGTTAAGTGCAGCTAATCACCATGTTCACTTGTTAGGTTCTAAGTTTGAGTTAGGGTCAGGTTAAGGATCAAGGTCAGATGAAAGTGCAGGTTGCTGGGATTGGCTCCGGGAGGATGGTGTTGGCCTGGAGGCTTTGTCTCAGCATGGCAGAACAGAAGGCCCAGAAGATGCCAGCCCCAATTTGTAGCGGGGGCGGGGGAGAAGGGGATACCATGCTGCTGCTGAGGTCTCGTGGCCACTGCAGGTTCCAGCAGGGAAACACACTCTCTCAGGAGGGCTGCCTGAGGGCTGGCTGCCTCAGACCTGGGCCCCTTCTGAATCATCACCAACTTTCCTCCATTGCTTCAGGATGTGTTCTGAGTACTTGCTTGTGTCAGACATCAGACTAGGTGCTAGAGGTGTGGGGAATGGCCAGTGTGCTGCCTGTGGCCATTCACTCCAGGGGAGAAGGTGACCAACCATTGGAAGAGGGGCAGGGCCACTTCTCTTTCAAGGCAGACTGCTTGGCTCAGTCTCTGCTCAGTCCACAAAGACTGGCGGTAACTGTGGGACTTTTGGCAGATGGCCTCCCTCCCTGAGCCTCTCTCTCCTCAGCTGTAAAATGAGGGTGCAAGGGCCAAGGTTCCACGCTGCGGCTCTGCTGTGGCCATGTGTCCTGGGTCTGCCAAAGGGATATGTCTTGTCTGAGTGCCATTTGCATGCATTCTTTTCAAGGCAGAGAAGTGCAGCAGTGGACAATGCAGGGAGCCCTGCATGGTTGGGGCTCTATGCCAGGATTGGGGAGAATACACTGACTCCCTTGTAAAGCCAGACTCAACCAAGTGCTGTCTCCAAATATTATCAAGGAAGGGAGATTGTTTCTTTTCTTTCAATTCTTAAACTCTATTATCACCACATCTAGGTTCAAGGAACTCCTAGAAACTAAAAACAATGTTTTCAATGTAAACATTGGGTTCACAGGACTCCAATTTTCTAAACTTGTGTTTGAGACTAAAGTGAGACCTGGCCTCAAGAGGCTAACAACACAGAGTATATCTTAGCATGAACCCTGGCTGCCAGTGGTGGTAATATTTGCTTTGCAAACCACAAGTTTAGTACTTAGAAAAAAATATATTGCTCACCCACCAAGAAGAAAAGATGGGAAACAACGCACTCTTGTTTTAGGAACAAAGAGTGCTGACAGCAAGCAGGGGCATGCCGATCAGAAGCGTCTTCCACGAAAGATATCATAGTCTCATCCGTTTGCTGGTCAGCTGGTCAACACACTTTCATTGAGCGCCATGATACCAAAGCTATGCATGGCCTTTTCATTTCTGCACCTACAGGTTTAGCCTGGTGGGGAAGGTGCCTCTACTGATGAGGCCACGGTCTGGTGAGGCGATGCCACCAGGGACTCTGCCTCCTGTTTGAGACTAGACAGTGGCTGTGGTAAGGCATGGAAAGGTTGAAGGGACACAGGATCTGCTGGTCAACAGCTGGTTTGGGACAGGGCAGCAGGTTTGCTAGAATCTTCTGAGATATCCTGAAGTATATTATCAAGCAAAGGTGGAGCATAAGTTCCTGTGAATTCCTCAGAATGGGGCTTGACAGAGAAAATTGCTGCATTTTCCTGGGTGACAGGCAGTTGAAATGGAAGGTGTGGGTGAGATCTTAACTTTCCTGAGTGTGTATATGTCTCCCCACAGAGATAGGCATTTTTAAAAAATCTTTTTATTTATTTATTTGATACAGGGTCTCACTATGTAGCTCAGACTCATAGTGATCCTCCTGTCTCAGCTTCCCAGCACTGGGATTACAGGCATGTGCCACCACACCCAGTTTCAGTGGCCAGAATGGCACATTCCAGATTCCAGGGCTGGCAGAGCAGGAGGTACCGGGGAGCGAACCCTTGTCCTTGCACTTTCCAGACAGGCACTTCGCCCACCAAGGTGTCTCCCCAGCCCTAAGACAGGTGTTTTTGTCAGGTGAGTGAGTTGGTGAACATGAAGAGGATGGAGGCTGTAGGGTGGCGGGCTTGGCAGGGAGGGCACAGCCACCTAGCTGGGGCCCAGAGCAGACAAGCCCAGGGAAACACAAGTGGCTTGTTTCAAGGGGAACTCTGTTTGTCAGCTGTAAATCCCTCCTTTGTGCTCTTTACAGCCTTTAGTATAAACCTATTTTTCATCAGTGTACTCTGAAGTGGAGTTTCCTTTTATGAAAATGCAAGGCTGGATATTAAAACAGTGAAACATTTTGCAGGCATCAGAGTTTTGAAAAACAGATGTTGGTGAGGACTCAAGGAAAGATTTCTCTGAATAGGAGAATAATTTTCAACTCACAGCCAAGGGGAGAAGTCAAACACCCATTCAGGCCACACTAAGTGGGCTACAGTTGCTTTGTCACATGAGAGTGACACTTCAGTGAGTGAGGAGCCTTCTGTGGCAGCAGAAGGGGCAGTACAGACAGCTGAGGAGAAAGGTGAGATGGCGTGCTGGACAGACGTGACTTCCTGTCTAAGTCCAAGCTGAGAACGCATTGTATATACTACCTTTTTGACGCGAGGTCTCACTGTGCAGTTCAAGCTGGCCTTGAACTGACTTTGTAGCTCAGGCTAGTCTTGAACTCACAATGATCCTCCTTCCTTCGCCTCCCAAATGCTAGGATTAGATGTGTGCACCACCACACCCAACCTGAGCTTTCTGAATTCATAAATTTATTTGAATAAGTGTGAGAAATCAATAAATATAATATTTTTATGCACCATTCTCTTTCTCTAAAATTCAAATTACAAGGGCTAGTCAAATAGCTCAGTGGATTAAAGCACCTGCAAGCAGGTGCAGGGGCCAGGGGTTCGATCCAAAGGCCTGCAGTGCCAGTCCCACACCAGGGGCATGATGAGATGGCAAATTAGACTGGGAGTGGTGGCACGCACCTGTAATCCTGGTACTTTGGGAGACTGTAAACAGGCAGATCACTATGAGTCCAGGCTAATAGTGAGACCCTAAACACCCTGTAGACCCTTCCCTAAAATACCAAAAATAAATAAATAAATAAATAAATAAATAAATAAATAAATAAAATTCAAATTACAGGGGCCAGCCTGATAGCTCAGCACATTAAAGTGCCTGCTTAGGTAGATGCAGGGACCCCAGCATGAGGTGCCAGCCTTGCTGGGGGGGGGGGGCGGGCAGCGCACAGTGACAGTGACTAAGACTGGGTGTGGTGGTGCACACCACACACACCTGTAATCCCAGCACTTAGGAAGCTGAAAACAGGAGAATCACTACAAGTTAGATTTAGGTAGTGAGACCTTGTAGACTCTGTACTAAATGCATTTAAGTAAATAAAATTCAAATTAAAAAAATAATACCATTACACATGACTGACACTGGAAGAAAAGAAACAGGTCAGATCAGGGACACCTTGGAAGGGAGCAGGTGGCAGGTAGAAAAGGGGAAGATCAAGACCAATGTTAGGCAAGAAAGTCATATTGAATAATCTGTGCTCTCCGAACCACAAAATTTCACAAGGACAAAAGTTAACCTCTGTTCTCCCTGGGTGCGCACAGTGCACGAGGACCAGAGACAACTGGTCTGACCTGCAGCTGCATCAAAAAAGGAAGGCCAAAGACAGAAAGCACAGCCCACATGCACTTTGCCACTGTCCTTGGGCCCTTTCACTGGCCCTGGAAGTCTCAAGCCTCTCCATATTCCTCACTGAAAGAAAGGAGCACAGAAGTCTTATAAGCTGAATAGAACCAGATTTTGCTCCTGGAACCAAAGGTGCAAAAAGAATCATGCTTCCCCCACAAAAATGCAAAGGCTTGTCTTTGAACATGGACTGTAATCCACACACAGTTAACCCTGCCCACAGAGCATCCTATCTAGGCACCCAAACCTGCTCCCAGCCTCCAGCAGACGGAGGTCCCCCAGGGCTTCCCTCCTCCCCCGGTAAGTGGCTTTGCACATCAACATGCCCTGTCTCATCCACACCCACTCTGGAGCCAAAGGTTCTGCCCTAGATCATGACTAATTAGCTTTGTGTTCAGGCATTAATCTCGATCTTCTCACCGCTGTTGTGAAGGGGGGACCTCAACCTCTAGCTCAGGATATATTTTTTTCCTATATGCAGACCCCAGGGAAAGTCCCTCATTAAAGGGAGCACACCTGGGACTTCATTGCAATCCCATCAAAACATAAACCAGAAATTTTTAGTTAATTGGATAAGCAGGAAATAGATGACCTGGCTAATGGATTTTCCCAAACTCTTGTGTTGAAAGTTTTTCAGGAATGTATTCTTAAGACTTCTACCTTCAATATTTGCTCCTTGACTCTGGCTTATATCCTTGAATACAATCAAACCCAGAGAAGGAGATGGAGCCCTCACAATGTCAAGTCAGGACTGTAACAATCACTTTTTATTCTGTGACTACAACCCAGCCCATTCGGCCTTGTAGGCTCAGTGAAGTTCTCTCCATATCTGTGACCTACAGAGAAACCACCAACCATGATGGGTGACTCAGACTTCTAGTTGACACCCTCTTCAGTAAGGGACCAGAAGCAGGGTCCAGGGTGTTCTGTGGGTCTGAGATGAGTTGGGCCTCTGTCCTGGCTGACTGCATGTGCTCCACCTCCGTGTGTGTCACATCCCACCCCAGATGTCCACCAGGGAGGAGCCACACCTGGATGCTAGACCCTGGAGCTCAGGCTTGCTCAACACTCCAACTATTTACATTTCCACTCCATAAAGCAGCGGTAGCTCCTCTTTCTCTCACACCAGAGGTT
Source organism: Octodon degus (assembly GCF_000260255.1). Classification (NCBI taxonomy): domain Eukaryota; kingdom Metazoa; phylum Chordata; class Mammalia; order Rodentia; family Octodontidae; genus Octodon; species Octodon degus. The sequence continues at coordinate 8,019,473 of NW_004524696.1, read as the reverse complement.
CAGCCCACAATGCTCCTGCTGCAGAGTACTCCAGTGATACAGTGTCCATGCAGCCTGGAGACAATCTCTGGGCTGGCCACTGAGGCCTGAGCAGATGGACCTTGGCAGAGAGGCAGAACTTTCTTTTCTTCAAGACAGACATGCAATTTGGGCCACAGCTAAGAACAAAAGGGCGAGGAAGAGCCAGATCTCCTGTATAGCAGAGCCAGGCTTAGCGCACGCTAGACTGTGCTGGAGTCCAGAAAGGGCAGAACCATGCTGCTCCTGCTGAAAGATCTCAGAGGTAGGGGAGAACAATTCTGCCCACCCCACCCATCTGCAAGGGAGCATGAGAATCCCTTCTGCCTTAGACCCACTGCCTGTGACCTCTTCCCTAGCAGGACTGTCAGGGCTCAGCCTAGACCCCTGAGCACAAGTGAACATGGTTGTCAAAGTCATCTGGGAAAGAAACCTCTGGTTCCTGGATGAGACCATCTACCATGAAGCCTGTCTTTAGCAAGAGAGTGGAATAACCCTGTCTAGAGCCAGCACTGTCTTGGGAAGATGCCTGGCAGGTGGACAGATGACCTAGACGGGGCTAACCATGACAAGAAGACTAAGCTACTCAGGCTTTGAACTGAGTGCTCCCTGTAAGGCAGCTCAGCAGCTCTGCTTAAATGCCTTCTCTCTGACTCAGGCTGGGCCTGGGCAGCAGGTAGTGGAGAAGGTCTCCAGAACCAGGAGTGGGTAAGGAGGAGTATACCCCAGGGCTCACCATCTGGCATGCTAGCCTTAGCTTTTGGGGAAATGACACACTGGGGGAAGGTGAGGAAGCATAGACATAGCCAGGTTGCAAAGCTCTAAAGACCCTCAGATACCTAGACATCCCTGACATTGGTTTTGTCAATGCTACACTCTCTAACACTGTCACACCACTGTGTAATCAGAGTTTGGAACACTTTCTGCTCATTGTGACTATCAAGTGTGGCTATAAATAAACTGAGAAAAATACTTAAGGTCCACTATCCATATTACTATAAGAGCTATGTAATCTGTGCTGAGATTTATTCAATCTATCCCTCCTCAGGATCCTCCCAGTGCTGTCCCTGTACCCTGGTTCTTTTGTCCTATGTCCTGTGTTCACATCAACCAAGTTGTCCAGAAGCACATAACCATGTTGTTGTTCCTTTTCTTCTAGGTCATAGCCATCCTGATTTGACCCCAGGGAAGCTCCCAATAGAGAAAGCCAAGCAGGTAGAACACAGAACTCTGTTTTGGTTTCCAAGAATAACTAAAACAATTTGTCTCCAAGGGGAAAACCAAGTCATTTGTCACCAACAGTCAGGATGCAGGGGAGGACCTTCCTCAGGGTCTGAAGAAAGGAATATGGCCTAATGAAGCATGGACAGGAATTATCTGGACCTGTGACTCCCAGGAGGATTCCTGTCCAGACCACTGGACTCAGACACCCCAGGAAGATTCAGAACTGCCAAGAAACTACAACCAACACACAGAAAATCCTAGTTCTGCACAATGTGAAGGGCAGTGCCTAGACTAATTAATGATCAGATTAAGCATGTGACTAGTATGGTTACAGGTCAGATGTTTATACTCACTAGAGCTTTTCCAGGAGCTGCCTACTTTTCTTGAGCTGTATCAAATGTTGGTGTTAAGTGATTAGTGAATCTCAACACTGGCTGGCATCATGAAATGCAACAAGAGAATGTAGTAACGTGTACAGAGTCAGTGGATACATGGATAATGTATAGACAGTAGGTAGGCAGATGGACAGGTAGCTGGCTAGACAGGTGGACAGATGGACGGATGGATGGATGGGCAGATGAATGGACAGACTGATGGATGGATGGATGGATGGATGGATGGATGGATGGATGGATGATGAATAGATGGATGGCTGAATGGACAGATGGACAGATGGACGGATGGATGGATGGACAGATGGACAGATGGATGGACAGATGGATGAATGGATCTGGAGAGGGATGAGTGAAAGGTAGAGAGATGGATGGATGGAGGGATGGCAGGTTGTCTCCTCAAAGTATTAACACAATGAGAATGCCCCATGATCTGTAAATTAACCCTAGGAACTTTTTCCAAACCTTAGAAGCCTCACCTGTAGACTGGAGGCTTGGCTTGACTTGTCTTCTCACAGGGCAGCTTTGAGGATCAAATGAGATAGAGTAGAGCTTATCTGAACAACACTTTGAAAGCTGCAGTTGAACTGTATCTGTGAACTGTTATAATCCAGATAAGTGAAGTCTAAATTAGTAGAAAGTCTGGATTAGAGGGTATTTTAAAAATTTGTTTATTCCTTTTGAGTGTGTGTCATTACAAGAACTAATTGCTAATAGCATATTTTCAAGTCGAGGCCCTGCTGGGCTTACTCCAATGACTAGGAAAAAAAAATCTCATAATTAGCAGCCTTATTTGCATATAGACAATGAGTGTTCCTAAAGTCTTTAACCCTGTTCCCATAAGAGTAACTCTGGCATTCTTGTTTTAAGTGATTAAACTGCTTGGCAAATCTTTTTCTCAATGCAAAGCCAAAAGGTAAGTTTGAGCCCAGCCAAATCATTGTTAATGTCCAATTATTTCAAATTTCAATTTAAAGTAGTCTCAGTTAATAAGGTTTCCAGGTATAGTACATGAAAATGCAAAAATGAGAAACATCTGTGATATTCAGCGATCTTAATTTTGAGGCTATAAACTAAATATGTAGATGACTGGCTGGGTAGTATCCCGGTCAGTGTCACTGTGCTGTCCTTAGCCTCAGTGCTCCTGTGATGCAATATGATCTGAGAATGTGGTGGTGTCTCTGAGGTTGAGCGATGAGGCAGTTGGGTGGCCAAGAAGAGAGAGTGCAGGGCACAGTGAAGGACGACCACGCGGGACCTCCTGCCCTGTGCAAGGTGACGCCTAAGCCTGTGGGAGGAGCCCCACACCGCCGAGCACAGAGACACTTCTACTTCACGCTGTCTTTTCTAGAAACTGAAAACCTCTTGGCTCTTTCCCAAGATTCTTTTGTTTTTCCTCCAGGTAAAAAGCATACTTGGCAGTGAGAGCTGTTTTTCAGCCTGTTTGATGCTTTCCCTTCCGATTAAAATTATATGAGGCCCCAAGGCATATCCAGTGATCACGAGCCACTCTCTTGGCTAGACACACAGTTTTTATTTGAATAGCATTATTGTTATATGACATAAAATGCAGAGGAAAGGAAGATTGACTACTGCACTGACTAAAATTTGGCCTACCAAGGAAGCTTTGAAATATCAAACATTAGAATTTCTGCTTTCAGCCAAGATGAACTAACAGGAACCAGATTTGTTCTTCTACCAAAATAACTAAAAATGGACAAATATATGAAACATGTGTTAGATATTAGATAGACATCAGGCAACGAAAGACAGCAGTCTCTGAGGGAAGGCAAACACCAGAGTAAGGCCTCAGCTTATGGCTGGAGGTAATGGACCTAATGCAGAGCAGAGGATGGGTCAGGGCCTCCTATTCCACCAGAGCTGGAGATGGAGCTAATCTCAGGGCAGATGGCCAGAGAGGAGAGAGCTGCCCAGAGGGACCTCAGAAATCTGCAGAGAGCTCCCCGTAGACTTTAGCTGAGACCAGACCAATGGGTCAGGCCTGGGGAAGAACCACCAAAAGGACAAAGGGAGTAGCCCTGGAGCTCACACAGAACCACAAATAGTGCCGGCTCCCTCCACCCAAAGCAGGTAATTTTACAGGGCATCAGGCAATGTGTTCTTAGAAAGGTTCTGTTTCAAAGTGGGGAATTTAGTCCAAGACTAAATATTGCACTATTCCAGTCTTATCTAAGTTTAAAAACAAGAAATTATCTAAACAGGTGATAATTTCCTAAGTACTTTAGCTGCATCTGAACAAAACTCAGTCATAAGCATAAGAAATTAAGTACATCCACCACCCAGTGAATTAGAATTTAAATATCTTATATCCATTCAAAATCAGCAATCATTCAGAGAAGAAAGCGAACACAACCATAGTGAAAAGAAAAACAAGCCACTCAAAATCAACTGAAAACGAAACAGATGATAAAATTAACAAACAAGAACATATAAACAGTTGTAGTTCTCTGCCACACATTCAGGAAGTCAGAGCAAACATTGAATGTGGAAGGCTTATAAAAAAATCTAAATCAGGGCGGGCGAGATAGCTCAGCACTCTAAGTGCCTGCTTAGGCAAGGTCAAGCTCTGGGTTTTGATCCCCAGCACCACATGCAGTGCCAGCCACCGAGACCAGATATGGTGCTGCATGCCTATAATCCCAGCACTGAGGAGGCTGAAAACAGGAGGATCACTACAAGTCTGAGCTGTGTAGTGAGACCCTATACCAAATAAATTTTAAAAAGTCTAAATCAAACTCCTAGAATTGAAATTATAGTGATAGTTTCTAAAAATACAGTGAATAGAATAGCAATTAGATATTGCAGAAGAAAAAAACGAGTAAACTTGAAAACAGCACCAAAAAGTATATATACTTTAAAAAAAAAAAAAAAAAAACAGAAAAAGTTCTGAAAAAACAGCATTAGTGAGTAATGGGTCAAACTTAAGCAGCATAAATGTTATGGTTTATTGCCGGATGTCCCCCCAAAACATCATGTGCTCATAGGTGGGGCTTTGGCGAGACAGATTGGATCATAGGTGTCTGATATTCACCAGTGGTTTAGTCTACTAATGAGTTTAGAGCTAAATGCGATTGGGCAGGTGAAGCCTCACTGGAGGAGTGGGTCACTGGGGCACGACCGAGAAGGGTGTATCTCCTCCCTCCTCCCTCAACACCTCTCCCTGCTTCCCACTGCTGTGTCATGAGCTAGCTCTCCTCTGCGATGGCCTTTTACCCTGGAGCTAGCCAATGATGGAGCGAAACGTCTACAGTGAGCCCAAATGAACTTCTCCTTTTTAAATTTGTGGGTGTCAATAATGAGTCTGAGCAATGAGAAAGTAACTAAGACAATACTGTGCATCTATTTAGAGTTGCTGAGCGGAGGAGGAAATATGTAAACATATAGCGGTTAAACTTTTTCCACATTTTTCTGAGAACTGTAAGTCCACTGATGCATGAGTCTCCATAACCCTCAAATACAAGAGACATGAAGACGATTACAGCAGACTACATAATCAAGTTGCTTAACACCAGTGATACAGAGAACAATCTTACATGCAGCCTGTTATAAAGACATCATATATGCCAGAACCAAGGTAACAGTGATGGTACAGGCCCAGGGAGATGGCTCAATAGAATAAGCGCTTGCCTGGCAAGTGCTAGGGCCTGAATTCAACCCCGGGTTCTGCAAAAAAAAGAAAAAAAAAAAAGAAAAGAAAAAAAAAACACACAAAAAATATAGTAGGACAGCTTCCGTAAAGCACCTAAAGAACAGACTGAGAATACCATAGCCAGAAAACATATCTTCCAAGAATGAAGTCAAATGTAATACAATCTATCAACTAAAGAAGAATCATCAAATAATCATATTAATTCACAGAAAAATATGTGAGACCCAACACAATAGAAACTCTCAGCGAGGTATGAAGAGAGAAGACTCTACTCAACCTGATAAAAGGCACATACACAACAATCCTTCTGAGAGCATAATACTTAATGGGGAAAGACAGACACTTCCCTAAGATGAGGAAGAGGAGGGCAAGAATGTCTGCCCTTCGACCCTTCACCCACCATGATAATGGGGATTCTTACCAATGTGATACAGCAAGAAAAAGAAATGAAAGGCATTGAAATTGGGAAAGAAGCACTATGAATATCCTTATTTGCATACAACATTATTATCTACATAGAAAACCCAAAGGAATCTATCATAAAACCTCTAGGACTCAAGATTCAGCCCACATACATACATTTGTTTTGTTGTGTGCCATAACAAACTACAGCCAGGGAGAAGATACAACCATGTATGGTCGTACACGTATGCTTACCAGCTGGTTATACCAGCTGTGGGCACAATTTGACCAAGGGTAAAATTTGCATCTAGTTTAAAGAAATTTTGGAACCTGACAGTAAATAATAAACAAAACCAGAAAGCAATCCATTAAAGAATGGACTATAATTCTACTAATCCATTATAGAAGACCTGAAGAGACATTTCACTGGATATACAGATGTACCTAGACACACATGAAAAGATGACATTATCCATGAAGGAAATGTAAATTCATGCACAGTGAACTATTACCCTATCTACCAGAATGACATAAGTAAAAAATGATTCATCTGTCACTGGTGGGAATGTAAAACTGTGTAGCAACCTGGGAAATAGGTAGTTTCTTAGAAACTAAGTGTGAAATTTCCATATGACTTGACAGCTACACTTGTGGGCCTTTCTCTCAGAGAAATGAAAACTTTTGTCAACCAATTTCATGTACCAATGTTCACAGCAGACTTATTCATGGCAGTTTGAAAAAATGAAGAAAAAGAAACCCTTCAAACAACCCAAATATTCTTGAACAAGTGAGAGTTTATACCAGCTGTGGCCCACACACACCAGGGAGTGACTCAGGAGGACAAAGAGGAGCTGTGGAGACAGTAGTGACCTAGGAGGGTTGGGGAGAGCTGTGCCAAGGAAGAAATGTCAAGCTCAGTGGCCACAGGCTTTGCTAACCCCATGTGGGTATAAGGCAGGGCAGTGGCTGTAGGGGGCATGAGGAGACTGTGAGGCCATTGACCCAGATCTTAGCTTTGATGGTAGCTATGTAAAAACACATGGGAGAAAAAATTGCATAGAACTGCACCTACTGACATACATGGACTGAGATCTGGGGAAATTTGAGCAAGCTCTGTAACTCTACCCAGTGTCAGTTCCCTGTGCTGGGGCGGTGGGATATGGTAAAGTTTCAGTAAGTTCTCCCCATACTTTAAATCTTTGTATTTGCAACTTATTGTAAATCTGTAATTATTTAAAAGAAAATAGATAGAACCAAGACCTCTTACATATGCAAAAACTGAAACAACGCACCACCACCAGACCTGTAGTATGAAGGTGCAGTATGAAGACAGTGCAGGAAGTGAGCGCCAAGGGAGCCAGGTGGAGCAGCAGAACCAGCGCTGGGAATGGGAGCTGCATAGGTGAGGGGAATGTTAGTGCTTTTGCTATTGAAATCTCTTTAAAAGATAATTTACTCTTTAAATCAAAATAATAACAAACTATTGTAGGACCTGTAGCACACAGAGAGGTATCATGTTGGAGAACAGGAGCAAAAATGCCAGATGTGCTGAAGTGACAGTTTAGTCATGAGGCAATGTCCCATGCAGCTGGGCTCTGGATTCATAATATTATACATAAGCCTTACCGCAGCCATTAAAGTGACACAGCAGAGTCAGAGCTAAGGAGAAGGAGAAGAAAAGGAGTCATAAAAAGGAAAAGAGAAATATACAGATCAAATAGGAAACAAGACAGGAAGGCTTTTGGCTTTTGGCTAAAAGGAGGCTAAGGTGCAAATTTCTTTGGTCATCCTGAATCCGGGTTCATCTGAATCCAGGTTCATCTGACACCAGCCACCTCCAGCATGTCGCCCAAGTTTGACCCCAATGAGATCAAAGTCGTGTACCTGAGGTGCACCGGCAGCAAAGTCAGCACCATGTCTGCCCTGGCCCCCAAGATCGGTCCCTTGGGTCTGTCTCAAAAAAAGTGGGGGATGACATAGCCAAGGCAGCTGGTGACTGGATGGGCCTGCGGATCATGGTGAAACTGAGCATTCAGAACAGACAGGCTCAGACTGAGGTGGTGCCTTCTGCCTCCACCCTGATCATCAAAGCCCACAAGGAGCCTCCAAGAGACAGAAAGAAGCAGAAAACCATTAAACACAGTAGATTGTCAACACTGCCCAACAGATGCGGCACCGGTCTTTAGCCAGAGAACTTTCTGGAACCACTCAGGAGATCCTGGGGACCATCCAATCTGTGGGCTACAATGTGGACAACCGGCACCCTCATGACATCAACAATGGTGTTGTCAAGTACCCAGCTCATTAAGGAGCGTAAGAAAATACCTCAATAAAGAGATGATCTGACAACCAGCAAAAAACAAAACAAAAAAACACAAGACAGGAAGTTTCAATCTAAACATCTTAATAATTATATTAAATACAATAGTCTAAAATACCACATCGAGAGGGAGAGATGATACACCTGTATAAAAAAGGTCAAGACTAAATGTCTACAAAAACCTCTTTTTAGGAGCCAGGGAGATGACTCAGTGGAATAAGCGCTTCCCTGGCAAGCGCAAGGGCCTGAGTTCAATCCCTGGTTCTGAAAAAAAAAAAAAAACAAAAACCAAAAACCTCTCTTTAGATCAAGAAAAAGCTTTAAAATGAATTCATGTTAACACCAATCGAAAGATTAGTTAATATATCAGGTAGGTTTTAAAGCAATGAGCACAGTATTTCCAGAAAGGAGAATAAATTTCTCTCAATAAAGGAGTCAATTAACTTGGAGCTCATAAGAGTTCTAAATCACCTACTCACAGCCAAACACTAGAGTTTCAAGATAAAGCAAAACCAATGTAACTCCTGAGAGATATACATAAAACCACGATAGTCAGAGAGCCGAGCAGTTCTCAGTAACAGATGTAGCAAGTAGGTAGATCAGCCAGGAGACAGGTGACTCCCGCAGCACAGTCAAGCAGGTGACCTCGCTGGGATCACAGATCACTCCACCCTGTCCTATGGCTTGTACATTTTTATCACATGATTAGGACCATTACCAAAAACAGCATAGATGTGGGGTCATATGTCTTAATAGACACTAAAATCATACAAAACATGTTCTCTAAACAATAAAATTGAGTTATCAGGAAAAATCCCCAAATATTTGAAAACTAGCACACTTTCAATGGGTCAGAGAAGTCAAATGGAAATTAAAAAGGACTTTGAGTTTTCATGAAGTGAAAATATCACATCAAAATCTGTGGTCGATAGTGCAAAGCAGCACAGGAAGGGAAAGCCTTATGCCCCCGGGCCTACACAGGAAAGAAGCTTCAAATCCATGACCTCAGCTTCCATTTTAAGAAACGAGGTAATGAAGAGGAAATGAAACTCAAGTGAACAGAGAAATAAAGTAGCAAAGAGCAGAGTTTATCAGTAGCACCTAATGTTACTCCTTTGAAATGTCCACAAAATTGCTAATCTTCTGGTACATCTATCAAAGAAAAAGAAAAACTGGCCAAGGTCACAAATCAGAGAGAAGACAAGAGTTTGGATTCTAAGACTATTCAAGGTAACAGGAACATTACAAACAGCTTGATGTCAATGAAATCTACAGTTTAAATGAAATGGACAGGTTCCTTAAAAATCAGAAACTACCAAGACATAAACTATCCAAATAATAATAATAAGAAGAAGAACAACAACAACAATAATAACAACAACAACACACTATACATACTAAAGAAATCAAATTTGTACCTAGAAATAGTCCCACAAAAGAAATTTTAGGTACAGATGAGTACTGAAAAATTCTAGCATGCTGGTTCTACAAAAGCTTCCAGGACCCTGAAGAAGTGTGCATTTTAACTCATCCTGAAGCAGGTGTCACTCTAATCCTAAAACCAAAAGCATCAAAAGAGAAGAAAGCGCTTCCTGTTGGCCTTCATTCCTCATGCTATACCATAGAGCCTTCTCAGGTTGCAAGTGTGTAAGATAAGAAGATGAAGAAAACAGTGGATCCTCCCTTTTCTGTTCGCTGTCCTGCCCTGGATTGTTTTCCTACAGTTGTTACCAATTGAGATCTTAAGGGAAAGGAGAACAAGAGACCAAGGAAGACAAGGAGAAAGGGACATAAGGAGTCTGTGAGGAAGGAGAAAGGTGTGTTAAGAAGGTCGCAGCATGATTTAGACCTGCATAGATATCTGGGAATCCATAAAAGACTCTTAGAGTCACTCTGTCTTGGACTTCTCCTTTTGAAAGCCATGGAAGCTAGAAAATTGGTCAAATGTGTGTAAGTGGGACTAGGCCTGAGTACCTAAAGCAGACAAGCTACCTCAGTCCTGAGATAAGTATCCTGACTGGTTAATATTAGCTGTTAGTTACTAGGCAACCTTGTGTCACATGTTACTAACTTTGCAAAGGTATAAATAAACATCCATATTGTTGCTCAGGGGGTCATCTCATCAACCAGACAGACAAGTGACCACCTAACCCAGCTTTTGTCTTCTTGTCGTTTTTTTCATTCCTGCCACTGTTTCTCCCCAGGTAGAACGGATTCTTACTCTCTCCTATTCCCAGGTTGAAATTACATCTACAGAAAACCATTGTTGAAAGTGAAACCACTAACAGTAATGTTCCATTAATTAACCAGTATTTTAATTCAAATGTCTTTGAACTTGGCATTAAAAGCTCTGCCCCTGATATATTTGCCAGAACTCAAGGAAGGACCTGTTCTGGTAGAGGTCTATGGAGCCTGCTCATGTTTGAGGGCACAAGCTGATGATTTTAGGACGGCCACTAGGTTTGTGCATGAACCAACACGTGGGACCCACAAATGCCAAAACATAGCTCTCGATCTCTGGGGCTGGAAGTCAGCCTCTGCACTGCATCAACCTTGGTCAGTGTTCTCATGCATTTTCTCTTCTTTGCTGCTAGAGAGCCATAGAACCCTATGCTGAGAGTCATAGAGACTGCAGAGGACACTAGATTTGCAATGAGATGATGTCCTTTCTCTACACACAGGGACATAAGGCCCTATCATGAGGCTGGGGAATGACACAAGCAGAGTTAGAAATGCAGGGGATACAGGAGTGAGCAGAGGACTCTGGGTTCCAGACACAGTACAACTGCAGCAAGAACACAGGGTGGGCCCGGAGGAAATTCTGCTCAGGGGCTGTGCTCAGAGAAGCAGGACCAGCCCACAGAGTCACTGCCCAGGCATGGGCTGGGTGAACCCAGGAAGAGCCCAAGCTAGCCTGTCAGCTACTCTGCCTCTCAGGCACCCTCTTGAAGAGCAGGTGAGGCCCTAGTGAATTCCTGTGGAGCAGGAGGGCTGCATAGAAAGAGAACATGCAGCCTGGCAGTCCAGACCCAGAGAAGTGACCTGAATTGTTCTTCTATTCGTATTGTTATTTCTGTGAATGATGAAGCAGTCTCTTGTGGAGTGTCCTGTGCTAACTAGTCTGGTCTCAGGGACTGCCCAGGGGATTGTTGTAAATCTGGAGTCAGCTTGTGTCCCTACTCTGCCTTAACCCTCTGTAGGAGCTCACTGGCCTCACAGTAAAAGCCCAAGTCCTTGTCACAGCCCCAGGATCTTGCAGTCCCCAGCCCATTGCCTCTGTCATCTGCTGCTGTACAATATCACAAAAGTTAATGACTTAAGAGAACAAAGCTCATTCTGCAGTGTGGGTGGAGTTTACCCAGGACAGCTGGCTAAGGTGCCCTTCATGTCAGCTAGGATAGGGTAGGATGGAAGCCTTGGGCCTGCTCTCTATCCCTCATGTCTCTCTGCTCTGGGCCTTCCCTGGGACAGTCATACAGGACACATAGCCCTCCCTTGGGGCCCAGGCTTCCTCAAAGCATGGCAGCCAGGTTCCCAGGGCAAGTAACCCTCAAGGACACAGCAGCAGCAGTGCCAGCAATAGCTGGTAGCAAGTCTGCCAAGGGCAGGGGAAGGAACTGTCCTGTCCCTGGGTACCAGAGGACAAGGCTTGAGAGCACACATGTCTAGAAGTGTTGCCTTAGGCTTTGGGGAGATAAAACCTGCCACCTTCCTCCTCTCCAGGAACATGGTCACTGTAGACATTTGTGGCTCCTTACTGACTCACAACAGTCTAAATGAATCCCAGTTGTCCTATACTCTACATGGGGAGATTGAGGTTCAGAGAAGTTTCTGCAAAGGTCACTGGTGGAAATCTCTGTTCCCAGTGTTGGGAGCAGCACAGTGAGTTTGGCTGGGCTAAGGAAGGTGTCCAGCCAGAGGGATCCCCACAGGGGTTTGAGGCCCGACTGTACATGCTGGGCCAAGCTGGAGCCAGAATCAGTCAGCTTGTCCTGGGTGCCTCCCTTCTGTGGAGGTTCAGAGACTTGTCTCCAGGGTTGGCTGGTGCAGAAAAAAACAAGGAAGTCCTTAGCTGGAGTCAGAGCAACTGCTGCCCACAGCACTTCAGCCTTACTCCAACCAAGAAGCACTTGTCCATGGTGACAGCCACATAGATCAGGCACAACTCTGAGGGGGCAATGTTGGGGACCTGCTATGCCTCCAGATGCAGCACTGCGTCTGTGACAGGGCAGTGTAAGAGACTGTGGGCACTTCCGGGGAAGCCTGCAATACATGCACAATTAGAGGCCCTGCAAAGCAGCTCTCATGCGTCTCCAGGGCCAGCACATGTGCAGTGTGGTAAATGGACTCAGGCAAAAGACAGTGTGCAGACAGCTGCCGACTCTCAGCTGGAAAGGGTGATGTGGAACACAGCCTCTCCTCCTTCCAGCCCCCAGGCCAGGCCAGAACCGGCAGCAGCAATTGGGAAATGACCACAGGGAGGCTCACAACCTTGGCTTCAATCATTCAAGTGCCTACCCTGCAGATGTGACTCAAGCCACCCCCAAAATAGATCCTCATTAGCGTTTTTCCTCCTCCTTTTTGGAAAAAGAGGGATGGTAGCTGGAGATGAAAAGTGCAATAATTAGGCCCATTAGGAGATGTGCAGCTCAAGGCTCACTTGGGACTGTACTTTGTGAGGGAACCTGCTCCGTCCTGTTGGGAGGAGCGGCTGGTCCCAGGCTGGAAATGTGCTCGTCCCAGGGACCAAAGGCTTCCTGCTCACACAGCAACCAGCTCTGTCTGTAGAACTGGGAGACAGGGAGCTTTCCTGAAGCTGCGGCACTTTCTCCCAGCAGCTGCTTTCTCACCGTGCTGAAGGGCTTTGCCTTCATCCAGATGTCTTCTTCTGCTGTGCCATGTATGTGTGAAGCACAGAGAATGTCACTGGTGGCTCTGGCCAGCCGGTCTGAATGACTCAAGCTCATATGAATTTGAGGTCCCTCCTTCCCAGCAGAAACCCAAGACGGACTGGTTCTGCTGGGAGCCATCACGGGCGGATGCCAGGGGGTCTGCTTTCTGCCTTGGTACATATGAACAGTTAGTCATCTCAGACCTAACTTAATTTTTTTGGCATAAAGAATTACAAATATGATGTGCTTCACATATGTGATTCCAAATTAGGTTAGTGAGCTGGGGTCTGTCTCAGGCATGGATAATTTAAAGGCTGAGCAGGGAAAACAGTCTCTGAAAAAGAAAGTTACATGCAGTTGCCCCAGAGTAGGGGCTCCAGACCTGGACATTCAACCAAAGGGCTGAAAACCAGGACTTGAAAAGTGCCAGCATGGAAGTGCTCAGAGGATCCCCTGCAGTTGCTATGGGGTGTCTGTTGACAGGTGAGCGGTAAACAGTTGAGGTACCTCTAAAGTGTGATTTTGCTGGACACAGAAACAAAGCCCTGCCACATGCCGCAGCACGGATGGGCCTCTGAAGCACACAAGAGCCAGCACACAGTTCACATCAAGGATTCTGTTCCTGCGAAGTGACCAGACTAGGCAAATCTACACTGACAGAATTGAGCAGTGGGTTTCAAGGGCAGGAGGAGAAGCTGGTGTGTGCTTTCTTTCAGGGTGACAGAAATACTTTGGAACTAGAGAGAGGTGGTGGCTACACAGCTTTGTAAATCTAAAAAGTACCACTGAATAGTACACTTTAAAATAATTTGATCTTGTGATTTTTCACAGAAAGGAGGAAGAGGAAGAGGCAAGGAAGGAAGAGGAAGAAGAAAAATAGATCAAGGACAAAACAGATCAAGGTCCTTTTGCCCCAGCCCTACACAAGGTCCTTTTGCCCCAGCTCTACATCTTGCCATTGGATTCCTCCCTGAAGATCTCCTCTCTCCCAGTCACACACTCTCAAATTCAGTTCACTTACTGCAATATGGAACATGCTTTAAAGCACTCGTTTAGCATTGTGAGGCATGTGGCTTTGGCAGCTCCATGCACCCAGTGGTGTGGCATTCAGCAGGAGCAGTGCTTGTGGGGCCTCAGAGCCTGGGTGGTGACAGGAGCACGACCAGTGTGTGGGGCTGGGAGGGGCGTGAGTCCTCAGCCAGTCAGATAGGGACCCTGGTGTGTCCAAGTCATGAGATCTAAGGTGGCCAGTGGGATCTTCAAATAGTTAAATTTTTGCCAATGCTGCACTTGGTTATGAGGAGAAATGTGAAGTTATCAGGTTTATTTTCCATCCTGCACAGTCTCAGATGGAGGAATAAAGCAGATATGGGTTTGTCCTAACTGTCAAAGGTTCCTGCTTTTCTCATGGTAAACAAGTTTAAGGAGCCCTGGCTTTCCGGAGGCCCTGGCTGATTTCTGTTGCTGTGAACACTGCCCTGTCAGGCCTGGGGGTGGGTTAGGGGACCAGGCTTACTTCTCATGTCATAGGACTGCTGGGTGGGTCTTCTCCTGCTGGGCAAAAGCTCCTTGCTAGGAAAAGGCCCACGCTAACATAGTAATATTTTCCTTATCACTCAAAATCAACCCCAAAGGCACAAAAACTGATAAATAAGGTATTGAAAATTCTATTGTTGAGATTGAGGAAAATAGGAATTTACAAAACTCACTTTGGAAAACAGAGCTTCTGCTGCACTCTTGCCTGGCACAAGCCACAGCCCTCCAAGAACAGATCCCACTGGGGTGAGGGGCTGGAAGCTTTCAAGTTTGCTGTAGACCACAAGCCCTTGGCCTCCTTCCTGTCCAGCATCACCAGCTGGGGGGCCTCACCATTCACAGTAGCTCAGAGATTCTAAATATGGGGACACACCCATCTCCCAAGCCCTCTGTCACTTCCTGAATTTTTCACAGTGGCCTTTTAGCAGGAATTCCTCCAGAATCAACAAGGTAGAAAGCTCACACTTTGCTTTAGGTGAGGGGGATTTTTCTAGTACTTTCACTCAATCTGTTAATCTCTTAGCAAAGTAAGCCAAGAGTTTTGCATTTTATAGTTCCCTGCAGATAAAATATTATTTGAGAGAGACATTTAAGAACAATACTTTCTGTAGAGGTCACAAGATTCATATTTGATCAATGAAGGGCTGGATTCTACTTCCCACCCAAGTCTGAAGGAGGAAATTTGGGTGGGGGAGAGAAGTGTGGCTCAGGAAAGCAAGGGTGAGAGGTGGCACGGAACATAGCAGTTAAGCACAAGCATGTGCTTGCTGAAGTGATAGTCAAATCACATGTGAGTCTGTGTGTGGCCAAAGCCTCGCCCAGGATATTTCTCTGAGCAAAAATATTTGGCATAAGTAAAAGTTCCCTCTCCACCTAGCCTGTATGAACAGTTTTGAAATACTTTGTTTAGAGTGCCTGAGAACTACACCAAAAGTTCACTCATTTCAGACAGATTCTTCTTTAAACACATCAAGAGGAAGACAACTCTACAGCAAAACACACTTCTTTCTGTGTTTAAAGGATTATAAGAGCATCCAGCTTTATCGACATGAAACACTTCTTACAGACCATGTAATGTATATACAATGGAGAACAAACTAGAATTTTCTATACAAGTAATGGATATTACTTGCAGGCTAAGACTGTCCAGCATCTCCCCCCCCCCAAAAAAAAATACTGCTTTATTGGAATCATTTTCTAACTACAATGATAGCTGACACAAATATCAAACACTTCCTTTCATATGACAATCTGCTCAGAAATGGTTCATGCAACTCCATGACGGTTAACACAGGGACTGCAGGAAAGAGGCCCGCGGCAGGGCAGACAGGAGCGTACGTACAACGTGGTCGCACATCAGCTCTTCACAGTCGTGTCCAAACGCTCAGATATGGCTTTCAGATTGTTGTTTCTTCTCTGTGAGTTAGAAAAAGGTAAAACATAGTCGTACAGGCAGATATTTTAAAGACGATTCTTCCTGTCCGTGACTGTAGCTTACAACCTCCACCCAAGATGCAATTCAGGCATGTTCCATAAGGGGGCGTTAACTCCTAAGGCACAATTACTGTATTAGGTTTAAACATGTTTTAATTAAACCATGCTTTTTGGTTATATGAAACAATAGGTCATTACTAGTAATAATGTGTAATAAGCGGTTAATGATACAAAATGCAGCAGGAAAGCCTACATTAACCTAACTGCTAACAGTAACTAATCTGACAACATCTTACATACACAGTGGCTACATCTGAAAACATTGTTTTTGGTAATTGTTTTCTTAGATGAAGCAGAGTGCTAGCTGTAAGGCCTCTGTGAAATAATAATCCTATAATAGAACAAATATATTACACTCCCATTGTAATGTTATGTACAACCACGTCCCAGTTTTGCTATATGGTGACCCATGGGCATCTGAATGCACCTCCACACAATCTAAAGTGCTCTGTAACTGCATGAAAAGAGAAAATGACTCCTGTCTCTGTCTCTGGGGGATCACAAACCCCAACAGGAAGGTGATGGGAGCCAGGTCTAGACTCAGGTGCATTCTCTAAAGCGGATCCTGATTATTGCTGACGTGGAAGTCCTGCTGGGCGCAGACTGATGATCACCATCTCTGTCACTTACTTCTGATACATAAATATATGCCTATATATGTACACACATGCAAATGCAAATCTATCCTGTGACAGACAGGTTTCCTTTTTGTCCAGTACCCTACTTGTGCTATGTAACATCCTTTTGCAATGTTCAAAGCCAGATTAAAAACAAAAATTCCCAGCATGCTACTGTTAATAATCCTATGGTTTTAGTCACACAGAGGAGGGACTATAGTACGAAAGAGCTGAGATGGCAGATTGGAAAAATCTCTAGAAAGCACTGGATAAGGCAACAGAATGGTATAGTACAGCCCAGGAAAAGGTGAAATAAGCAGGAGGTCTTATTAGGTTTCTCACAACTCTGGTTAACTTGCCAGAATTTTCTTAATTTATACAAAGGATAAAGCCTCATAATGAAATGCTTTTATAGCTTTTGCTTCTATAAATACTCTCATGGTAGTAAATCCAAGGTTCAAGTCCACGATGCCCTGATGTGGCAGTCTGAGAAATTAAGGCACTTCTTCCAGTATTGATATCCAGGGTGCGGGAGAGTTAGGCTTGGGTGTGCTTGCACACAGGCCCTCCCTGTAAGGGCCCATCCCTAGCCTCACCCACCCTCTGTCTTTGTGAGATGGCTGTTCTTTCAGGAGATGTGGCGGCCTGCCTCCCTCCCTTCTTGTCAGAGAGCTCCCTCTTTGTCCGTACAGTCTTCAGCTCCTGGCATTCAGTCAGGTGGAAGTTCTGAGTGGTGCTGGATGTGCATTCAGTTCATTTGATCATAAGTCTCACTTGCCGAGGCTCAGCTGTCCTCGCTGAGCCCACTCCACACTGCTTCTGTCAGCTCCAACGTGGCCACCTAGGAGTGGGGGTTCGTGCTGGAGAGATCATTGCGTATGATTTCATTTACTGCAAGAAAATGAGAGGTGAGAAAACATTAGGCCAGCAGCACTCTGCAGTGAACCTAGACCCAGACAAGGAACTGTCAGCAGCCATACTTCTGATCAGTCAGGTTCAGCTGTGTTGTGGCGTCTCCCAAGGAAGCAGCACTTCTCTCATTCCCTCCATGGCCACAGGAGATGTGCACCCAGCTTCCCTCTGGTCTACCAGCATTGTGCAGGGAACTGTGAGATGCACTGCTGCCCACCTGGGCCAGGTTCCAAGTGCTCAGGTGGGTCCTCGACCACACCTCTCCAGGAGCTTGCCCAGCGAGGTTGCCAGCAGCCAGGAGAGAGTCT
The DNA here is from genome assembly GCF_000260255.1 of Octodon degus. Taxonomy (NCBI): domain Eukaryota; kingdom Metazoa; phylum Chordata; class Mammalia; order Rodentia; family Octodontidae; genus Octodon; species Octodon degus. The sequence continues at coordinate 8,001,688 of NW_004524696.1, read as the reverse complement.
CCATGGGTGTCCAACCCCCACCCCTGTGGGGGCTTTTCCTTCACATTGTTCCCCCATAGATGGTCAAGTCACAGTATCCATCACGATGATCACTATCATCAGTGTGTAAGTTTTGGCAGATGGACAGAAAATGAGAAGAGCTGGCGAGGCCATCACCACTGAGCCCCACAACATCCCTTCTCCTCCACCCCACCTCCAGCTGTGGCCACCTGATCAGCGCCGTGATAGGAAATGTCATTAGGCGGGCTGTCACCACGTCCCATTTTCCTAGCAGAGTTGGGAGGTGGGAAGCCTGTACTGACGTCATGGAACTGCCCAGGTTTCCCCTCGCCATGGGTTGGAGTGCCTGTGCCCAGATAAAAGCCTGCGCCTCCAAGGGCTGGCGTCTCAGGCAGCTTCCTGGAGCCATCAGTGGGTGTGTGTTTCATCACACCACTCCCTCCCTAAACTCCCTTTCAACACCCCCCAACTATTTTTAAGAATAACAATAATAAATGCAGATGGGGGAACCAGGAATTGTGTCATGGGAACTGATAACAGAAGGAACCCTGGCCACAAACAAAACATGGGCTTGCCCAGGGGGCTGCCTGGCAGGAGACCCTGTGCAGGGTGAGGCGCCTGACAGCCCTGGCCCAGCCCCCACCATCCTGACTGGCCCTGCCAGGAGCCTGCTGGTGCTGTCCCGGGCTGCTCCAGTGGGGCTAACTTCACTAACAAAGATAGAAGCACCCAAAACTGGCTTCCAGGCTGTCTCACCACAGGTGGCCACCACTGTGGTACTCTTCTGAAGGGATCCCAGCTTGACCTCTGACCACACGATGCCAGCAACACTTAGAAGAGGGCCCTGGCTTTCAGGACAGAAAACACTAGAAGGCAGGCAGGCAGGCTCCCTCCTGCCCTGTGACTCTTCAAAGCCACTAATGAGGAAATAACACAGCCCAGGTGCTCATGGCTGGTCCAGGACCAGCGTTCAGGACCCAACTTGTCTCTGGAGTGCATACGGGTAGCTCCACAGTTACCGGCACTTTCCATGACATTCAACATATGGGTGCAGGCCATTGCACAGCCCTGGGAAGCTCTGGGCAGCGGGCACCAGGGAGGGCAGACGCTGTCTCTTCAGTATAGCATGTGTCCCTGTCTGAAAGCCACAGGGCTATTCTCTTCCTTCTCTGGGCACTGTGCTGTGCTTGGCTCCTCCAGCTGAAGCAGGGTGCCCAGGTGCCCACCATAAGGCAGGGTACCCAGAACTAGAGATGCTTAGCTCTTCTGTCTCCTCCACTTGTTCAGCCTCTTTTGTAAAAAGGCACACATCTAATTTATACTTTGCCTTATCATTGCCACATCAAAGAACACTTGTCAAAGAAAAATCATGAAGCTCCAGTTTCTTTAAGGTATTTTCTTAGGAAGACAGTGGCTTGTCTACAATTAGGATTTCACATTACCAAATGAGAAGGGTTTGTTCTACTTACTACCCCTTTGGTGAGGAGGTAGAAACACAAATTATAACTCCAAGAGCCTCTCCCTTTGCCTCTGGTGCCCTGGACAGTTACCAGTTGGTGTGGGGGCATCCCATCCATCCAGCTCAGGCCCCAAGACTAAAGTCAGGACAGTTTTGGTGCCCATTCCTCAGATCAGATTCTCAAGTAGGACAGAGTTCAGATGAACACTCAGCCCCAAGCTCCTCCTGGGCCAGTGGCCCCCACCTGGGTGGAAAGGGGCAGGCAGGCCTGGGAAAGATGCTTCAGGGGCCAAGATGCGGAAATAAGCCACCTACTCAGAGGAAGAAGAAATTTCACCAGCTTAGGGTACTTTTGAACTAGCCCCACACAAGGAGAAGTGAGAAGATGTTCAAATGCACTGCACCAAGACAGCTAGGGTTATAGTGCTCATTCAAATCTCAGGGAGACTTGAGCAATAGACCAGAAATCTATTCTAACAGTGATTGAGGGGTATAAAGAAGGCTGAGGAATGCTAATGAGAGAGCAGGATGGAGGCTTGAGAAGTAATAATGATTTGGACAGGAGGAAGACCTAAAGCATAATACTGATGAGATGTGAGGAAGGACTGAGGAGTAATAGTAGTGGGACTGGAAAGAGGCCTTGGAAGAAAGATGGCAGAAGAGAGGGCTAAAGAGTAATTATAATGTGGTATGAGGGAGGTCTGAGGAGTAACAGTGATGAGAGAAGGGTGGCCTAAAAATAATAATGGGGATGGGGGATCTGAGGAATAATAATGACAAGAGAAAGGGAGTCTGAAGAGTAATAATGAGGAAATGTGAAAGTCTGAAAGGTAGTGAGGAGGACACAAAAGAGGCATTCATAGTAACAATGATGCAATTTGAAGCAGTTCTGAGAAGTGATAATCATGGGATGTGAGGGAGGCCTGAGAATAATGATGAAGAGAGGTGGGAAGTCTGAGGGGAGAGAAGAGAGATCTGAGGAGTAACCATGATGAGGAGGGAAGGAAGTTCTGAAGAGAAAAAGGATAGGATGTGAGACAGTTCTGAAGAGTAATAATGAGGGAGTGTGAGGGAGGCCTGAGGAGTCATCATGCTCAAGAGAGGTAAGTGGTCTGAGAAGAGAAGAGAGGTCTGAGGAGTAATGATGAAGAGTGCAGAAAGGTCAGAGAAGTAACAATGATGAGGAAGGAAGTTCTGAAGAGTAATCCCATGGAGGTGAGAGAGTTCTGAGGAGTAATACTGAGAGGATGTGAAGGAGTTCTGAAGAAGAATGAGATGTGAAAGGTCGGAAAGGCCAATAATGGGGCAGCAGGGAGACTTATGGCATAACATAGAGTTCTGAGGGCAGCTGGAGTAGTAATCTGTGGGATATGAAGGAGGTCCGAGTAACAATGATGTAAGAGGGAGGCCCGAGCAATCAGCACAACAGGACAGGAAGCATTCTGAGGAATAATGATATGAATATGAGGAAGGGAAGAGGTACAATAAGGATACAAGGTGAGGGAGGCCTGAGGAGTAATGATAATGGGACAGAAGGAGACCTGCAGGGTAACAGTGATAGAAGAGGGAGGCATTAAGTGAAGCAGTTAAGAACCTTCTAGCCACTCATGATCCTACAGACCACAGGAAAATAACATCTGCTTGAAAGGTAAAAAGGGAAGAAACATAAGATATGGGCTTCCCCCTGCTGCCCACTGTGGCACCTGAGCCTCAGAGGGAGAGCCCAAGGTGGGCTGGGGAAAACAGTAGTTGAGTCTCCATGGGTCCCCAGCTGGCTGCAGTGGGCTACCCCAAGACTACTTTGCTTTCTCAGTCCTGATGGGCAAGTCACCAAGTTCTCAGGGGAGCTCAGGGCCTGCCAATGAGTACCTGTTGCCATGTCTTGAGGTGAGCCCTCTTCTCAACAGGTTCAGGTGGAAGTGCTGTGTGGTCAGACTCCACTCTTGTCCCAGCCACACCATGTCTGGCTGGGATCATTATGTCTGTGACTTCACAGGGAGGAATAAGAACATTACACTAGTTCAAACATCCTCTAAGATCTCCCCACATTCCTCATGGGACCAAGTGGGGTGTGGAGCAGCTGAGAGAAACTAAAGATGGACAACAATGCAACTGCATGATAATGACATTCCGCACTTTTGTGGAGCAATACAAAGCACAGCAGGTAATCGTCCACACAGCTATCTATACTTGGAGATGAGATAAGGGTACTCTTTTCCAGACATGGGCTCTGCATGACCCTGAGAGGAACTCTCTGCTCCTCCCTCACAGCAGATGAACACTCCACCTAAGGAGCAAGGCCGATGGATGGCTCTGGCTCTGCTGAGGATCTGACTCCTCCCCAGTGCCCCACCACTCTCTTCCATGAGGTCACAGTTCCGGGTCCCTATCAGCCCACGTTGCCCTGAGCTCTGCTGGTTCCTCAGGGTGGCTTTCTCTCTGATATGGGCCTGTCAGTGACACCCACGGGTTCACACTGCCTTCTCTCCACTGATAATTTCCACCTTCTTATTCAGCTTTTCCACCAGCATGAAAGCTTCTCTTTATAGAGGTGTTTTGAACTGCAGGTGACATGTGACCCTCACAACATGCCTGAAAGAGGAACCTCCGCTCTGCTTACTTAGTCAGATGTCCCTCAACAGGATGTGGCAAACTGTTAGACCACAATTCAATTTAATAAGAAGGGTTTTTTTTTCCCCCCTTATATTTGATTTTCTCTAAAATGCTCCTAAGGTGGAACCTATTGGTTTTTTCTAAAGCATAAGTGTGGTGATTTGAATCCCTGTTATCATTTGGGATGCCCACAGAGGCTGTGTGTGTTCCTAGGTCTCACGTCCACAAACCCACACTCCCACCCACTTCTATTACATGCCCGAAATTAAGTGAATAAGAAATCAGTTTTATGTTTTAAACATAAATACTAACCCCTATGTGCAGTACCTGTAAATATTAGTGAGGTCCTTCCTGCTTCACACAGTCTGTCCACACCTGAGCAGCGCAGTCACCACTGCAGTGAAAAGTCCTTCCTCACTAAACTAAATGAACTTTCATGTAACTGCTTTCTTCATTTCGAGTGCCCTTTTGAAAAAGGCTGACAGCAAAACCTCAGACTGCAGAGAAACATCCATAGCTCATCTCTCAGGTTTCACTCATGGGTTTTTGGATGACTATATTGAGAACACTGCAAACCAAAAAGGAATCCACGAGAGTCTGGAAATTGTTTCATATAGTTTGCCCTTTCAACGCCTAGCTTTTAAGCAAAGGTCCCCCACATTTCTCAGTTGTAAGTTTTTGAAAGCAACTCAGGATCTCAAATCAGTTTTAAGGAATAAGCAAGCTTGTCCAGCCTTCATGTAGCCCTTGGTGGGCTCACTGCCTTCCTACGTCATTCTCTGGCTGTTGTAACAGTTGTAGGAGGAAGTACAGGCAGACACAGCAATGGCCAGTTCTGCAGTTCAGAAGCCACACAGGCTCCCAAAAGTGGAGAGGTTGCCGTTCAGTGCTGGTGATGCCGCTGAGGCCTGGCGGATGCAGGGCAGGCAGCCTGTCCCTGTGGGCACAGGCTGGCTTCCACTGGTCCTTCCAGGCTTCAGCTAAGTTCACAGGATTATATGTGAATTAAAATAACAATAATGATAATGATAAAAAGAATTCAAAGGTACAAAAGGCCTCAGATGGTTGGGAGGCTGGAGCTGGAGAGATAACTGGGGACACAGGGACATAAGACCTCTGGTGTTGGGGACAACCAACTCCTACTCTTCCACACCCACCTTCACACTGTCCCCTTTGTCTCTGGTCCTCACTGTCTGCACCTGCAGGTGCTCCAAGAAAAGTGTATCTAGTATGTTGTCAGGTATAAGGTTGCATGTACTGTTACTTTTCTGTAGCACGTACATCTTAGAACAAAACACCAACATATGCACCCACAAATACCACCATATATATAAATGTGGTCTTTTCCTATTTGAGCTAAATAGATACATTTTTAGTCATTAGTCATTTCACCTGTTCCAGTTTTTATGCGCTTCAAGTCTTAAAAAGGTGGGGGTGGGGGAAGCAACCAAAGGAACCACAAGCAGCCGAACTGCCGCTTATTTTCTGTGGCTTTGTGAGAACAAACAGGACACGTCAGCACTCCTTGCCTAGAACAGCGGGATGAGCGCCACGGGAGAGGCTTCAGCGGACATACCAGTGCCAGGAGAGATCTGCTGACATGTCAGCTCAGAAGCTTCCTTCAAAAATCCCCACAGTATGGTGGCAGGTTCGAACACCTGGCCATGATCAGGGCCTGGGGAAGGCTCCAGAGCTGACGTGCCCCAGTGAAGTGCTTGGTTTCAATGCCATTTTTTAATTTGACACCAAAGTGCACCCGCTGTTTTCCTGCCTTGGCCGTCCATCCCTCTTCTAGCCTACTTCCGCAGCAGCTTATCTCTTGTGTGTCCACAATCAGTAACCTCAAATATCTTGCTGGCCACAGGTCCTAGAGAAGTGGCTGGGCATAGCAGGCATTCGGAATAAGATGCCAATACATTGCTTCAAATGGCAGCAGGAAAGAATCACTACAAAGCCCAGCCCTGGATCCTAAAGTTGAGCACATCCCTGAATTCAGAATTGTTTGTGATCTGAGCTGAAATTAAAAAGGACCCTGAGAAGAGCAACTCCTAAAACAAGCACAAACAATAGACAATTTTGAGGCTTTGTTTTAAAGCTAGACTTGACCTTCTATTTTGCACAAGCATGCATGGGATGAGCCAGGTGAAGCTTTTCAAATGCTAATGAAACAACTTTGAAGCCAACAATTCCTAAAGATTTTCGAACTTTTCTCAGACCATTATTCTCTTTGATTTCCTGCTTGCCAGTGCAAGTCATTGAGGCTCTGGAGCAAATTCTAGCAGAGGAGGCTCTGAGCCCTTTCTTAATCCCCACCCTTACCCATCGGCTTTGCTTCCAGGCCACGCTCTGATGGTGAGTGAGAGGGAGTGCCACTTCCTCCCACTGTGTCCCAAGTCCCACTGCACTGTGGGTGTGTTCTCTCACTCAACGGGCCTCCTGGATCCCATTTGTAAAGAGGCTTGGCAAGACTCCTTTCTGCTCCAGGTGCTGGGAGCTTTTCAGTTACCTGGAATGGAAAAGCAACCTCTTCCTGTATTGGAGTCCCAAGTCAGGGACAAAGGCCACTGCTGCTGGCATGGGTGGATGGCCTGCCGCCTGCAAGCTCACTGGATACCCACAGAGTATCTGCTGTGTGCAGGACAGCTGGCGTGGGGGTCTTGCCCTGTGTAGCTCTTGGCGGTAGATGTTACAGTCTCATTTTGGAGACAGACTCAGGCTGGCCAGACCTCACACGGCAGGGGAAGGGCAGGTGGTGGCACTACTGTGGAAGGGCTTGGCTGCAGCCACATCTGAGCTCTGAGTGTGGGCTCAGTGAAGAGATCTGAGCCTTTCCCAGGTCTCTCTGACAGAACAATGTGCCTCAAATGCTTCATCAAGCGAAGTCTTCAGATGCTCTGAGCACTTTGCTTGAGCAAAGACTCACGCATGCACTCATACTTTCTGGTTAACTTTCAGTTTACCTGTTGTCGGAAAGAGAAAGATGAGCCCAAGCAGCTATGTGGAAGTCACAGGGTCTAAAGCGAATGCAAAGCAGCATGGAACGGCACAGGCAACGCCCGCGCACATGGCTGAAAATGTTGCCTCCGCAGGGCTTCTTTGTGCTGCTAGGCTTTAGTCTCCAGATTTCCCGCCATGCACATGTTATCAGAACAAATATCTGCAAAGAGTTTTCAGGTCAATGCAAATACTAGCTTTGTCTTCCCCTCAAATCAGAAGAAAGCCAAATCATGAGAGCCGATGAGTAAAACAATGGAAAAAGATAGTTTGACAAAACTGAGCTGTGGCTGCTTGCTGCCCACAAATCAGTATGATCCTGCCCATCCAGTTTCCTTCTGGGGACCCAGGGGAGGATAGCTAGTGGTCTGCATAGGCCAAAGGCCAGCTAACAACAGTCCTCAGGCCTAGGGAGCATGGAACCAGGTGAGACAGGGCCAGATCTTCTCAGTGGTATTCAGACCTGCCTCAGTCCTGGTCTCTTGCAAACTGGATTTAAGGCTAAAGAATAAGAAATCTAGTTCAGCAATGTCAACTCAGACAGTGTTTAATCCTTGCATTTAAAAAGTGTAACATTTTTGCCAAAAAATATTACTGTAGTGGCCAAGGAGATGGCTCAGTAGAATAAATGCTTCCCTGGCAAATGCGAGGGCCTGAGTTCAAATTCCTGGTTCTACAAAAAAGAGGAAAAAAAATCAGTAAAAATTACTGTTGCACCAGTTTTTGAAAACATACCTGTTGACATAGATAGTGTTAGCTTAATTACATAAATACACTAGAAAGCATCTTCCTTTAATTGTCAGGCTGGTCTCAATAAGGAAAGCAATTGAGCCATCAATCTCAAAAGCCAACAGCATGTACCTGTGGGTCTTAGCAAAACAGCTGCCCCAGCACACAGTCATATATTTGTGTCGGGCTCTAGAGCTTTACTCAGAGCTGTCCTCATCCTGTCTCAGCAGCAGACCTGAAGAAGCCCTTTGGGCTCCACACCCAGCGCGCAGCTGCCTCCCCACAGCGGGGCCGGGAGCCGCGCACCCACAGAGCCTCCCCGCCAAGCTCACCATCGCAGTCAGGCTACACACAAATAAGGCCACAGCCAAACTAACTGCCTCTTGCTTATTCCACTTTCCTCTGAGGGACAGAGAATGCTATTTTTCACAGACCTCAAGTCATCAAGAACATTTTTATTTTTAAGAGAAGCCAAAATAACTTTTTGGAGAGCAAAACAAAACAGGAAGGACATTCTTTCCCATTCCTATAACTAAAACATAATTACAAAAAGTATTTGCTAACCTTCCCAGAAAATACACCTTTAGCTAAAGTTAGGAGTGTAACCTAAGAGGATAATGACTTAGGTAGGCACAGGCAGAGCCAGAAATACCTCAGGCTGAATCCTATTCTTAAATGACCAACTTCTAAGAAGTATCCAAATTACATTTGTTGTGCTAAACTTGTATAATATTTAATAATTCTTGGAACAGGAAGCCATTTGATGGTAGTTAAAAATCCTAATGAACATATAGATTTTCATTGCTGTAATTTTCATTATAAAGGGGTATGATAGATGTATTTACCCATTCTTTTATGGTTTCAATGAGTTGCTGAATATACAGTTTTCAATTTTTTCCATTTGCTATACACATTCAGACTTATTTGCTTCTTATTTAAGGTACTATACTAGGTATGAGCTAAGGACATAAGAAATATTATAATTAAAGCCACAAATTAGAGATCAGAAAATAGGAATGAGAGAAGGAACTGCTTTTGTTCCGCTGTACATATATATGGTCTAGGACAAGAGGCGGCTTAACTGTGCACCAAGAAAACTGCAGAGCTACGGCTTATGTGGGTTTCCAAATTTCTTGAGAAGAGCCAACCTCTTGGAAAGTCTATCATAAATATTTCCTCCTTCACAAGTAAATGTTTTGATTTGCTATCAGCTTCCGTCTGGCAGCCTGTATGACCATGCTGTCCACTTGACAGCTGCCCCAGCAGCCCCAGGGACACAGCAACATACCGGTGAAATCAGGTCGAAGGACACGGGGACCTTACCCTGAATGCATCGTGACCACTGTAACTCTGAAAATGCAGAGTTGCAGCATCCCCCAAAGTCTTATTTTCAAAGATGCTTTGGGAAGCAGCAAAAGAGCACAGCTTCTTGACTTTCATTAAAAAGTAAGCTCTTGTCTTACCCCCGTGTCCTGGGCCTATCTCTGCCTTCATTTATTTTTATCTTTTAATCATAATAAGCCACCGCCACGGGGGCTGCTATTTTTGGAAAGGGAGAATGGGACAGAGAAGGGACTGAGTGACAACAAGTCACAATTTTAATAAAACATGACCCTCCACCTGGAGTGGGGCTGGCGCTGATGAGCACTCCTGTTAGGCGGGACTGTCAGCCGTTAAGACAGAATGATTTTCCTACCTTAAGTGCCTGCTTCCCTATTTAGCCTGAAAACTCCAGAGCATGCAAACTCGGTGGAAACTCCAGCGAGGCAGGCGCAGGGCTGGCCACGTGGCCTGGAGGGTTCCGGCAGCACCGTCCTTCCAGCCTTCCTTCTGGTGCAGGCTGGAGAATGTTTCCATATTATCTGGCTACTATTTTATCTATGCTAAACTCCTTTCAGCAACTACTCACCAGGATCATTAAACCACCTACAAGCACTTTTTCTAGGACTTTCTTTGCACTACTAGAAAATATATTTCCCCAAATTATGAAATTACCATTCAAACAGAATTAAGAAAATTGAAAAAAAAATTAAAAACCTAAAAGCCCCTTTTAATTACAATCAATGGACCAAGGGAATAGTACTCAGTGTGAGGGGTTTTTTTTCCTCTTCTGTCATTTTGCTATAGAGACACAAAATTCCTTTTCTGCTTCAGCATGAGGTCGAGGCACTTGATGGAAATGACATTAACAAGGCTACTGTCCTGTTTTCGGAATGTAGGAAGTGAGTCAAGTTTAAATGCTGTGAAGTGTGGAGTAATGAGCAGGTCCAAAGTTCAGCGGAGGATCCAGAAGCTGGACTCCCAGGGCCCGAATGCCTAGTGTTGAGAGGTGTCTGGGTCCCGGCTGGGAGGCACCACTGAGCCCTACACGTCCCCGTCAGATGCAGGTGCAGGGCTGGGCTTCAGTTAGAATCATATGCAGGTCATTAAACTGGCAAAGGAGACCACTCCAGGCCCCCCGCTGTTGCACTCACAGGAAGTGGAGCCTGCTTCCTGTGACTCTGAACTAAATCTTCACCTTACGCAAGAATTACCAGCAATTTTGTCAGGGACAATCAGTGCTTTGTGCTCATGTAGAGCATAAACGGTCACTTAGAGAAAGCTGCACAGGGATTTAAAACTTAAACATCTTAACAACAACCCCTCAAGCAAGGAGAGAGAAGTGGGTGTGGGTATACTTTGCCACCCTTGGTACTGAGTAGAAGGGAGCCTGCCACAGCCCTGATCCTGTGTCTGGCAGGAACTCTAACACTTAAGGCCCACTTTCAGAGAAAGCACCTGAGCCAGAGAAGGAGAAGCGAGTGACTGGTTGGCGCTGTAACATCACTCCAGCGTCCTGTAATGGACTGAGCCCTGGTCCCCGTTCAGGGGAAAAGATGCTCCTTGCCACGCTCACAAACCTCTTCGACCTGGGCACACTCGGCAGCTTGGCTCTACCAGATTCTTGTGCTTCCCTTGTGCCTCCTGTGGTCTAAACACCACACTGTGCATCGCTTGGGGTTGGGGTGGGCACAGACTCTGGAGTCCCACTTAGACCTACTGAGTCATGGAATCCTGACAGCTAGTCCACAGCCACAGTCAAGTCTGAGCCCTGGGCTGGATGGAGGAAGCCAGGATGTCCACATCCCAAGGTGGGAAGAAAACATGATTTTCACCTTTGCATTCTCTTAAAATATCATTCAAATCTTGAGGAAGAAATTTTGACCTTGGTCTTTGAAAACTGAAAGCATGATGCTGCAATGAGATTCTGGCTGAAGAGTTGGGCCCCAGCACTGCCACCATGGTCCTGAAGCACAGTAGTCCCCTGAGCCCACCTGCTAGGAACAGGTCAGCTGAGTACAGTTGCTCTACACTGATGAGAGCTGACACAGATGCTAGGGCTCTTTTATGTGTTAAGAAGGAATTCTACTAATTCTCTCGGAGATTTTTGTTTATATTGTCAGTGTCACAAATGATATGATCTTCATAGTATTATATCAAAATATTGCAACTCCATATCTTGTAGGTTAAATTCTTATGAGGCCATGAACCTACAGGTATAGAGAGGGTGGCCTGGAACATCTGCATGCAAAGTTAGGGCCGGGTGTTCACATGAAGCTCATTTAGTGGGCTCAGTGGCTGTGAGTCCACGCTGCTGTGTATGGCAGGCACGACCCTCCAACATGAGGTGAGGCCAGCTCCTCCCTGCTCAGGGTTGGCAACACCCACTGCAGCAACCCAGAATGTAGGGGCAAAGGCAAACTTGCCCCTGCCCATGGGCTCCACAACAGTTTGGACAAGAGGAGCACAGGGAAGGACCCCAAAGTCCTGAGAGCTTCCCTGTTGGCAGACAAGTCAAAGGCAGCACAAGCCAAAAGCACAAGGGAAACTCCAACAGAGACAGCTGTGAATGCTGCCCATGGCCACAGGCCCCAAACCAGTCCTTTTCCTTCATGGAAGGCTATATTGCAACATGTAGAATACTACTAAAATACAGGGTATGGGAGAAAAAATGTAGAGATATGAGCTTTCTTTTTTAAAAATAACTGAAAACTGCCTCATTTTCAGTGGTAGAGAGATGCTAGGGACAAGTGAAGCTAGGGATCTTGTTATACTTTAATTTGAATCTCCCAGAGCAAAGCCTTTAGTTCAATCTCAGTAGAAAGTCCAGATGGTTGCTGGGGCACCTTGGGCCCATCTTCCTATCTTTCCACCCACCCTCATGGATACCTCACCTTTGCTCTTCTCTTCAACACCAAGATCTGCCTCTTCTTTCAGCCAAGCATGGCACTTCAGCCCTGTCCAGCAAGGGGCAATTCTGTAGGAAGCCTGTCCACCCCAGCTCCTCTGGTCCCTTCTACCAGCATCATATAGATTCAAGGACATGTGTGGACACCTCTCAGCCTGCCTCTCCCTGATCAAGGCTGCTCTTCTTCCTCTCCAGTCATCTGGAAGCTTGCTGCCCCACTATGGCTCCAGGGTTGACGCACAGTCCACACTACTTGATCAGATACCAGCTCAGCAGCACCTCACCTGCCCTTCCCTGCTGTGACCTTGGATTCCCACCAACACATTTCCATAACTTGTTGCCAAAGCAGAATTCCAGATAGAGCTCTATGGGCAGTACTCCTGCCTTCCCAGAGGCCCTGCCATCTCTGAAGGCTACCTCTCCACTGCCTGGACAGGAAATACTCCTATGCTTCCTCACATGAGCTCCCCTGCATCCCTCTGCCAGGATGCTCAAGCCCATGCTCTGCCCTCACAGCTCCCTTATGAAAATTCACCTGCCTGTCCCCTGCACTGGTGGCACCTGGGGTTGTTACAACTCTGGCCAGATGACTTTTAACTGATCCTGTGTGCTCCCCTAACCCCTTGGTTGAGGCCACCTTGAGAGCAAATATGGTACCCATGTGGCTGACAAAATGAACAGTTTCTTTAATCTGAACAGGTTTGCATAAGAAAACATGTACACAGTATCCAGGTGGGAAAGTTTCAATCAGAGATTCCTAACTTGGAAAGAAAGAGGAAGGAGAGGAAGGAAAAAGTCAGAAACATACAAGCAAATGAGGCATCCAATTGCATGTTTCTGGAGTACACATTGACCCTGGAGTGGAAAAATCCCAAGATTGAATTTTTGTATTGATTATCCAATTATTAATCTTTATGGAAGCTATTCCAACACTGCGCATAATGAGTAATTCATCAAAGTGTATTAGGTGCCATGCAAGTTGCATTCAGTATAAAGGGCCATTAGCTCCTTGTAATTGCACATTACTGGAGCTTTCCTCAGTCCTAAATCAAATCAACAGGGCCAGCACGCACGCACTCTAATTGACTTGGTGTAACAACGCACACCCCTGGGGACTCCTAGCACTAGGCCTTGTTGAAGGACTGGACTTCGCTTCCATGGACCACTTTCAGCCCAGTGTGGGCAGGCACAGCTGGCTGGGACAAGCAGGGGACCACAGAGGGATGGGTGACACAAGCCAGGGGCCATGGTGGAGCAGGTCTTGCTCCCAAGGATGCCACTGGATGCATCACAAACTGTCTTTTGTGCAGTAGTTCTCCCACTCAGCCTAGATCCCTCCAAGATGGTCAGAGGTAGATGCTGCCTGGTGACAAATGCATCTCCAAGCTTCAGTCATATGAAAGGGCACTGGCAGGAGATGGAAGTGGGTAACCTTCCAGAAAGTTCTATGTCCATTCACCTGGCTTGTTCTTTCTACAGTGACCCATGGCCTCTAACTCCAGAGCAGGAGCCTAGAATCGCATCCTCCATGGTGTCAGGGACAGGATGAGAGCAGTGCTTTACTCCCCGACACCTGGAATCCTTACTTAAATTTTGCTTGTTTAAGCTCTCCTCATTTATTCTCCCCAAATCCACTCCAGTATTTTAAAGGGCAATGAAGCTGATGGTTTGTTTATAGCCCCACAATGCCTAGGCCAAAGTGACATGGAAATATTAGGTAGTTTTTGTTTTATCAGTCAACACATGAAAATTGCATGTTTGTGGTGGTACAGTGTGGTACCCCACATGACATTGGGCAGGGATGGAATTAGTGAAGTTGGAAGTTGTCTGGAGTTTCAAGATCCAGACATAGAGCAAGGACCAACTCATTCATCTGCAGATCCTCCACTCTCACTGCTGGCTCTGGTGAAATTGCCATCAATAATTTGCATACTGTCTTGGGATTAAGAAATTTCTCCATCTTGGTCTCTTTTCAGAAAAATTAGCATTAATTTCCTTCTCCAGTTACCTCAGTTTAATTTCTGAAGGATTATACTTCATCTTCAGGCCTGGGGATGTAGCTTAATGTTAGGGTACTAGTCTAACATGAGCAGTGGTCTAGGTTCAAACCCTAGTATTGCAAAACCAAAAAACATAACATGTCTTCAGAAGAGAGACTGATTGGTGGTGAACAATCTATCCTGAAGTGTCTGCTCACAGTAAATATGGGTTCATCCTGGGCACCCACAAAGCTTTGTAGTGAACTGTGAGTGATTCACCTGAAACCAAGACAGTGTCTGAGCTTCATGTGTTTCTCACCAATCAGGTACTAACCTGGCCTTTTCTCTGATGGTGCTAGAGCAGATCTGTGGATCAGCAAAAGGGGACTCTCGGACAATGGTCAGAAGATGAGATTGAGGTGTAGGGCACTCGCTGATTAGCTTCCCTCCCTCTCCTCCCCAGGCTGCCAGGTCACTGTGCCTGGTGCAGTCAGAGGGCATCTTCAAGCAGGGGCACAGTTAGATAGAACACTTGGAATTTGTCAAGTCCTGATCAAATGGAAATCAAGGCTGTAATCGAAGGCGTCAAAACTATGTCAATGAGAAGAAAGATTTGTACTAACAGTGTTTGGACAGGATATCATGTCTGCATCTTGTACTGTGAATAACCACTACAAAGACAACAATATGCAATGTATTAATTATTGAAACTGTCCTATTAATCGATTTTTGAAATTATCTCATTGCTATTTGTTTCTCAGTCAAATTAATAATAATAACAATAAACTGCTTATGTGACCCACTCCTGCCTGCACAGACCCAAGAGGGAGTAGGACGTGGGAGAATGTCTCTACCTTTGAGGCAACTGTTGACCACAGTGGTTAAGGGAGTTTTTGAAGAAAACTTGCCACAGGGGCAGATCTGTCCTCTCCTTAATCCCTAATGAGTGCTCGGCTGTCAGGGGTGCATCACTGTACAGTTTGCCACCAGTGCAGGGTCCTCGGTAAGCAGAGGCTCCAACAACCCTGTGCCTGGCTGGGCCTCAGTGAATCTGATGCCCTCAGGGGCTGAGAGGCAGCAGTGCCAGCTCACAACACCCAGGGCAGTGGTAGTGGCAGAGAGCTGAATCCACAGATGGCACTTGGTAGATCTCAGCACCCTGAGACTCAGATCAAGAACTCCACTGCCAGACAGACCTTGAAAGGAGAGAAACAGGAAGTAGAAGGAAGGGGGCAGGAAGTCTCCTGGCCAGGAAGTGACAACAAGGGCATCGGGTGGACGCCACGGCATGTGGCTTGGAGCCCAGATGAATCCCACCTCCAAAAAAGCCTACCACACCTCCAGAGAGATGCCTTTAAATTCATAAATTGCCTAATTTCTAGCCACAGGCTGCTGGATAGTACTTGAGCTCTACATTACCTCGACAGGACTTTACCATGGATGGAAAGCTGGAGTTTAGTCCAGTGGAAACTGCTGCTTCCATCTCAGCAAAAGAAAAATTACAAAAAAAAAAAAAATTAAACATTCCAGTTAATATGGTGATGAAAGATAAGGTGGAAATGAGAAACAAAGAGCTGGAGAGAAAATGGGGGCAGAGAGGGGAGGAGAGAGGAAAGGCTGACCACTACAAGCCTTTGCCTGGGCCTGGACACGTTTCCAAAGGATAGCTACTGTGTTTAACTTTTCTTTTATCCAGCATAAAAACCTAATTAATAAATGAGATTTAACAGACATTTTTAAGCTCCTTTCTTAAATTAAAATGCAGAAAAACGTCTAATTATGCTCCACCCTTCCCAAACACACACTAGATGTTTTCCAGCGTGGCTGCCGATGCTGCAGGTCAAGCCAGAGCAAATATTCCAGGTGACAGAGCCCGGCTTCCTCTGTAGACCCTGCCAGCGTCTGCTACCTCACTCCATCCGTTGCTCCACCTTCTTTCTCTCTAACCATCTGCCAAGAGGAAATAACTTTGCTGTACTGGGAGTCTGGGAAGCCCAGGAAACAATGTGAAATCCACAAAAATAATTGAACTTCACTTTTACTAAGCTGTTCAGTTCCATTCTGATTTTTATTACAATGTCAACAAGAGTTTAATTTGTTTTAAAGTTAGCTTCTTAAATCGGAGTGATATACGGTAATTTACAGCTTGCTGGCAATAGCTACTGTGGAAAAAAAGGAAAGGGCATATACAGGCGCTTCTAAGTTTGAGGTTGTGAAAGCAGGGAGCTCAGCCAAGGGCAGCAAATAGCACACTCCGCGGATGCCGAAGGGCCACATGACCAGGTACCTCTGCCTCCTTAACCAATCTCATCTGGGGACTCTAATTGAAAGGAAATGTTCTGAAATGTAATTTCTAGAACTAAAATACTTGCAGATGCTAACTAGGTTGCTAATGATGAAAATATTTTAGGGGTTTATGAAGAAGCCCCCCTCCCTGCCCCATTTTTAGTGACTCACATTTCTTCCCTAACCCTGAAGGAGGGTGCGGCTTGCTTGGTGTCCCCTGGCAAAAGTCTGTCTGCAGAGCACAGGGCTCCCTCTCTGACTCTTGGTGGCAACTCTGCTGCAGAGCTGCTTGATCTCAGCCACAGCCCTGGACCTTTAGCTAGGGTGAATCTCTAAGCCCTGCTAAAGTCATCTGTGGAGACTCAGGAGACTAACAGTAAACCCATCCGCTTTATGAGCAGAAACAGGGAGGTGGGGGTGGGGACATTAAAACCCAGTGCTTTGAAGGCAGGGAGTCTCAGGAGGGGTGGAGCCCCAGGAAGGCTGTGCCAGCACACATTGGCGGTGGAAGGAGAAGCGAGGTTTCCTCATGCCCCGATGATCTGCTCAGCGGCACACAGAACAACTCCACACCCACCCAGGGTTTCTCAGCCCTCCCTGTCTGCACGCCAGACACGTCGGCTGTACTTTTCTCTTCTGTTGTAGCCGGCTCGGAGTAGAGCCAGAGCCTGGGAAATCCTAGGCTGCTGAGGCTGTGAGAGCCTGCTGTTTCCAGGCCACTTCCTGCCATATCTAGAATAGCAGCAGCTGGGAGGCCTGATAGGCTGCATCTGGAGAAGGCTTCACCCAGGGGCTGGGAATCAGTGCTCGCCTGCCGATAACACCCTCCTCTCAAGGGTGCTCTGATGACAGCATCCTCCACTGTCTGGAGTTTGGGAACAAAGCTGCAGGGTCCTGGGAGTGATAACCCAGGCAGTGTCTGGCCACAGGCCTATTGTCCTGTGCACCTATCAGCATGTCAGCCAGCCTGTGGGGCTGGGCGGGCAGATGCAGGGTAACCTTTCTTTGGACTTTGCTGTGTTTGTCAGTACAGTAATCTGAACAGAGGAAAGAGCCCTACTTCAAAGTTAAAACTGGAAAGAGTACAGGGATTCTGAAAACTCTGTGCAGGCAAGCTGCTCTAAGCCCACGGGGACTTCATGTCTGCATCAGGAAGCACGTGGGCTGTAGTCACACAGATGGTAGTGGGCTCCAAGAATCCCGCGCTGAGGAAGTCATATGCTGTCTGTGCTCCTAAAGATAATCTGTAATTTAACTAAGTGGCCAGTGAGTGGGAAGCACACATTACTCCCTAAGAGAAATCCTGCCATCAACATTGGGTTCTCATGCCATGAAAACAATTACATTTTTCCTAATGCTCTCAGAAGTTCACAGCTGTGCATGATCATGGTCTACTCAAGCCTTGTGCTCCAAAGCTATGTTTTGCTTTTGGCCCTGAGCATTTTAAAGACTGGCTAAATTTATCATAAAACTGCATTCAACTGTCACCTCTGTGGAGGGAAGGTCCATATCACACAACAGAGGCAGACAAGCCTACGTAGACAGAAATGAGACCACTGAGCCCCATGAGTAAGCTGCCCTGCTCCACGGGTGGCTCCCATCCTATGGGTGGAGATGCCTGAAAGAGGGCGCCAGAGAAAGACCAGGTGATAAGACCCCATGGACTTAGGGCTCCAAGGAGTACCAGAAACCATTGGTCCTGGCCACAAGCTTGGCTATTTATAGCACACCCATCCCAAACAGGGCCATTTCCTCTAAACCACGAGTTCACCCTGGGCTGTGGTTGAGAAGGGGTAAATCTTACACTATGCCACAGTACAAACCAGCACAAATGAAAGTAGCTCTCTCTGTCTCTCTGTCTGCCTCTGGGGTCTTCACATATTCCTAGCCCTTTACATTTCTTTTTAATTTTTGAGACAGGGTCTTCATACATACTATATAAGAGCACTCATTTTTGCATAAACAAAATACAAAAAGCTCACTTCTAGAAAAGTTAAAAAGAACACTGTGCTGCAATTCACACCACGTGTCTCCTGTATGTATATCATTATAGAAACATTACATTTCATATACTTCACCTGCCTCAAGAGTACAATCGGGAGTGGGGAGATAGCTCAGTAGAATAAGCACTTGCCTGGCAAGTGCAAGGGCCTGAGTTCAATCCTCAGTTCCGCAAAAAAAAAAAAAAAAACAATCAGTGATTGTTTTTTAGGTAACTTACAAAGTTGTGCAACCACCATGTAAGCCTACTTCAGAACACTTCCATCACTCCTAAAAGGTGCCTCATGCCACTGAGGATTAAGCCTTGTCTGCCACCCCTTCCCAGCACTGGTTATGATCGTGGAATATTAAGCTTGTGTGTCTGCTTTTCTTCACTCGATTTGGTGCTTTCTAGGTCCACACAGACCCAAAATGACTGAGCACCCTGTGCTTTCAGGGGCAATCCTGTCCCATGACATGGGGATGCCATATTCCCCATCTACCAAACAATGCAGGTGTTTTGAACACTTCACTATTAAAGAATGCTATGAAGGACACCTGTATACAAACTGAATTTTTCTTGGACAGATACCTAGGAGTAAAACTGAGGGGTCATATGGTAAACCTATTTGAATTTTTAAGAAACTGTCAAAGTCTTATACTAATGCCAGTAGTATGTCAAGATTCCAATTTCTCCAGTCCTCTCCAAAATTTGCTATTCTAGTCATCCTAGATGATATAAAATGGTATCTCACTTTGCATCCCCTAATGACCAATGATATCAAGTGTCGGTTCATGCCACTTGACAAGGGGATGGATCCTGCAAGATGCAGTAGAAGTGATTTCACCTGTGCCAAAATCACAGCCTGTACTTATAAGCACACAGACTGAAATGTTGATAGCGTGACTAGCTGACATGGTCTTGTGGAACCACCATCATACATACGTTCAACACTGATTGATATATCATTACATGCCACAGGACTGTACTTACCAACCCTCTGAATATCTGCTTTGGAAACTGTTCAGATCATACCATTTCCCTTACTATTACTGAGTGGCAAGCATTCTTTGATTCTAGATTAAAGCCCTTTATCAGAGAATCGTTACACAAGTGCTCCCCACTACACTGTTAAATGGTGGCACCTTTGTCCAAGTGAGTTTACCATAAACACCAAGGTGCCCTTTTTCTGGGGGTGGGGGGTTACCAGGGCTAGAACTCAGAATCGTGTGCTCACCAGCTGGCACTTATGCCACTGAACTATATTTCCTGTAGTCCACTGATGGTGAACCTTTTAGGGTTTTCAGCGATACAAACAGACTGCTGTGGCATGTGTGCCATAGGTTTGCCCTCACTGCTCTAGTCTATTGCTTGTGTTTGCTTCTTAAAATGATATTTTTTGAAGCACAAAACTTTTATATTTTGATGACATTCCTTTTATCAGGATTTTATTTTATAGACTGCTTTTATTGTCTTACAAGGAATCTTTGCCTAATTTAAGATTTTGAAGGTTTTTCTCACATATTTTATCCTAAAATGTTTGATTAGTTTAGTATATTAGTTCTTACATCTTAGGCCCAGGATTAATTTTGAGCTAGTGTGTGGAAGGATGTTTGTACATGTGGATATTAGACCATCCCAGAATCATTTGTTAAAAATGCTTCCTACTACACTGTTAAATGACGGCACCTTTGTCAAAGTGAGTTCACCATGGACACAAGGGTCCCCTTTTTCTGGGGGATTACTGGGGATAGAACTTAGGACCTTGTGCTTGCCAGACAGACACCTGTGACCCTGGCCCTGGGTCCCCTCGATCTGCACACCTTACACCAGTGCCATCCTCTTCTGGGCAACCTTCAGCAAGTTTTGAAATCAGGAACTGTGACTGCATTCTTTGATTTCAAAACTATTTGGGCCATTTTTCATCTCTGCAATTCTATGTAAATTTTAGTATTCATTTTTCAGTTTCAATAGGAAAAAAATCCTGCTCTGATTTGATACAGATTGAGCCGATTCTACAGATGATATGGACAAGACTTCACCTTGATAGGCACTGTCTGCTCTGTGAAGACACAGCGTCAGTTAATCCAGGCTGAAATGCCCCTCAGTAGTGTTGTATGGCTCTCAGTATGCAAGTCTTTTACCTCTTTCGTTAAATTTATCCATAAATATCATATCCTTTTAATGCTATTGTAGATGTGATTTTTTCATAAATTTTTGGTTATTTATTATATTATTATATATAGAAATGTTGGTGGTTTATACCCTGCTCTCACATCTTAGTATTTATTACTTTTAGTAATGGATTATTTCTTCTGTCTCTGTCTCTGTCTGTCTGTCTCTCTCCTTCTCTCCCATTTCCTCCCTCCCTTCTCCCATGGAAGGAAGGATTTTCTACAAATACATCATGTTATCTGTAAATTAAAAAGGCTATTCTACTTCTTTCTAACCAGGATGCCTTCCATGTCTTTCCCTTGCCCCATTACTCTGGCCAGAACCTCAGAACGGTGTTGACTGCCAGGCTGAAGGTGGAGCAATCACTCCACAAGGCACTTCTACAGCTTTCACCAGTGCGTGTGATGTGCACTATGGATTTTGGTGACTGAGCATCCCTCATCAGGTGGAGGAGCCCCTCCACAGCAAGTTTGCTGAGAATTTACAACACAAATGGGTGTTGGCTTTTGTTAAGTGCTTTTTTCTTACATAGATTGAGATGAACTTACAGTTTCTGTTCTATGTTTTATTAATATAGTATGTTACAATACTTGATTTTCAGGTGTTAAACCTTGTTATATAAAAAAATTCCCACTTGGTGATGGTGTAAGCTTTTTCCATGTTGCTGGATTCAGGATGCTAAGATTTTGTTGTGGCTTTTGCTTCTGTATTCATACGTAATATTTTTCTATAGCTTCTTTTGTGTGATGTCTTTGTCTGATTTTGGTATTAGGGTCATAATCAAAGAATTAGTCGAGAAATGGTCCTTCCTCGTCTGTTTTCTGGAAGAGTTTGAGGCATTTGGCATTGTTTTCCTCCTTGAAATATTTGATAGATTTCATCATGAAATTCTTTAGTTTTGGGGCTTTCTTTATAGAAAAGTTTTTCATTACTAATTCATTTTCTTTGCTTGATACAGTGCTATTTATATTTTTCTAAACCAATTTTTCCATTTTATCTAGATTACTCAATTTATTGGTATAAGATTATTAACAGTATTTCTTTATAATCCTTCTAAATACCTAAGGAGTCAGTGGTAATTCTCTTTCATTTCTAACTTTACTTAATTAAACTAGTTCAGTGATGGTAAGCCTTTTAGAAACCCAGTGCCCAAACTATAACCCCAAACCTACTTATTTATCACAAAGTGCCAACACCACAATTAAACCTGAATACTGAATTATTTAGCTTAGAAAAAAAAAAGCTGTTACTTGTGCTTAGGTGCTGGGGGCTTGAACGCTGACAGGGAGGGCTCTGTGTGCGCGTGGTGGCACAAGGATATAGGCTCTCCACCCCCAAACTAGTTAAAAATTACTCAATTTTTCTTCTTTTTAAAGATTTAACTTTTGCTTTCATTGATTTTTCTCTTGTTTTTCCATTTCATTGTTTTCTGCTATTATTTTTGTCATTTCCTTCCTTCTGCCTGCCTTAGGTTCTATTTTCCCTTCTTCAAAATCTTTGAGGAAAAATCTTACATTAGTGATTTGAAATCTTTCTTATTTCTAATATAGACATATAAAACTATAAATTTTTCTTCAAATACTTCTTTGCATAAATCTTGGTATGCAGTGTTTCACTTGTATTCAAAGTATCCCTATTTCCTTCATGTTTTCTTATTTAACATATAGGTTACACAGAAATATGTTCATTTCAAAATGATTTGCAGAGTTCCCTAAGTTCTGTTGCTGATTCCATATTTAATTCCACTATGATCAGAATTAATATTTTTAATTTATGAAGGCCTGTTTCATGGCTTGTCAGGAAGTCTATCCTAGAGACAGTTCATTATGCACCCCACTCTGTACAGTGTTCTGTGGATATCTTCTGTGTTGAACTGGTTGGTTGTTTTGTTCAAGCGCTTTATGTGCTTGCTAATCTTCTATCAAGTTCTACCCATCAGTAAGAGAAGATATCAAATCTCTATCTATATTTTTGAGCTATTGATTTGTCCCTTAAATATTATCTGTTTTGTCTTATGTATTATGGTCTATGTTGTATGTGTCAATATGCTTAAAATTTGTTCTATACTCTTGTCCAATTTATCCTTTTATCATTATGAAATGATAAAGGGAATATTACCTTTAATCTGTCTTTCTATCTAGCAGTACTTTTTGTCTTACAACTTATTTTGTGTGACCTTAGTTATTATGCTAGTTGTGGTATGGATTTGATTTTATTGTGTCCCTAAAGGGTCTGATGTGATTAGAGGCTTGATCTTCAGGATAGTCTTACTGGGAAGTGGAACCATTACAAGGCGGGGCCCAGTAAGAGATCCTTATTGGATCCTATGGGGGGGTGTGCCTCAGAAGGGACTATGGGATTCCAGTCTTCCTCTAACTTCCCATTTGGTGATATAGACTCACCAGCAAATATGCCCTGATGTGATGAGGCCATGAAAGGGGCCCCTCGCCAGAAGTAACCAAGCCAGTGCAGCCTCTAAATCTCCTGGCTAAATGCACCTCCTCTTTTTCATAAGTAGTCTTTTGTTATAATCACAAAAAGCTGACCAGTGCATTAGTAATGCAACTCCAGATCTTTTTTCATTACTCTTTTCCATTTTACTTTCAACCTATCTGTGTTTTCAAATCTAAAATATGTCTTTTATAGAAAACAAGTAGTGGATCCTGTCATGTTAAATCCAATCCAATAATCTCTATCTTTTTACTGGAGTGTTTAGTCCATTTATATTTAATTATTGACATGTGAGTTCAATCCCTGGTACCACAAAAAAAATCTTTGACATGGTAGGATTTATGCTTGCCATTCTGCTATTTATTTTCTACATGTTTGGAACTTTTGGTGATGTGCCTATGTACTTTCATTATTTCCTTCTTTTGTTTCATACAGAAATATTTTCCAAGTGTATCATTTAAGTACCTTTTTCATCTTTTGTTTCTTTTTGGCTTTTATATTTTTAATTATTTCTCCAGTGGTTCTCTTGAGATTACATGCATCTTACTCAATATAATCCATCTCACATCAATACTAATTTATTTCTAACTATATATGAAAACTGTGCTCTGATACAATTCCCTTCCTATCCTTTCTCTTTTCTGTTATTGCCATACATATGATATCTAAATAAATATAAGTGCATTAGCACAGTTTTATAATTATTATCACATAATTTTCTTTAAACGTTAAGAAAAGAACTTTAAAATGTTTACATTGTCTTTCTATTTACCTATATAATAAGTCTTATCAGTGCTTTTTATTTCTTTGTATGCATCTGAGTTACTTCAACTGGAAGGACTATCTTTAGTATTTCTTGTTGGTCAGGATGCAACAAACTCTTGCTTATCTTTGTCAGAAAATAAAGTCTTTATTTTTAAAAGCTAGTTTCCTGGATATAGAATTCTTGGTCAAGAATCTCTTTGCTGAATTTTAAACATGCCATCCCATTGTCTTCTGACATTCGTGATCAGTCTTCCCAAGCCGATCAGTCTGAGGAACGCTCCCTTGCTCCGTTCAGGACTGTTGGTTGGGCTTTTGACAGTTTGGCTCTGATGAGTTTAGATGTGAATCTTTTTAATTTATTCAACTTGGAGTTTGCTTATCTTTTTTTGATACACAGTATAATTTTTCATCAAATCTGTGACTTTTTGACCATCACTTCTTCAAATATTTTTTGAGCCTTTTTCTGTCTCCTCTCTTCCTGGGGCTTTCATTATGTGTATGTATTTATGCTTTTTATGGTACCCCGTGCTTTGAGACTTTGTTCATTTCCTTCTTTCCTTTTTTTTGGAAAGAGAGGGTGTCCTCAGACTACATATTATCTACCTGCCAGGTTTGGTAATTCTTTTTCTCTAGCAGTTCAAATCTGCTGTTCAGATCTTCTAATAAATTTTTCATTTCAGGTATTATAATTTCCAACTCTAAAACTTCTATTTGATTCTTTAAAATATTCCTAACATCATATATTTGATGAGAAATATTTGTCATTTGTTCCTACAAGTTTTTAAATATAGTTTCCTTTAATTTTCTGAACAAATCTATAATGCCTTTGTTACTTAGTACAACACTTGAGACCTCTTGGGCACACTTTCCTTTGGTTGTGGGATTTATTTCTCTGTGTGTGAGATATATTTTCATGTTTCTTTGCACACGTCCTAATATTTCAGTTTAAAAATGGACACAATGTTAGTATGTTGTGCAATGCTGGAGTAAGATTTCCTTTCTAGTAGGATTTGTAGGATAGGTTTTTCCCTATTGTTTATTTGATTATAGAATTTCCTACACCAATTCTATAGATTCTCTATTCCTTGTTGTTTGTGGACACTAAGTTTTCTATACTCTTTTAAAGAAATTCCTGTTTCTGTTTTAGGTTTGGCTTCCTATATCTGGTCAGCAGAGTTTGACAGTCTGATGAAAATAAGGCTTCCCTCAGTACTGGAGTCTTAAATCTTCCAGCTGTATCAAGAAAACCTGGGTATTCACCCCACCTCCCACTTGAAGACTGTTGATGAGTCTGCTCAGCTTTCACTTCTGCTTGTGCAGGGTCTGAGGTCAGCCAGAGGTTAGGGCCTGGGCCGCTTTTCCTGAGCAAGCACACATCTACTCACATATGTGCAGCCTTCCAAGTCCCCAGGAATATGTCAGGACTTTTTATCATTCCCTGTGGTTATTTAGTTTGTCCAGGCTCCTGTTTGCCCCAGTGGTCACTATAGCCTGGAGCAGCTTCCTCCATCACAACTGTAACTAAAAGCTGCCCTTTTTTACATTGGCCCGGGAATGGGGCTTGGCTGGGGACCTTCAGGACCAAAGTGCCAACTGCACCTTGGGAATGAGGGTTTGGAAGAGCCCGACCACCTCTCTGTATAGCTATGGGCTCTTCTCAGCTGTGCTCCATGGGGCTTGTTGAGGGTGAGCATGGCCCCAGGCTACAACACTACAGAACACTTTTTACCAGTGCTCAGTTGTGCTTCTATAAATTTCTAGATTCCCAAACTGGTTTGACAAAATTGGCAGTTTTGCCAGTATTTCTGTTACTTCTTGGGGGATGGATTAGAGTCCTCTGTCCCTCAGTTTGAAACTCTTACCTCTCATCCAGTCCTTCCCGAGCTACATAAGAGAACCTTTGTAAATAACCAGGAACTCTGCTGAAGGAGACATGCATGCATGCTCCTCTGTGGCTTCCAAGGCCACCTTGCACTTGAAAGCTGGACTCTTAGGTCAGCGAGATACCTCAGTGGTCTAAAGCGCCTGCTTAGGCAAGCTTAGGCAGCCACAGAGAACCGCAGTTCTATCCCTTGCACCACATGCTGTGCCAGCCCTGCCCTCAGGGCAGGCTGAGCTGGCCTAAAAAGAAAGTTGGACTCCTGAGCAGGAGTCTTGTACATCAGTCTCTAGTCAAGCTGAGAGAGAAAACATGCTGATATGAGAGCTGGTGGTCAAGGTGTATTCCTGGGGCTGCTCCTTGGGACTGTACTTTGAACAAGTCAACTAACTTTTCTCTCTAAGCCTCAACTTCCTTCCACATAAAGTAAGGGTAATACTGGCAGCTGTTTCTATCCATGGGATTGCTCAAAGTTCCAATATGTAAATTTGAAAATAGATATAAAAAGGCACTTGGGAAGTTCCAAAGTACTGACCCTGTCAATGCCACAGGGGTCTCTGTTTGCTCGTAATTGTGTGTCCCATTGGATTGAGAAGTGCATTGCCAGGAAGACAATTACAGCTCCAGTCCCCACATTCTTCTGTGCTGGGCCAGTTACTCACTGCTCCTCTGGAATCCACGTGCAAGAATATGCTTTCGCATCAGGAAGCTCACCTGGACAGCTCTGAGCCATGGCTTCAGGGGCAGAAGAGCCCAAAGCCAAGGAAGTTTGGGGGTTATACGCAGAAACACAGATGTGACCAAGTCCTCATTGCCCTGGTCACCACTAATCTACAGAGAACCACTCTCTGATGAGTTCCCAACTGCTAGACCTGAATGTGGCTATTATATTTTAAATATTATGGTGACATAGTATGGTTATGTGCTACTCTGCTGGCTCACGGATGTGAAGTAACTTAGAGAAGCAACTCCTCATTATGAAATAAAACCTACTTTGGAATGAATGTGTCTTAGCAAAAGAAACTGCATGGACAGCAGAACACTATTGTACAAATTGATTAGAAATGGAGGAATACAGTTTAAATGTTTCTGTAATGATCTTAACCTGTTTGTAGAAAGAAAACAGTATATCTTCTCAAGAAAAAATAGCATTACAATGACAAAATACATACTAACACTTTCCTATTATTCAGATCTTGCCTACTAGAAAGGACAAAAAGATTACAAATGCACAGTCTTATTTGAACACCAGTAGTGCTGGTTATGAATTTGCTTCAGCACTAAATAGTATAATTTCCCAAGCTACAGAACTTTTGAACCCTTTTCCTTCACCTTTTAAAAATTTCTACCTCTATCTTCTTCCCTCAAATTAATAATGTCAACAACTTTTAAACTAAAAGGAACAAGCTAAGTCCCCTTTTCAAGGAGTAAAAAGCAAATGGTTAATAATAGCCAAATTTGGAAGCAGTACTTTCAAATTTTCTTCCAAGTTGCAGAAGATAATGGGACTGTAGAATGATACTTTGGCTAGAAATATAGTATAATTCCATCTTAATGTCTATATCAGATATCTGAAAAAAGTGCCCAGAACCCACCAGTGCCTCAGCTCCAGCGTCTGCGCATGCCCAGCCAACTAGAACAACCCCTTTCCCTCCTCTCCCTCTGCCTGAGGGAGAGAATGAAGACACTCTGAACCCAAGCCAGTAAGTTACAAGGCTGTACGCCTGCAGCAGCATCGATGTATGTCCGTGGTGGCCAAATCCACACCCTATTTATAGAGAGCCTGACTCAGCGGACAGTGTGGAGTCACCCCACCTGTCCATGTCTGCTTTTGCAAAGGGTCAGAATCCTGCCTGTCCCAATTCAGAGCCCAAAAGTGACAAGGTCCCACCATGCAAGCATGAACCTTAGGACACAGGGCAAAGCCTGCACCAGAGCTCTGCCTCCACCAGTTAATAGATACACATTAAACTATTTTGCTTTTCCAAGCAAATCTTTCATGTACTTACTGGTTATCACTTGGGTTCAGTGTAAAAAATACCAACTGAACATCTAGACAAAGATTGAAATATTTAAGCTGATTGTCTATATATTTGATGCACTGCAGCTCAAAGGCACATATGTGCAAACAACTTGCTGTGGTCCCTCTTTGCTCTCCTCTCCCCAGATTGACCAACTAGAGGCTCTGCACCTGAAAGCAGCATCTCTAGGCCCAGGCCTCAATAAACTCACCCTTATCAAGAGATCTTTCCTTTAAGAGTCTCTGGAGTATTGTTTATCCAGCTTGCTGGTCTACCATGCTTACAGCATCTCCACCCCAGGGAACATATTGTGTGTTTCATACCTCATGACCCCCAGGCAGACTTCCCAGTGTGTAAAGGACTGACCCCAATGAGTTATTTGCATGGTTGAATTCATTCTTCTACCCATCGCGTAGTGGCCTATGCCCGCGATATTTACAACTTGCAGTGTTTGATCGCTGCGGTACGAGCTCTTGCAATCATTGTTAGCAAAGGGGAAGGCTCAGAACTGGGCGTTTTGCCAGGTTAGTAAAACTTTCCATGAGGAAAGTTTTGTGTTTCTCAGAGCAGCTTAAGCTCAGGAAAGGGGAGGGGGTGAGAAGAGAGAAACTCATAGCCCAGACAGGGCAGACATGACTGGGCTCCCTCCTCTACCTGCTTGGTATTTTAATGACACCTAGATTTCTGCAAACCAAAGATCCTATAGGGGAACTGAAAGGCCTGATTGTGGCAGAGGCCATCAGCTGACCACAGTGACCGAGGCCACGTGGTGGCAGAGAGGCAAACACCTTGGGACCAGTCATTTTAGCCAAAATAAACTAAGAGGAGGGTGCTCCATTCAGCAAAGCAGTGCTTCCGCTGCCACAAATACCAGAATATGCACCACAGTGCTTCCACTTCACACAAATACCAGAATATGCACCACAGACTCCAGGAGCAGCCTAGCACTTCAGATGTGCACAGAAGAGGAGCCCACATCCAAGCGAGCGGCCCATGTTCACATGTGCAATTAAGAGGATACTAGTACCAGAACAGGAGCATCGCCACACACCCCAGCTTCTGACAGTGGCCAATTCAGGGAAGGAACTGGAAGAGCAGCAATACAGCTCTGTGGCATGTTTTTAGAAACCTACATTTAAAATAACATGAGGTTCTTAATACTAATATTTTTAAAATGTACTCTATGGTTTTACCATGCCCAAGGAGTCTAAATTGAAAGCTTAAGTCTTATGGAGTTTGTTGGAACAAAGAAGAAATTATCACTGAAATTTATTTAAGGGCCAAGGATTTCTGCAACAAAACTTAAAAGTAGAAATGATTGAAAAACAAAGAATCCTACTGTATCAAGAGAGGGCTCACCTTTTATTCTGAGGCTTACATTATTCCTTGAGATAACTAGGTGTCCAGAATGCATACTACCTTTCCAAATCTAACATGTGACCAAACTCAGGCCATGTGCGCATACCATGTGAACTGCCCCCAATCACATACTGAAGCAAACACTGAAAATATGTGTACCCAAAGTGCCCTAGACTCTCAGAACTGGTTATATCTTATCATTGCCTTTTCACTCTATGTTCCCAGAAAATAAAATCAAAACCAAAAGGAAACAAAATCCCACAATATATGTAGGATATACTCTTCTTACCTCCTCCCAAGCCAGCTGCCTTAAAATCGAAGCATTCTCTACCCTGCACATCTGTGCAGGTGGAGTCAGCAGGAATGATTAAATGAGGGACTAGAGTGTACTGCAACCTTGCTTTCACGGGCAGGAAAAGCACTTCGGGAAAGTGCTGGGAGGCGAGGGCTGACGAGTCTCTGTGTTTCTTTAGTCCCCCAGTCACTTGGACTGCGGTGGCTGCATGCTTGTTCCTCTGCGTTCCTTCCTATCAGCAGTTCTGCAATTGTAGGAGACTAAGTCTACACTCTGATGAGGGCTCAGGGTACCTCATGCCCACACAGAAGGCCAAACTCCAGAAGAAAACTGCTCAGGAGTGGAGTGTCTTGCTTGTCTGCCTGGCCGTGGGGAGCTACAACCATGCCAGGGGGCATCAGAGGGAACCCGGAGACCCTTTGTTCAGAATACTCACACCAACAACACAACAGTGTCCCCACTTCTTAGTTCTTGTTATATAAACTGACAAGGACTGCCTTTTACTAAGGCCACTTGAAATCAAAGGAGTTTAATTCTTTGGCTTAGATTTTTGAGGTTGTTTTCACTCTCAATGCTGCTTCTCTGGGGTGGTTGTAAATGAAACCTGAGACTGAAAAGAAAAGACATACTATGGTGGGTTCCTCTTCCTCATGGCACGACTTCCTGCATCAGCAATGCTACACCTTGGTGATGGGAGATCTGCAATGTGTGTGCCTCTCTCAGCAGAAGGGTGAAATTCAGCCAAGTATGTACCAAATGATAGTGCTCTGATGTCTCCTTCCATCCCTGCAGCTCAACCCAGTCTCACAAGGACAGTGACACTCTATGTGCTGAGTACACCGGACGCAGCATCCCCACCTCCCAAAGCTTCCCATCTGCTCCACATTCCAGCGCACAACACAGCTGCGTGTGACATTGGCAGCTATGACCTCCAGGGCAATGGGAAATGAGGCTGAACCTGCTTCCCGTTGCTGGGCCACAAGGTACTACCCAGATGTGGGAGTTCAGAGCTGGCTGGTCCACCTGCCTCTGCAAGGCTGTCCTGCCCTTGACCAGGTGACAAAGTCGAACACACAGCACTTCCTGAGGCAACTCCAATGCAGGCAAGAGCCACCCAGGGTGGCTCCTTGAGACAGCTGTCAGGCTAAAGAGGCAGTACTATGTGGCCTTCAAGCCTGTCCATCTTGAGAGTGTTAAGGACAGTTTTGTGTAGAGTACAGGAAAATAAATTTGGAGTGGACAGACAGAGACTAATTGGTATACTTTCCTGACATCTTGTAGCCATAGCAAACCTTCAGGAAGGTGCTCAGGACAGCAATAGCCCTTCAACATGGATGCCAATGGGGGAAGAGGCCCAGGAAAGTGGGGGCCTACTGAGTGAGCTATTGTAAGCTCCTCAGGTGAGGACAGAAGGAGAGCTCAACGGCACATGATCAACAAGCAGACCGGGGCACTGGGTTCAAAAGTTAAATATTTTTAAGTACAAATTTTTCATGCATGATCCTCAAAAAGCTTATAGTCTTGAGTCAGAAATTTGGAGAATAACATTCAATGGGAACTTCTGAAACACTAAAGCTAAAGGGCTTTGGCGCCAGGTCACTTGGGGTTGATGCAGGGCCTCTCAGCCCATACCACAGTCTTTTAGGAGAACAAGAAGCAGAATGCTGGACGTGACTGGTACTTCCAAATGTCCCTTCCAAATGTCCCCTTAAAAGCAAAAGGGAAGCCTGGAAGCTGACAGTTACAGCAGGGAAAAAAGTCAACAGCATTCAGCTCTTCCACTTTCATGGAAAACTGAATAAAGGAGACTGCAAGTACTAAGTCCTTAAGTGAGAGGAGACTGAGCAAGTCTCAGCCCTGCCCTGGCTCATCTAGATGCAGGTGGTGGGGCATGATGCTCCAGGCATGATGATCAGCACCCTGGCCTGGGAGACAATGCACACCAGGGAAACTGGCTGTGCCTTGGATGGACTCCAAACAACCCAAAGGCCCAGCAAACATGAACCAACTCCACTCCTAATGAGGGGTCACCAGTGCTTCAGGTTACAAGGCTGGTTGCCTAAGTGTTACATGGTGAGAGGGCCACTTAGCACTCATGTCCAAAAAGGAGGGACTCTTTCAAACACAAACACATGCATGCAGAGAACAGGAGATGTCTTGCCTGTCACACAGACCTTAGGGCTCAGACTTCTGTTCCAATCAGCCACACCACTGACATCCTGGGCGCTGCCTTTGCAAGCCATCCTGGATATGCTGCATGTGGGCATGATCCTGCCCTGTGCGTGCCGTGTGCTGGGCCGAGAGGCAATCTCCACCTGGACAGAAGCACCCTCCTCCTTGTTCACATCCCCTGAGTGCCTGACATTTAAATATTTCCTCACAGTTGCCCAGGGTAAAACATTAATCCTAGCTAGACCTTTGTTTCAAGACTGTTCTCTAAAGAAGCTCCTAGAAGGCCCAGGAGTGCTCTCTTCTACTTGCTGAGCACCTAGACAATTCTTTGTTCAGCTTTCACTAAAAACTTAGGAGCCCCAAGTTTGGACACTGTAATCACCAGACAAGGGCTGTGGAGCTGACGGCAGCAGGACCAGTACACACAGCTTGCTGCTGCAGCACAGCACGGCATGGCACAGCAATGCAACAGCACCCACAACCACAATAGGGGACTGTCTGCCACCCCGACAGCAGCCTGATTGCAGCTCCTTCACACCCCGCTTCCTGCACAAGCTCCCGGGGAGGGCGCCAGGTGGAGTGCACGCCTGTGTATCTGTACTTACCATCATCCAGATACAACTGGTCCAACTCTTCAGGTTCTCGCTTGATCGTTACAGGAATAGGGGCCAAATTATGATTACTGTCCTCACGCACCTCTGGCAGTGACAGTGGCCCGGTGACTGGAGACTCGTTTCTTCGAACCTTTGGCGATTGGTGCTGCTGTTGGCCCGTGGTGGGAGGGTGGGCTGAGGACTGCAAGCAGGTTGGCTCGTGGGCAATGGATGGAAGTGGAGAAGAGGGGCTGTTGGGACAGAGTGCTTGTTGGTAACCAAGGGAACAGCTACTGCTCAGATGTGGACTCACCTGCGGCTGCAGCAGGACTGGAGGGGGCTGCTTGGGTGACCCAGGCTGCACAGCCATGGGTCTCGGCACTTCCTGAATGGTGGGGGCCTCTGCAGCCTGTGGCTGAAGTTCAAGGTGACCATGGCCTGGGCTGGCAATGCCCTTGGTGTAGGCTGCAGAAGAAAGGTCGTGGAGCTTTGGACTCGAGCTGGGAGGCGTGGACATCATGGTGCTCCTCTGTGGATATGAGGCGAAGCCAGCCACAAGGCAGGAGCTGGGGTCAGGCAGCATCGTGAGCTGCGGGCTGTAGTATGGCCTTGGGAGAGGACTTAGCCCCTGGCTCATGGTTCCACAGGTCAGGGCAGGCTCATAGTCATCGGTGGGTTCTGTTTTTATAATTGGAACTGTGAGGAGGGAAGAAAAAGTTAAATAAACAAAAGTTGCAGATGGGTACGACTGGGCGGGCTGTGGCTAGGATACCCTGTGCAAAACAAACAATGTCTTGACTGAGTCCCTGTCTCTGACTGGTTCTCCCACCCAATTAAAAAAGGAGTGAGTCACCAGCTGAGAGAGTCGCAGCTGGTTCTAATAGAGAGAACTATTTTCCTTGGAATCTCCCCCAGCACTAACGTGCTATAAAAATCCATTTGCAAACTGCAGTAGAAGCTTTGGGCCCAAGGGCCCTTGGATTTGTAGCAATCAAAGTGAAAATTTTAACTTGGAGCCACTACTGCTCTACGGCTACTGACACTGTCTGATAAATTCTGCACGTAGGGTAAACCTGAGAGTGTGGCGGGGCAGCTTTGAAAGCCAGAGAGAATCCAGCTGAGAAGGTAAACAGCTCTGCTGCAGGAGAGAAGCTGTGAGTCACGTGATTCACGGCAGGAGAAGAGCAATTCTGCATTGGCAGGAACACTGTCTCTCCTCCTCCCCTCCTGGCTTCCACTCCTGTGGGGGACCCTCAGAGACAGCCACTGGGAGACCCGGCAGTTCCTCAGAGAATTGGGAGCTCCCAGCTCACTAGACCATGAAGAGGCCGATGGACCAGGAAAAATGCCCAAAAAGACTCTGTCTCTGTGGCTGGGCACTGGTCCCAGGCTGTGGCCAGAGCAGGCACCAGGCTCCTCCCCAGCTGCACAGGCCTCTGTGCCTTGGTTTCCGCAGGAGAGCTAGGAAGAGGATGGGGGTGGCAAATGGGCCAGGAGGGGGTGCCAGGCAGACCCTGCAGGGGGCCTATTCTTGCCCTGCTTATTTCCTGCACCCGCTGTGCTCCTGCTGGTCTTGCCTCTTCTGCAACTCAGAAGTCAGTGAGATGGTCAAGCTATTCCACAAACAAATTCCACAGATGACTGGCAACAGCACACTTCAGCCCATGACAGACCATGATATGCTTCATGCCAAGGCAGTGTATCAGCGACACAAGGGCACTGCCCTTCCATTGCAGCTGGCAGGCTGCACATGACCCTTAAAAAAGGCACACTGCTCCCAGGAAAAACATACATACTGCAAGGAGGGCTTGGCCTCCTCAAATAAATACAAGCACATCCATGTTTTGAGAGAAATTCTTTAGCCAGGTCTCATACCAGCAAGAATGTATGTCTGTTCCCCTTTACAGCCCGAGTATCTTGTCACCAGCAGTTATGAAAGATGAACTTGACTCTAGAGGAAACACCATACTAACAGTGGTCTGCACTGCATGTCTGGGTGACTCTGTAGAGCCAGTGTTGAAGAATATTGCCCACTGGCTGTCTGAGTTGCCACATGCCACCTGGGGAGAAAGTCTCTCTCGGCCAAGGATCCACACACTCAATCTCTAGGCCCAGAGGTGACATTTGAAGCCTTCAGGGCCAGGCCTCCAGAGGGGCACTACAGCTGTGTTGGGTACCGGCTTCCCTGTCTCCATTCATTCCACTGTTTACATGAAGGTCTCCGTGCCAAGCAGGTAGGTAGGTACAAGTGCCGGAGGAATGAACTATAGGAAGTGTTGACATTCAGAAGGTAAAGAAGCAGCTGGGCAGCTGTGAGCTGGGCCCTCAGCTACTCTCAGAGCCACTGAAAAGTTTTCCATGGCCTGTTCTCCAGCCCTTGGTCAGAGGATGGTACTGCCATAGCTCCCATGGAAGTATGGCCAGCACAGTGGGCCAAAGGACAACAGCAAGTGGAGGACAGACTTCATGTGGTGCCCAGGGGGGTGCTGCACTAGTTTAGCCTGCCACATGGACTCTAGGAAGGTACCCCAAATACCTTCCTAGAGAGGACACGAATGCCTGCCACAGGTACACCATCATCTGGGGAGGGCTTTTCCCATTTCTCCTATAAGGGTGTCACTCATCAGGGACCTGGAAGAAGGGCTCATATCATGCTGGACCCATTCAAGAGCTGCCACTTGTTGTACAATAACATCAGGAAAACCCATCACACTGAAGGTGGTCACTTGGTCACGAGGGGGAGCAAGAGCAGGTCTGCATGCAGCCAGCATTTCTTGTGAGCTGCAGAGGAAAGAGATGTAGCAGCATCAGTGCTGGGCAACCAGGCTGCTGTGCCTTTCGAGAAGAGGGCCCCACATGTCACCTTCTGAAGGCTGAGCCAAAGGAGCCAAAGGAAATTTGCCATGGGAACAACTCTTGGAGCAGTTACCTGGAATCTGAAGCTGACTGTTGTGTCACCCCCGGTGGCAGAGGACACAGACACCCTCTGGATACCTTGCCCACCTCTGTGGCTGCAGTGTGCATGAGGGAAAGGCCCTTGATGGCTCTGGCAGCATGGGGCCTAGAAGAGCCCCATCATCAAAGGTTCCCCATTAACTTTCCTCTCTGTACACAGTAGCTGTGTCCACAGACCTGATGGGCAGCAGCTTCCTCTAACACTGACACAGCTGAGAGAGCCACAGTATGGAGGAGACTCCTGTGGCCGGGGCTGGGTGCACAGAGGGCTTCCCCACAGACCTCTCTATGAAGTCTGACACCCCTCCCAGTCACCTATCTGTTTTCTCCCAAGCCCATGGAGTCACAGGCACAAGCAGTGACAGCTGGCTCCTCTATGGGCCCTAGACCCGCTGCACTTGAGGGGAGGGCCCACCAGGCAGCTGCCAAGAGTGAGAGGGACATTCTCTTGTTTAACAAAAAAACAGCACTGTAAGTCAGTCCCTTGACAGCAGAAAGTCACACACAGGAAATCAGCTGTGGGTCCCCACCTTTATAAAGGGCTGTGTCTCCCAGAAGCAGCTATGGAAGACCCCAGTCCTCTGGAATTGGGCAGTGCTTGTAGACCAATCTGTCACCCAGAGCACCAGCATCAGCTCCAAGCCCATGCTCTGTCCAGACAGCTCTGCAGAGGAAGAGGCCAGGTTCCAAGAACTGCCCCCAACCAGAACTGCTCCAGCCTGTTGCCAGTAGGCTATAAATCTAGAATTGGTGAGCACGGGATGAAGTCTCACTCTGAGAGGCACCTGGGAGACCGAGCTGGTTGCAGCCAGTTACTGGGAACACAGGCTCTGGCTGGCCATGGGGCACAGCTGTTGCAGAAAACAGCACCAGACAAATGACTAGGACCTTGGGGCACGCAAATCTCTCCAGTTTAAAGAACAACCCTGAGAAAGGGCAAGGTTCACACAGTGAAGAGTGAATTCTAAGTTAGACTGGTAATTTTCAAAGTTTGTGATTTTAAAAAGGAATATGACTGGAAGGTTAAGTTAATACCCTGCTGGGACTCCATCTGAGGTGCAAGGGTTCTTGTCTCACATGAAGTCTGTAACACCTCTCACTCTGACCGACTGCCCTGTGCAATATGAAAGGAACAGTTCCAAACCCAGCTGTCCAGTAAATGCCAGCAGCCACAGTTTCTCTGCCACACTGGATAGTGACAGCGACAGCAAGCATAGGCTGGGTCTACGTCATTGATCCAGAGGCCAGGCCAGGCAGGGTAAAGAGAAGGATGGGTGGTGCCTCCCGAGAAGCACTGTGGTGAGCCCTGCAAATCCTATTATCGATGACCTGTTTAAAATGCCCATGGCCCCAGTGTTAACTTCCAAATCTCTCAAACCACCTCAGGGTCTTCCTGGAGGCAGCACAGGCTACTGGAGTACTGGGAGGTACCTCATGCCCACAGGAACATGAGGCCTGTGGTGATGGAGCAACCCCGAGCTTCTAGTTCTGGGGTGCAGAGTGGATCAAGACGGAAGCATCAGGCTGGGTCCCAGGCAGGTGGAAGACTGTGGCTGCCTCATGCTACAGCTCACCAACTTGCCCCTGCAGACTGCTGCTCTCTAACCACATATCCCACAGCCAGACACCCAATGAAGCCACACATGGGCCTCTCTGAGACATCAGCTTGTCACCCGTAGCCAAGCCTGCCCTGCCCTGCCTACCCAGGGACTGCAGCAGTGCCAGCACTCACTCCCTTCCTGCTGTGGTGAAAGGGGGGCGCCTTTTTTTTATTTAGTACAGTGTCTATAAGAGCTCACTACATAGATTGGACTCATAGTGATCCACCTGTGTTCAGCCTCCCAAGAGCTGGGATTACTGGCAGGTGCCACCACGCCCAGTCTCAATTACTGTCATGGCAGGCCAGGGATTGAACCCCAGCCAAGGCACTCTGCCTAAGCAGGCACTTTAGTCCCCTGAGCTATCTGGCCGGCCCAAGGTACCCTTCTAACAATGGCATCTATGTCCAGGTGCCACAGCCCCAACCCCAGAACCCAGCTTGATTTTCAGGGCTGATTGTCAAACAGGCACAAGGAAGAATGATGTAGTGTATGTCCCACCATCTGTCACCAAGGCACCAGTTTCCTGTACCTGGCTATGATGTCCTTGCTCCTGGGCTAAGGGACAGCATCCCCTTTTTGCTCTGAGCTTGGCTACTGATGTGCCAGCTTGGGGCTAGAGTGGGGGTATGGCTTCTCAGTAACTGGTCAGTGGCACCTGTGTGAGAGAAGCCCTTGTCTTAGAAGACACCAGGCAGCCAAGACCTTAAGGCCACCTGGGCCTTTCTTCCAAGGGCTCCTATCCAAAGACCAGCCTTCTCTAGATGACTCTGTCTCAGCCTTATGCTTCCATCTCCTGTCCTTATCCTCCATGGTGGCAGTGTCATCACACATGATCCATGTGACAGAGGGCTGCTAACAGCTTCAGCGACCAACTGAGAATCTCTAGTCACTCAGCACCAGCTGAAGGTGCTTTTGAGATGAACCGGCCTAAGGTGCTAGCAAAGCCGCTACCCTGAGCAAAGTGTTCCACCAGCCCAGCCTTGCAATCTGGATGGAGGGTCTGGGAAGTCAGAGACTGAAGTACACATCTGTCTCCTGTGGCATCTACAGAAAGCAAAGGCTGAGTGTTTCGTGACTGTGCTATGTCTAAACTGCATTTTTCGTGTGGATTTCAGAGAACTCTGGAGCTTCATAGGAAGATGCCTCTGTTTCCTATTAGTGGGGAAATAGAAAGGGCATGTTCTGTGCTGGGGCTCCGCTGGCTGGTCCCACCCTGTCATTCAGTGCTGGAGGGAGGGGAGGCACAGCAGGGGGACCATGCGGAGAAAGCTGGGTGTGATGCAATGTCTCCATCCTGCTGGGTGAGGGCTGGGAGTGCGTCACAGGATCCGGCCTAGCGTAACTCACTTC
The DNA here is from genome assembly GCF_000260255.1 of Octodon degus. NCBI lineage: Eukaryota > Metazoa > Chordata > Mammalia > Rodentia > Octodontidae > Octodon > Octodon degus. The sequence continues at coordinate 7,963,803 of NW_004524696.1, read as the reverse complement.
AATTCTATGTAATGGCACATGGAAAAATACCACATTACCCAAGTGGTGAGTTTATAATCTAAATTTATTACAGAAAGCAAAAGTGTGAAAGATTAATGCTGATCTTTAAGACCGGCTGTCATCCACAAAACATGCTCTCATGGAGAAGGCGGCCGCTGGTGTCTGTGCGGCCCCATGAAGCATGCACCACTGTGCAGGTCTGGCAGCTGCACCTCAGCCCAGACCCTGAGGCCTCGTGCTTCCCGGCCCTCTGTGTGGTGTCGAAAGCCAGTTTCATGCTGGTGTTCCATGGGGCCTCATTCCTGCAGTTGCAGAACCCACTGAGGATGGCGACCTCAAGAAGCCTGTGTCCTGTGGTGGAAATCTTGCTCCAAGCTGGAAGTGATGGCATCTCTAGGCCCCCTCCAAGCCAGGTACAAATGTACGCTTTTGCGAGATGCGCTCAGAAGTGCGATGGGCCCTTTCCCTGGGCCCTTCCTATAGCCTCTGTAATGATGGCCTAGGAGTCAGAGCGCCTTCCAGAACATTCCTGGCTCCCTTTGAGACTCGAAGCTTGGGGAGGGCCCTCCTACTCCCCAGGACCACATGGGTCTCTCCAACAGGGCCAGAAGTCATCCTTTGGCCATTCCCTAGACCCAGGAGTCCTCTATGTATTGAGCGCCCAACCCCTCATCAGAAGTGCTCTCCTTTGGACTGCCTTGGTGTGTCCAAGGTCCAGGGCTGGGGACCTTGGCTTCACAGAGAACATATATACTGTGCCCGCGCAAGAGCAAGCATGCACCTTGTTCTCGATAGGATTTGGGTGTATGCACCACTGGACAAATGGCACTCTCCTTGTAGCTCCTTCCTTCCCAGTCAGTCCATAGGCCCCTGTGATGTGACTGAGTGGTGTGGGAGAGACAGCTGTTCTACCCAGCATGGCCCAAGGCTTCCCTTCCTGGTGTCCAGCCTTCTTGCAGACCCTCTCCCCCACTCTTATCTGAGGACTTGGGATACATATTTTTCCCACTGACTGTTTTAATAGATGAATGGAATGGAGATTGCAGAGGGCCCCTAGAAGGATCCAGCAACAGAACCAAAGCCTTTGACCCTCTTCTTGCCCCAGGTGCCAAGACTCTCACCCCGGTGGAAGAGTCAGTGGCCAGGGCCAGCTCCAGCAGGCTTTCCTACCACTAATGAGCAGGGTTTGGCACATCCTCACCTAGGGCTATGGAGGGCAGTAGCATGATTTCCTCAGATAAATTCAGGCCATCCCAGCCACACACGTATCATGTAAAGATATGGTTTATATATTTCGTGAGCTCCCATCTGCGAGGAAATGCGGCACAGGACTGGGCTGTCCTGTATAGCTCTGGGCTCCTCACCCTGTCCTCCCTGTGAGCTACAAAATGCAGACCTGTCATTCACATGTGACAGGGAGAATATGTGTGCTTCAGAGGCCCTGGTACTGCAGAGGTCAGCCCAGGTCAGCCATGGGCACTTGCTGGACCTCTGTGAGGACAGGCCAGTCTTCTCATCTAAAATGCTGTGATGTGGGTGGCCTATCTGTGAGGCCTGGTGTCATCACAGGAACTCCCTGCCCTGTGAAGCCACAGCAAAAAGTGGACTCACTCCAGAGCCTGAATATGCTGGCACCTGGTCCTGGACCTACAGTCACCAGGATTGTGAGGAATGGCTATCTACTGTCTAACCCTCAGCTATGGTGTGTTATTACGGCTGAGCAGATGGAGCAGAGGTTGTTGCAGGTCCTTTCTTCATGTGCAGTGACGCCTGGTCTCCAAGTAGAAGTGGATGCCCACAGGTGTGGTGCTTGCTGCCTGCTGGCGGCCTGCATGCTGAGCGTGATAAGGAACGACCGCACTGTAATCTTCCTTTCATCCTATGCCCACAGTTTAAGTGACCTCAAGTGTCTCACCTTGAAATACTTTATCAAGTACATTCTGTAGTACTGGACAAATGAAGTTTTATTCAATGTCTAACCCCCCCCAAAATAAAGATTAGACTGTCCTCCTTCACTGCATGACTTTAAAACCCAGGTTTTGCCATCAGTACGAACAATGAGCATGGATAACCCAGGGGAATGACTTTGAACTAAAGAGGAAATTAGTGAGCCCCCCTGAGTGCAGCCCCTGGTGGGTGGGGATGCACCTATGCCTCCGTCCAGAGCTCCATAAACGCTGCAGGGCTGAGGGGACTTACCAAGCAGTGGAGGGAAAGCGAGCTTACCACCTACGCACTGTCTCACACAGGGACACAAGCTGCTGGAAATGCCAGCTCCTTTCACTTCTCTTTTGGTAATACGTTCTGTCTTTCATGCAGCGTGACCCACAGCCTCACCAGCTGCACACATCTAAGATATAGCGACTAACCTTCAGCTCAGTCGTAGCTGACAACAATGGCTCACACCAACCACGAGCCCAGGACCCCCTTAAGTGCTGCTGTGCATTGTCGCTTAGTCCTCACACCAACCCTGAAGGGGTGGAACTGACAGTATCTGTTTCAGAAGCACAAAAGCAGGCACACAGTGATCAGTTACTTTACCAGAGCCTCAGACCATGAGCAAGAGTGAGGACCCAGCCCAGGCAGAGGATAAGGGGCAGGTTTGGTTGTGTGGGTGTCACCTCCGTGCCACAGGTGTGGAGGAGCCCAGTCTCCCGGAGGGCATGGTTAAGTAGAGATATGACAATTACCAATTAGGCTAATGGCAGGAGATGGTTGAAACAGACCACACAGCCAAAAAATACATTGATTGGTTTCACCCAATAATTGCCAATGCTCCACTTTGTGCTTTGAGAATGTGACTCATCCTGGTGGATCTCATCCAAACAGCTGCAAAGCCAGGGTCTATGGCAATGGTCAGAGGACAAAGAGCCAGGCCAGACCCTTGGTGCTCAGCAAGCAGGTTGGGGCCCTGTCTGGGAGACAGGCTCACAAATGGGAAAAGTGGCCCACCCCAGGGTGCACTGGTTACAGATGGAGTTAACTCTCTAGTGCTTTCCCCACAAGTCTTGGTGCCCAGACAGACTCCTAGGGTTTCGGCTCTCACTGACTCACTCTTCCATTTGTTTTTAGTGGCCTGTGGCCCTTAGATTTCTATACAAAATGGCCTTCCCATTGTCTTGCCTTGTTGGACTGTTGTGTGCCCTGTAGGGAGTCCTTGGAGTGGTAACCACATTCCGTCTCCTTGTTTCACCTCCCAGGACCAGGGCTCCCTTCCATCATGGTCTTTTTCTTAAGCCCACCCAGATGCCCGTGGTCATTCTGTAATTCATTCTATCTCTCATCTCCAATTTCTTCAGGGGCAATCTTATACTGAAGAGCCTTTCCCTGTGTGAAAACACAGGGTCAAAGAAAGCTCGTGGGGGTGGGCTATGTGTATGAGGAGCCAAGATGTCTGCACCTGTCCGTGCCATGAGGACTTAGATGAAGGCATCTCCACCTCACCTCTTCACTGAAGCCTTCCTTCTCCCCTTTGGGTTTCCCTCCTGGAGGCCAGCAAGAGCAGTGAGCAGCCTTGCAAGGGCTGGGGACCCACAACAGGTAAGAGTTTACTGACTGCCTGGCTAAAAATGCAGGAAGCGAGACACCCCTCTCCACTCGGGGTTAACCTGAGACTCTGCGGGGATGGTACACAGAGCACATACCTCTGCTGCTCTTAGGCAGAGGTGCTCTGCACACGACACATGCTGCAGGGAAGATCACGCCAGCACTTCCAGAGGACCAGCCACATCCTGAACACAGCGACCGCTGGGAGAGGCAGGAGCCAGTTTGTCCCCGCCACCCAGAGCTTCAGGAACTCCCCACTTTCCTGCTGGCTTCTCCACAAGGACTTTATTTTGTGTTTGGAAGAAAGGATCAGGACACCAGTATTCCTACAGCTGACACATCCTTTGGCCACTTGAAATGCAGTTAAATCTGGATCACAGGCTAGAAACAGCAGCATGATCTGCTTCATGAGAATGGGGGTGGGGCTGTGATGAGAAGGCGGGGCTGAGCCCAGCAGGGGAGAGCCTAGACCTCAGACCCCAGGAGCAGGGGAGCTGACGAACATGACCCCGGCATGACAGGGGTCACATGTAAGTGGCCTACGCTTTACATCTGCCATGCTGGGCCTGGATGAACAGGAGGAGGTCTGAGGGCCACCTGGGAAACCTCTGTTTCTCCAAGTCCTGAGTGCGGTCAGACCCAGGACAGGAGGCAACTTGTGCCAGGCAGAGACAAGCCCATATCACAAGCTTGAAACGTGAGCTCCAACATTCAAGGCAGATGAGACTGCTAGAACCAGAGAGGCAGCCATCATTCACAAGGGACCAGAGAATGACTTTATTTCAGAGAACAGCATAGGTGGGTGGAGTCTAGGGGAACTGTCTTCACAGCTGTAGGAAGAGGTCATGGTGGGCCCAGCTGTGCACAGCCAACCTGTGCACCAGGGCCACCACAGCTCTCAGAGCATCACTCCTTCAGTGATGCCAAGAGGGCACCTAGGAGTCCATGCCAGGGTGTTTCCAGTAAGCTGCCATCCAGAATAGCAACCAGCTCATTCTACACTCAAGTCCAGCTCATTTACGCTCAAGGAGGGTGAGGGACTGGGGACCAAGGCCAGCACCGAAGACACAAGGGGCCCAGAGGCATGCAAATCAAGAAGAATCTTGAGGCATTCTCAGCTGGCCCAAATCTCACTTTGTCCCAAAGGAAACTAAATATTTAGAGTCACTATTAACATCTACAGTGATTTGGTGAAGATAATTAGTTTCAGATTAAACTTTATATGTGGTGGACTTGGGCATAAAATGAACCAAGAAGCTCATGGGAAAAGGTCAGTCCAAATGGCTGCCAAGGACCTGGGCTGCTCACGGTGCCTTGGATGACATAAACTGGGTAGCTGAAGAGGACACAGCTCACAGCTCTGTCTACAGTCGCCTCTGTGTCTCCCACGGTGACCCAAGGGGCTGAGCTTTCTGAGGTTGCCTCACAAAGTGGCAGGAAGTTTCTTGTAGGTTGAAGGGAAGTTTCCTGTTGGGGCCTGCACGCTGTCCAGCTGAGGTCTTCATGATGTCAGTGGCAAAGGCCCATACCCGCCAGGTGGCAAAGGAGCCCCCCGGCAGGGCTGCTGCCCAGGTGAGCTCTCCACACAGCAGCTTCTACTTTACACCACAGCTCCCAACACCAGCAGTTCTCTGCTAGACGATCGCTGGGATTAGCCGGAACTCTGAAGGATCTAGGCCCTATGCATGCCATTCGAGCCTCTCCAGGTGACATCCTCTAGCATGACCATTATTTCTGATTTAAAAAGCAAACAAGAAGTCAGTAGATGCCATCTCTTTCCTCTCTCTTGAGGAAGAAACAGATTTTCAATCTTAGGGGACATCACATGACCAGAAAGATGGGCTCCTTCCTAACCACAAAGGAAATGAAGTTCTGCTCAATGAGGAATTCAGTCTCCAGCTCACAGGTGTCTCCATCCCAGATCCGTGCCTCTTTAGGAAGCTTGAGGGGCCTTGGCTGGGAGGGACTGGCCATCCTGAAGCTGATGGATCTCTGCTGGTCTTCACCTCCCCCAGCACACTGGCCAACCGATGGTCTTCCTATTAAGCTGTTTACCTGCCCAGTCACCTCTGTGAGGCTGCTGGTCCCTGGTGCCCAAAGGCAGGAGTTGGTGGGCACCAAGGACAGGGCAGCACCTGCCCCTGCCAGCTGTGTGCCCAGGCAGGGTGGGGTGGGCATGTCAGAAGCATTTCTGATAACTAAAATAAGACTAAATGGAGAAGATTCAACAATCTCTCAGGATTTATTTTCTCATTTTAAAGAAATAATGATGTTAGGATATATTTTGAGCTCATAACTTGGTCTTATTTTTCTAAAGAGCGCTGGTCCTATAGAATAGGTGTCAACTCCCACCCATCCTACTTGGGACACAAAACACTCTCCAGCTGGTGCTCAGGCTGGTGTGGACAGTCATCCTCCAGCTCATGAGGGATCCATTCCTCTACCCAGAACACCTCACCTCTAATTCTAACTGACATGCTGAAATAACAGTGTGGATCCATGCCCCCTCCTGGAAGAGTCTGTCTCATGGTAGCACTAGGCACCCCAGCTTAGCTGGAAGGACATTTTCCTCAGAAGACTAGATTTAGACACAGTGAGATAAAACCAGTAACAAACAAGAAGCTTAGAAAACCTCCGTGTGTCTGTGTGTTTGCACATGTATGCACTCTACATCCTCTTTCCTGATTGCCTGGTATTTTCTCCACTGTGTACCTAATGGACGTCCAAGGATGCCAGGCTCAGCCCAGGGCTCTCCAACCAGCCATGACCATTTTACTCGAGGACTCTTACATTCAAGTTTGCCACCCTCTGAATACAGAGAGGGGAAAGACAGCTAGACCATTCTAGGCCATCACAGACCTGCTCCAAAGATGCCAGCCCACCAAAGCTGCACGTGCTCCCTCATCTTCCTGCCATATGACCACTGAGACAAGCTAGCCTAAAATGTGTGGGAAGGTGAGGTGGGAGAGTCAGTAGACAGGTGGGTGACATAAGAGCTGCTGCCTGTGTTTATCTGTTGCTGAGTCATCAGAAGACAGCTTGAGCACTGACAAACATGCAGGATCCAGGTGGAGGAGCTCCCCACCTCAGCAGCAATTCATGTGGGCCCTTTGGTTTCCAACACTGACACTGCCAAAGGGGGCCTGCAGCAGCTGGGGATTTAGTCCCAGAGCAGGACCCTTCTCAAGGACTTGAGGAATGGGAGAGAAAAGGATCCTATCTTACTTATAATTCTCAGGGCAAACTTAGGTAATTGTATTTGAAAATAAATTTCACAGGTGAAATTTGAATAGATTGATTTCTGTTCTTTGGCTATCGTCTGTACCACAACAACACACAACCTTAAGAAGAATCTCCTCAAATGCAGTATCTGCCACAATCCTAGACATGAGTAACTGAAACTAGACACAAAGCCCACACAACAATATAGATTTTCTAGGTGGAACACGGACAACCTCACAATTAAGGCCAAAAACGAAAAGGTGAGCAAACCCAAAACACCTGGAATCAGGCTAGTGCTCCTGAATTAAATGTCCCCCACCTGCCCTACCTGCAAAGCTTTCATCTCTCAGAACGTGTCTTTTGAACTTGGAGCTGCTAACCCTTCCTTAATGTGCCTGGCGCCTCATGACCATGCGGCGGAAGCAGCCTGAGCAGGATTCTGAGGTGCGAACGCGTTACCATGCTAGTGCAGGTGCTGGAGAGCTCATCAGCTACAGGGGGGTAATGGCCTCACCCTTCTCAGGCTCAGCCCTCAAACTGCAGAAGGCCCCAAGCACCGCAGGTGAGCGCCAGACAGAACACCGGACACAGGAGCTCCAGTTCTCCATCTGTTCGTTTATTTACTTTAAGAAGCACAGATTGACAGCCAGCCATGCACCAACATGGAGCAATGCTGGGAATGCAATCCCGTGGCAGCCTGGGATTGCTCTAAAGGAGCTCATAGTCTGGTGATGTGGGGACGCAGTCAGGGCTGACGGTTGCCTTGGGTCCCCAAAGTGCTGGAGGCAAATATCCAACAGAGCAGGTTGGAGGAGGCTGTCAGGACCAGATGGGCCCCGAGGTCGGGCGTGAGCTAGGAAAGACCTGCACTGTGGACAGAAAAGCCTGGGCAGATTGGCAGTTGGAGAGGGACCCAGGGAGGCGTGGACAAGGAGTGTGGAGGGCTAGGGTGGGGGACAGGCGAGTGGGGGTACAGCTGGCAGATCAGGGCAATTGGCTGCAGGGTAGAGTGTGGCCAGGAGGAGGCAGCAGGCTGAGCCTGCTGGCTTTGAGCTCTCTGGTGCAGCCTGCACAGGTCCCTTCTCCCTAGGACACAGCACAATGGGTGCTAAAACTCAGCACGGTGTGAACGTGTGCAGTGAAGTATACCAAGTACACTGACAAGACACACGCCCGTGCTATTTCTATACTGCTTAAGATAGTAATTTTTCCTTATAAGATCTAGAACTTTAAAACGTTCAATTTTTGGTCAAGCATGCCTGAAGTTTAATTGGGGCATTATCATTACAGTTAGAAAAACAGGCTAAATATTTTCTTTCATAGGACATATTGTACACTTTTCTAAGAATGGATGGGATTCACAAAGTGGCCAAGAGACATCCCACAAGCCCAAGAGGAGCAGCACCGTGTGACACAGGTTCTCACAGCTCTTCACAGATGCCCTCAGACCTCCTAACCTGGCAATCAGATCCTATTATTCAAATCTTGAAAGGCATTTCTATGTGTACCCAATGAAGCTAATCCTAGCAGTTTAATGCCAACAGTTTAACGACATTCTAAGGTTTTCTTGTATCTCATGTATTACAAATGATGTTTACAGTGAGAAAAAACAAAAACCTAAAAAAAACTTAGATTTTACTAAGATGACAGTGTGGTTGTGCAAATAGTTCTTAGTGTAAAATTCCCTGTTAAATTGTATAAATCTTGTCAGTTTTTAGGAACAAAAAGAGATAATATAAAGATTATTGATAGTTGAGCTAATCCACAATACAGTAAAATTCAGCCCGACAGTCGTGCTGTGCCTCCACTCACTTTCTGCTGTACCACGAGCCCTCTCAGGAAGCCAGGAGGCTACAAACACATCTTTGTTTTCTATTGGTCTAGAGGGTAAAAAAGCAAGAAATGGTATTTTTTCCTTAAGAAGATACCTTAAAAAGTGGAAAATTCAAGCTGTTCTTTTTTTAAGTGAAAACATCCATCCCTAAAACATAAAGGGACAGTTAGACTGAGCAAAAGGCACTTCTGCCCGAAGGCCCACGTCACAGGAAGGTGAGATTATTCAGTAGGGACATACTACGTGGAACATTACCATGGGCACAGAAGCACCCTGCTCCCTTAGGACCACCTCCTGCGCTTGCCTTTGGGCTCAGAAGAGAGGTTTTGTTCCTGAAGACACCAGCACAATAGCTGTAACTGTTTGCTTTCCACCTTAAAGACCTACAGAATTTCACTACACACCAAGACACCTCAGCTTCTGAGTGTAAAAAAGCTGCACAGAGCTCTCACAAGAAGCCAGCAAAATGACAAGTGATTATCCCAATAGGTATCAATAATAAAAGAAAATGCATCCAAGGCTTCACTTTTCTCAGAGGGAATGGATGACTTGCTAACAAGCGATCACACAGTTTAAATATACAACACAATCATGCTGTTTTACAGCAACGCAGTCTCACAGCTTCTGTCCCCGTTAGAAAAAGCACCCTCTCGGCTCATTTTCAGTGCTTAAAGTCAGAAAGACAGCGTTACCATTGGCAGGAAGGTAGGTGAAATGCTGGTACTGGCTTCTCTTTCTCTTCCCGTTGCAGACATAGAAACTGACTTGGACAGGGCTGGTTATTCTCTGGTTGCGGAAAGGTGGTATTTCAACCACCAGGGAATTCTATGGAGAAAACAGCAAAGAGGAAGCAGATGATTAGCATCTTACAAACTAAAAATGCTTTGTGTCAAAGCATCATACACAAGCTCCTCTGCCAAGTTTCAGCCACTTAGTAGATTTCTGCAAACAGCCAGCTCTGGCCACCCAGAGATCCAATCAGGGTAGCTTCCACATGGGACACATGCTCACGTGTTTGAACTAAGCTTGGCCAGCACATGTGCTCACTCACAGGGAGAGGCTGACTGGCCTCTGGCTCATGTAGGAGCCAGGAGGCCTTTGTGGTGGGTCTGAGCCCACATGGCCCGAGAGCCAAGCTGTGAACATCAGCGGTGACCAGCTCCTTGAGAACTACGGCTGCCCTAGCACCCAAAGGTCAGTGGCATCAGACTGAAAGCGCCACACCGGTCTGGCTGCAGGTGACACAGGCGCCCATGAAGGCGCCTGCATGCAGTGGCGAGGAGGAGGTGCTTCTCAGGAACACTGTCTCTGGAGGGAGACTGCCCACGTCAGAACCCCAGATTCACTAAACCTGGGGTGCGGGGGTGGGGGGGAAGGCAGCACTTGCTCCAGGGTTAAGTGCACAGGCGATGGAATGGGGCAGTTTATGGTGGCTGCTGTTTCTCTTTTGTGTTTTTAAACCAAGCAAATCAGCATTTTTATAGTAACCATGGCATCTTGAGGACAGATGTAAAAAACAAGCAAGGAAAACTTGACACTAAGTGAGAAACCACGACTGGGGGTCAAAATACCCAGACCCCACTCTGTAAGCAGCTGTGAGGTGGCAGAGGCTTAGGTGACCCTGCCTTGGGGTACTGTATGCCAGGGAGCACCAACACTGTTGGGGTACACCTGGGGTTTTTCCAATCTATAAAGTTTCTGCATTTTTTAATCATGTGATTTTGGTTTATCAAAGAAACTGTACAAGAAAAAAAATCTATTGTATCACTTCTTTTGATAGTAATTAGCTGTTACAAGTGCTAATTATAATTAGCAAGTGCTGTTATAATTGTAGCAAATCAATTGTGCAAAATTGATTGAATCACACTAATAATAAATTACAGAAATTAGAAACAAAGACTAAAGAACAGAAAACAGGTTCAACCTCTTCCATGTACAGACGAAGAAACTGAGGCCACAATCCTACTACAGAGGACTGGTGGGTGCCAGGGCCCAGGTTGAGGCCCGTTGGAGATGCCTACCCTGGGATCCCCCTGGCTCTGAGCAACCTGCCCTGAGTGTTTTGCTAGAAAGAGTGAGAAAGAAACACACAGAAACAAGTCTGCTCCGGCACTCTTCTCTCATCAGAATCATTCCTGGGTGATACAACTGACAGCCAAAAATGGAGATGGAGCAGGAGTGGCTGTGTCAGTGCCTGGGGCAGTGTACCTCGAGGCTACCCACCACCCTTCCAGTTTCTGAGAGGGAAGTCCTGCAGCCTGAAACTTTCCTCACTGCCCGTCCTGGTTTCTGAGGACTCAGCCACACTCGGGGGACACAGGAGCAGTGCCACTGCTAGCACACAGCTGTGCTCACCACAGGCCATCCACAGTGAGACAAAGAATCTGTCATGGAGCAAGAAGCAGACTTCTCACTGATGCTCTGTCTCCTGGGCTCAAGTCTCCATGTGGTCATAGCTGATGCACTCTCTAAAGAGACAAATCTGAGGATGAAAATACTGCCTCTGTGGGTATACTGTGCTTAAACACAGAGCAGGAAGAGAGAAAAGATGGAAAAGAAATGAAGTGATGGGAAATCTTGTCAATGTGGGGGGAAAAAACAAGTTTCAAACCAATACATCCATGTGACTTGCTTTAACATACACTGTGGGTGTGTGAGCGTGTGTATGTGTGTGCGCATGTGTGCCCCCTGCTCCGTGGCAGCAAGCATTTCCTGAAGGTCCAGAAAAGTAATGGAGGCAGAGCTGTGAGTAGACAACAAGATCAGGAGACTGAACACCACCAAAGACAAGTCACGCCAAGAAACAAGCCGCAACCCCCGGAAAAGTGGACTGAAGTTGCAGCATGAAAGATGTTCTTACTGACGGAACCACCTGCAAGGGGAGAAGTGGGCTGAGCCTGTAGCAAACATGCCACAGTACCCTTCAGGTACTATGTTCTCCCTGATGAGAGTCCTTGAGGGGACTGTCCCAACTGTTCCTGCTCACACAACTCCCCAGAGGAATCAGTGTGCCCAGAAAGGCCAAGAAAAAGTCCTTAGCCCAGAAGATGCTTCTGAATCACACATGCGAGTGCACACAGAAGCCTCCTGGCTCCCCATGCTCACCTGATGGGTCACTCAGACACACGACGGTGTTCAGAGGAACCAGCTTCAGAGCATGGGACAACTATGGATTGCTTCAAAAAACTGTTTCCTAGTCATGGTATATTTTGGTTCTTTTAGGATGAGGCAGAGTCCACATGCATAATTTAATGGCAGATAATAATTCAATAATATAAACAATCACTTTATACATCAATGGTCTAATCAAAAGAGTGGGAGTGAAGAAAGCAGAATATTGGATCAGAAAACAAGACCCAGCCTGTGTTGTGTCCAAGATGCCCACTTTTGTTTACAGATGTAGACTGGAGGTAAAGGGCTGGAGGAGGATCCACTGTGCTATAGTAGCGACATAATTGTGGACAGGAATGGGTTCCATGAGTAAGGAACAATAATTAAAGAACAATAATTTCTCCTAGGTACCTCCAGTGAGCAAATGGCACCAAGAAACCATGATGGTAAAGCACGAGTGTGGGCAGAAGCCATGTGTTATGGGTAGGCTGGAAACATAGATCAACGATGTTAACCACAGAGCACACCACATTTGCCATGACTTTTGGTACATGCATGTCCATCGGCTCATTGGCAAATCCAAAAAGTAGATTAAACAGTCTGTTAGAACTGACCTTGTGTCAGCTAAGCGGTTGAGATGTCCTCTAGAGAGGGTGATGTTAAGCCACTGGCAAGGATACTGGTGAAATCCTGCTTCCAGGTGGCACAGCATGTCTGGGAAGGTGCTGGATGCCCACTTGGGAGGCTTAGAATGCTGTGGCTTCCTAGGGGCAGCCCTTTGTGCAGGGCAACACCTCTAGCAAGGGAATCAGGACCCCAATAAAAGACACAACTGTTCCAGTGATGCACTCTTCTGGGGATACTCAGGGCCTGGCACCTGTGACCAGGTGCTGACTACTTTTCTTGTGTCTTAAAGAGAGGTGAGACCTCAAGCCCAGCCTAGGCTGTTACCTTCCTGGCCATTGTTAACATCCTGATTCTCTTCTACTAGTATTTTGCATCATAATAGCACATGTTTCAGCAGGTTTTATGATTGTTTTATTACTTGTTGTATTTTTATGAATTGTTTTATTTAAAGAAACAAAAAACACACCCTACTCAGGCCCTGTTTGTGTAGGACCCAAGGATACTTACTGGCTTACACAGGTCTCTGTCAGTTTTTGCCTCCATCTCCCACACATGGTGGCCATCTAGAAGAAAGGGCAGGAAGAAGTTTGTCACTCTGGTGGGAAGTCTGTCCCTCTAAACCTCCCAGATGACTCAGGCTCACAGGGCACGGAGAGAAGAGGTTAAACAGGAGAGTGCATCCCAGCCTGGGACTGTGGTCAAGGGCAACAGCCTGGGGACCCAGGGCCAGCTGACCCTCACAGCTGGGGGTGGAGGGGGTACGAAGGCACACAGGGGCCTGGTGTGGAGGGCTGAGGACCACCAATCCCAAGCGGCTGTGCCCAGGGCTCCTTCCAACCGTGCTCCTTCAGAAGCAGCCACACAGCCACACATGTGCTTGGCAGTCTACCTCCACATCCAGGTTCAGCAGCACCTCACCAGCCCTGTGCAAGTTATGAAGGTGTCTCCACACCTCACCCTTCTCCAAGCAGAGAACACCGCACAGAAACAGTGGATGTGCACTAGGCTCAGGCCCAGCCCGGCTCTACGATTAGCCTTACCACGCCCAGCTTCCCATATGTTTTGGGAGCACAAGGTAGGGCTTGAGAGGCCCTAGCCGCTGCTCAGAGGAACTACTGGGGAAATAAAAAAAGTCTTTCTTTGACTACTTGCCACATCAGGACACAGCAATGCAAAACACATGGTATTTTTAACCTTAGCCCAGTGGCCATTTGCATGTTTAAAAAAAAAAAATAAAAAGGCTCCTGGAGGCACAGTGAAAGAGCATATTGTTCTCTGCTGGTGGCAGAGCGTGGCCCCACTGCTCAGGGGACGGAATGTCTGCCACTCACAAGCTCTGTGACTCTGACCCTCTGACTACACATTATCTGGGGACCATTTGGGTGGGCACTGAGCACTGATGGGTCCACTCCAGAGGCCTCTTTTTTCTCCTTCGCATTTTAGTCTCCAAAGTGAGGTCACTGCCAAGATTAACAATTATAGGATGACACTTACTTTTTGTTTGAATTATTTTCAAAGAAAAAAGGCACCTGATACAAATCTACATCATTGAAAAATCAGACAAAATCTCCTTTTCCTTACAGGGTAAAGAGTAGAAGCACTAGTCACCCAGCTGTTCCAAGCCATGCCAGCCTCCAGGATGCCCATAGTTCAGCACAAACCGCTCATCAGACAAACCCACCCAGGGCCCTGGCATGGACCAGCACCCAGCCCCTTCTGGAAAAACAGTAGGAAACTAAAAATACCCAGCTCCTTCTAAAGCAGCAGTTTCACAAAGCAGGGAGCCCCTGGACTCTGTCAGCTAGAAGATTCTACAGCCCTGTCACCTCCCAGGAAAGACAGGGCCTCCTCCCCACTCACCCTCTCGCAGCACAGCTGCCTCCCAGTGCTATGCCCTGTAGATTCAAGTCACAAGCTAGAAATTCCTTGCAGTGCAGAGGTGGAGCCCATTTTCTCTGCCCCTGAGCCGTGTGGCCTATGGGGGCAGCTTCTTGCTGACTTGTCCTCGAGAGAGCCCTTGAGCTATCTTACTGCCCTGCACCTGCCTGGCCTAACACTCCCTACCAACAGAAGGACACCACCCGTCCATACCCCCCAAGTTGTAATAGCATCAATCACACATAACGTGTGGTTTCTCATTAAAAGCTGGGCTTTTTGTAATCACCAAAATGCATGTGCCACATTCGAATGTATGCATCTGGCTTTCCTGGCCCCTGGGAGGGAGGTGGAAAGGTTTCCCCAGGTGCAGCTATCACACAGATGAGGAGGCAGGTGCTGGCTGTTCTGGGCCTGACTGTGGTCTTTTACAGGTAAATAAATATTTACAATTAGAAATGTACACAAGGCATTGTCCCAGCACAGTCAAAGGGCCAAGGCCAGGCAGAGAGGATGCTCAGCAGGCATGCTTTCGGGAGCCGCTAGACTAGTTTCTATCTCCACGTCTCCACACTGCTTGCTGGGAGGGTGGCCCCTGCTTTCCCAGGACAACTGCAGCCTTCAGATCTGCCAATGGCATCCTCTCTGAAGCGCCCACACAAGGGGAGGCCAGCTGCAGGGCTGTTCAAACTCCAGCTTCTGCCAGGAGGGAGGTGGTCACTCTGAAAAGGCCTTTGTTCTGTCTTATCAGGAGCTCCCTGCTCTTAGTAGGAAACTGTGCCCAAGTCCAGAAGCAAAAATATTCCAAATCATTAGGGAATTCCCTGCAGTGTGAGTCATCAGAAAGGCTTCCCCACCACACCCGCTGAAGGTTTCCACACAGCCAGGCCTGCAGCACTGGGGAAGCCTGCAGGCTGCACTGCTGCCCTGGCTCACAGGCCAGTCACTCCGTGGCTATGGGCTAAGCCTGTTTCCACAGGAGAAGCAGCTGAGCATTTATTCAGGAGCTGAAGGCTTTCCTGACAGTCTCAAGAAGCCGCATCCTGGAGCTGCAGCTGTTGCTCTGCCTTCAGGGACCAGGACTAACCAGTGAGATGCACATATCCAGAAGAATGCATAGCAGGGACAGGAACACCTAGCCTGGCCATGCAGAGACTGACACGAGCCTTGGTAGCTCTCAAGAAGTCAGCCAAGAAGCCAGCTACTGGCCCCAGTGTACTCCTGATGACATGTCACCTACTAGCTAGCTGGCATCCCCCATCCCTGCCCATCCCTCCTCATCGGTGTGCCTGCCTGGGAGCACAGCCTCACCCTCCTCAGCAGGATTCCAGCTGAGAAGGAGACTGGCCAGATGCTCTGGAAATCAGCCTTGAACCAGACACATCTGCATGGAAACTCACTCATCTGTTCACAGCAGCTGCACTCAGGACAACCACCCAAGAGTGGACACAGCCCATGTGAGCCACAGACACACAAACTGTGGCCTGGCCACACGGTGGAGTATTATTTATTGCTCATCCCCAGAAAAGTACAAGGTGCTGATAACGATTGCCACATGGATGAGCCTTGAAAATATTCTGAAAGAAGTCACACAAACACAGTTTGATTCCATTGATGTGGACGAACCTGAACAGCCAGGTCCGCAGACATGGAAAGGGGGTTAGCGATGTCTGGGCTGGGGGGTAGGAAGGGAGAAAATGCGGTGATGGCTTCTGTCACTCTGCTCCTTGTTGCCATAACAAAATATATGAGGTAGGATGCTTTATAGCATCCCTCGGGCCTTTAGGGGGCCTGCTGTAGATGGCACCTCAGGCAGAGACTGTGGAGACCACGTGGCCAGCCAAGAAGCCAGCTACTGGCCCCAGTGTACTCCTGATGACATGTCACCTACTAGCTAGCTGGCATCCCCCAGAACCACCCTCATCTCCTCTAAGGCAATGCCCCAGCACCCAGTCATCTCCCCAGTGATGGGGAGTGGCCACTCTGGGGACGATCCCTCCAGCACATAAACCTCAGGGTACCACAATGCTGCTGACAGACAAGGGAGAGATAGAGCTGTCCTGTAAGCCTACCTGCACCTACCATGGAGCCACACACTTGGAGCAAATGGGACAGTATGTAAATGACAGATCACTGAAACTGATACAAGAAAGTCATCATGCAACATAGCTGTGAGTGATGCCTGCTAGAACACCAGGAGGAGTCCTAGAATGCTTGGAGGGTACACGGAGGCCCAGCTCCGCATCTGCGGAAACCCAGTGTGCTGCTGTGCTTAAAGAGGGTAGGGCACATGCTGCTGTACCATCACCAACACTAGCAAGGGTGTTGGTGATCCCTTGGCAATGGAAGCCAGCACAGGAAACTGCTGTCAGGGAGGCTCCTGGGTCAAGCCCACTGTCTGGATTCCCCAGGGGCAGGGAGGCCAAGAGGAAGGGCTGCTTCCATCATTGTACCCAGAGAGAGGGAGGCAACGCTCCACAGTGCCTGAGTGTGCCCACTGTCCTGCTTACAGGAGTCCCCAGGTCAATCTCACTGCCACCTACCACCTTCCAGTCATGGCCATCATATCCCAGGGGAGGAGTACTCATGATGCCTGTAGGTATCAAGCAGACCAGCAAATAGTCTCCACTGAACTCAGCCCACTCTCCACGGTCTCTGCTTGGGATCTGAGTTCAAGATTGGCCACAAACCCAGTGGGAGAGTCCAGTGCCTCCCAGAAGTCTGGGTTCACAAGTGGAGTCCCCTGGGTCTGTGCTGTGATAAGAATATGGGGAGAGGGGCTCTGCTTACAGCAGCCTGCCACCTCCCATTAAGGACTGCCCAGCATGGACTCCAGCACTGTGAACCTTCTCTGGGTCATTTTCTTCCAGGCCTCTCTGAATCACTGTCTACACGGAGGACACCGAGACTCTAGCAAGAAAAGCCTCCTGAAGGCAAAACTGTCCCACCAGTGTTGTTAGTCTCTCCTGGGAGTCAGCTAGTGGCGGGCATGGCTGCAGGATTCTTAGAAGAGTACAGAGTGCCTTGAGGGCAGCCACACAAGCCCCACTCCACGAGGTCAGCACTGTAGTATTTTTGTGTCTGTGACGGAGGCTGGCACATGTGTACAGCTGATGACGTGCTTGCCCTGGGAACAGACACTGCCCTTTCCAATCTTTCCCTTTCCCATCGCAGATGGCCAGGGAAGTGGAAAGAAGAAGGTATTTTCCTACAGGCTGGCTCTAGACAGCAACACAGCACCTGGTGAACAGCCAAGCCCTTGGTGTCTGACCCTGGGAAACATCCAGAAGTCCTCGAGGAAGCAGGTGACCAGCAGATGCCTCAGTGGCTGGGTAATATGATGGAGGAAGATCAGGGAGGCGGTAGGCGGGCTGCTGACAAGACTGGTGCTGGCATGTCCACTATGTGGCTTCAGGTCCATTGCCAGAACACATGCAATAGAAGTCATGCCGTCTGGTCACCCAGCTGGGACTGCCACGCAGTGGAAAGAGGTGCACAGATACCAGGGAATGTGAGGTTTCCTGTGGCATGACAGTGGACAACAAGTGGCTGGCACTCCATGAGGCACCCAGAAGGGCTCATCTGCACAGGTACACACACACACCCCATACTACAGAGACATTCATGCGCACACACAGGCATACCCTCAAATACAACACACATGCAGACATTTTTGTACACATACATGCTTGCATGGTAGCATACTCACATATATCACAGTACAGTGACATACATGAACCCACACATATACACATGTGAACACACACACCCAGTGAGACATGGAGCACACCAATCCACACATACACTCATACTCATACAGTCACACACACACACACACACACACACACACACACACACTCCCCAAGCTGGTTCTCTTGTCTCAGTATCTCACAATTGGGGTTGCCCCTGCCTTCTCTGTCATACGACAATGTGCTCTGACACAGGTTGTATGAACCCATATATAGTTTCCAAAAGAAAAAGTAAGGGAAGACCCTCTGCTGTGTCCAGGCCCTTTTGAGAGCTGAGATTCACAGCTGTTTCCTGAGTACAACTTGGAAGAGGCACTGACCACGGAGCACTTACTTCTGTGGAACAAGCACATGTGATAGGCTCCCATGTAGAGTCAGGTCTCCAGTCCCATTGGGAGGCCAAGACAATGGACCCTCTCCAAGACCTAGCCCATTCTCCCGGAGAACACTCCTTCTGCCTCCCAGTGTGTCTGGCTCCAGGACCACTGGAAAAGACTCTTGTTGGCCAGCCCTTCTCAGAGAGGTCCTCAGAGGACAAAGGGCCTTTTACTACTGTCCCCTGAAGACAATGGAATGCCCCTAGATTCCATGGTGGGGCCCCCTGGCACATCCACCCCATTCACACATACATGGGGGAAAATCTATGTCTGATCCTCCATGCTGAGGTTAGTTGCCAAGTTCACACTGCCACAGGGCCCAAAAAGGTCAAGAAGAGTCACCAGCAGGACTCATTCCATGCTGTCCTCCTCTCAGCATCTTTCTTGTCTAACTAGCACTTTCAAAGGGGCTGGAGAAGTGGCTGCTTTTGCTGGCCACTTCCCTCAGCTCCACATCACATGGAAGGAAGGCAAGAAGATGCCACACGTCGCACCTCGGACGCCACTGTCTCCTGTCTGCACTCCCTGCACAGCCCGGCTTTGGCCACTCCTCCTCCCTTGCACACCAGGCCTTTTTAAGGGACAGAGGACAGATTCAACCTGGGAAAAGCAGCAGCAAGAGCCTCAGCCTGTCTTTCTCAGGGGGACATCAAGAAACAGGGGTGCTGGCGGGGGGGAGCCACAGAGAGGGGACAGACAGAGAGACCGGGCTGGGACCTGTGTGTGGATTTGTTGGCTGGGATCTATCTGTGCTGGATTTCAGGGGTAGGGTCAGACTGTGCTGAGTTGGGAGCCTGAGTTGGGGCTCTGAACAGAGGATAGAGAAGTTGGGCATGGAGGTAGTCTAGTTCATGGTGTTTCCTATGTGTCTAATCCTGCAAGATATCCTTCAGATCTGGTACAGTGCAGCTGCCTGGGCTGAACCTGAGCAGTGGGAAGGCCTATCCCAGATCTCCTGTACATGGGGTTGGTAGGACTCCTCTGTCCACCCTGTATCTTGTCAGACCTCCTGGGGAGGGCAGGGTCCAAGGCAGCAGAAGCCTTGACCTACAGGTCACAGAGCCCACATAATGACCACTGACCAGAGCAGCATAAGAGCTTCTGAGGAGCCCGGCCTACTGCACAGTCGCCAGAGGCAGTGACTGTGGCCTGAACCCTTACAGTCTGGAGTAGCATTCACACAGCTGCAGAAACCAGAGTAGGCTTCACTGTCGTTTTTATAAAACTTCCACAAAACAGAAGTGACTTTACGAGGAGCTGCATTTCACACTAGCCTGGCCCAGAACTGCTTGGGGCTTAAGATACCAAGATCTCACACACTGACACATTCCACTCATCTTGGGCCAGTCTGCACAGAGCAGCAACCTCATTTCACATGGCTGTTTCCACATGCACAGCGATACTGGGCATGACTGTGCGCCTCCCAGCTTCACATAGCCACATGCATGTGTAAGCATGTGCCCTACTCTGCAGATCTGCAGACACAGCCGTCTCCAGCGGGGGTGGTGGCCCCTCATCCCCCATGCCTTGGGACCTGTAGTTGATGGATAGAGGCCACCAGGGGTCTGGCTTGGCACCCCAGGGGGTGGCCGCCCTCAGGTCTCACCCTGCCCCCTCAATCTCTTGGACAAACATTTTCCACTGACTCTCATCATTGGAAAACATCACCTGACACAGAGGCACAGACCTTTGGCCCAAGCCCTTGAAAGATACTTATTTCAACCTACAAGGCAACTGCACAGCACAGTAAGACCTGGGAAGAGGCACAGTATCTCCTCAAAGCTGGAGCCAAGAGAGTGACTACCCCATCTGCGGGGCACAGCAGCAGGGTGGAGTGCCTGTGGGGCTCTGCTCTCACTCACAAGGGACTGCTCCCAGCTCCTGAGACCCCATGCCCAGGGCCCAGTGAAGCAGGAGGGCAAGGCCATACCTCACCAAGCTAGACATCACCACGCCATGCTGTGCATGGAACACAACATGGCAGGACAGTGCTGGCCACCACAAGGCAGACCTCAAAGGAGCCAGACCCTCTGTAGGCAAAGTCATCAGCATGTGTGCAGAAGGTGCCCCCATCCTCCCCGGTCCAAAGGACTATAAACAGGTACAGCCCAGAGAGCAGCCAGGCCCTACACTGCTGTGCAGTCGTGAGGCGCTGTAGCTCCACTCAGTTTGATCATAAGCACCTCACTGAGAGAAGACAGAGAGAGTAAAGCACCACTCTGACACTCTTCCCCCAACACAGAGACATGCCTGACACTCTGAAGGTTGAATTATTTCAGAATTAGTCTCCTTTAGAGAAGGGCGTGGGCAATGCAAATTCTCCTTATCATTGTACTTAGCTGGGTTTTCTCTATAATTTAAAACATATTTTCCAATTATGTGCATGATTACATAGGCAAGCCAAGTTAAACGTGAAAGACGTCTAAGCCTGTGTTGATTGAAGTACTTAAGTTTCCTGCAAACTGTACAAAATCAAGATTCCATTATGAAGGCTGAATGCCTCAGTGGTTTTCAGTGATTAGAGTAAGTATGGGATGGGCCACCTTCAAGAAAATTCCAGTTAGTAAATGTGAAAAAAGGAAAAATGCTACCAAACACCAGCTGTGTAGAATGCTGCTTTGTTGGCCCAACCTGGGCAAAGGCACGGCAGCCCGGGACTGCCACTCCTAACAGAACAAGGGTACCTACACCAGAGGTCCAGCTCAGCATAGAAACCCAGTTCCAGAAATGAAACTCCAAAGTCTTTGAGGCCACAGCAACGCACAGTGCCACGTGAGCAAGGAGACACCCCTCTGGGCCACTGCACACTCATCCTCCTGCACCCAAGATGCACTTGTATGGTTTACCCTTCTGTCTTTGCAATGAAGCACCAGTGAGCACAGGGGCTTTATGTCATATCCAGCCCCTCTGGTCCACACGGCCTTGCCCAGCATACACCTACACCTGGAGCCAGAGTCCCTGCCATGGTAGACAGCTGAGTTCCTGAGGTCAGTGTCTGGTTGAAGTAGCCAGAGACATGCCAGCCCCAGGACAACACCCCAAGCCACTCCAATCTTAGTGCTAGCATCAGAGGCCAACTGGGGTTCTCTAGGCTGAGCCAGAGTGAGAACAAGGTCTGTGGAAATTGTCGGGGAGCCATGCTGCAACACCGCCCACAGGTCCCTCAGGGTGCTGAGGTCATCTTGGGGCTTGTGGACACAGAGACCACACGGACACACACAGCTGTGCCTCTGAGGGTCAATGACAACAAGAAAGCAGCACAAGGCCATGGTATCCAGGCACAGGGACCCATGTCAGCAAGTCTGTGTGTCCATCCCTTGCTGCTACCAACTGGCTGCTTGTCCAGGTGGCCCCCCTGAGGAGGTAGGAGGAGCTCTCCCTGAGGCAGCCCTCAGCAAATGCAGCCAATGGGGAAGGGAAGAGAGGGACAGCTGGCCAGGAAGCTGAGAGACATGCTGGCGCCAGTGCTTACTTCAGGCAGACCAGGGACCACGACACAACAAACACAGCCTTTCACACTCTGCAGGACGCCCCTAGTACTGACAATCAGATTGAGAAAGATGGATCTGAAGGACCTTTGACAGTGAACTCACTAGAGCATTCAGATAGGTGTGCACAGAGCCAGTCTACCATGTGAGCCTCATGCTTGCCCATCCCATGACTGGCCTGTTCCTCACCAACCAGAAGCCAATTCCCACCACCAGGAAACTCAGATGACCAGTTTTAAAGAATATACCTGGAGCCTTCTCCACAAAAATGACCTTGGAGTCCTGTAGAAAGTTATGGCCAGAAAGGACCATCTTCTTCCCACCGATGACTGGGTAGCTGTCTGTGCTCTGCTTCTCCACGAGGGGCAGCTCTTGGGCCGACCGCTGGGCTGTGTTGGACAAGGAGAGGTCAGTGAGCCAAGCCCTGGTATTTGCTGCCTATAGGGAACCAAGCTGAGGACACTAAGCCTCCCGGAGCACTGCCTCCTGATGCAACTAACCAGAAGCAAAAGGTCAACCTACTCCCCAAACCTAGGATGAACCTGGTGTATCATGTACCTGCTTTAACAAAAGACTTTCAGGAATTGGAACAAACCCTATATTATGACACATTTTACAGAAACTGCAGCAATAAGACTGCTGGTCCCAGGCTCTAGTGCAGGGATTGAGTGTGCCTGGCACTAGCTTGACAGCTTCAAGTATGGACTGGGGTCCCGGCCATGAGGATGGGAAAGCCTGGGTCATGGAAGCAGTGCAAGTGTCAGCAGAGGCTGAAAGCAGGAAGAGACAGGGATCCCTGTCAGGACAGACATCCTTCTGCACCCGAGATGCACTTGTATGGTTTACCCTTCTGTCTTTGCAATGAAACACCATGAAGCACCAGTGAGCGCAGGGGCTTTATGTCATATCCAGCTCCTCTGGTCCACACGGCCTTGCCCAGCATACACCTACACCTGGAGCCAAAGTCCCTGCCATGATAGACAGCTGATTTCCTGAGGTCAGTGTCTCATTGAGGTGGCCAGAGACATGCCAGCCCCAGGACAACACCCCAAGCCACTCCAATCTTAGTGCTAGCATCAGAGGCCAACTGGGGTTCTCTAGGCTGAGCCAGAGTGAGAACAAGGTCTGTGGAAATTGTCGGGGAGCCATGCTGCAACACCGCCCACAGGTCCCTCAGGGTGCTGAGGTCATCTTGGGGCTTGTGGACACAGAGACCACACGGACACACACAGCTGTGCCTCTGAGGATCAATGACAACAAGAAAGCAGCACAAGGCCATGGTATCCAGGCACAGGGACCCATGTCAGCAAGTCTGTGTGTCCATCCCTTGCTGCTACCAACTGGCTGCTTGTCCAGGTGGCCCCCTGAGGAAGTAGGAGCTCTCCCTGAGGCAGTATGGAGGAAGCCCTCACCAAATGCAGCCAATAGGGAAGGGCAGAGAGATACAGCTGGCAGTGAGGAGAGAGTGGCTGGAGTGCCTGGGGCTGGCTGGGGACACTGCTCTCACCCTCCACCCAAGCAGATGTTCATGAGCACACATCCCAGGTGCTGAGGGGACCCTGGGCAAGGTCAGCCCCACCTCACCAAGATGAGACCAGGCCTCAGAACACAGAGGCAGCTTGCTGGGACTCCATGCAATTTAGTCATGCCTAGCAACAGACACAAACTGCCCTACACGGGTTCAGGAGCCAACAGATGTCACAAACTGCCCTACACGGGTGCAGAAACCAAGAGATGTCTGGGAGATGACAGGGAAAATTGGGCAGAGGCCACATGACTTGTGGATGGAGACTGCGAGGAGACTCAGGTTACCGGTGATGAAGATAGGCTAGAGTCTCAGGTGGGCACCTACAGTGATCCACAGCACTTGCTGCCCCAGGACCTTGAAGTGAGGAGCTGAAAACCAGAGTTTCTGACACCTCCTGGAGTATTTGTCCTTTAGGTAACAAAGCCAAGGAACCAGAGGATAGACAGCACCATGGAGAAGAAAATGGACAGCAACAGGGACCAAGGTCTGGTTGAGCCCATCTGTACTCCCTTGTGAGACTGGGTCACGCCTCAAGGCTCCAATTTGCAGAATGGGTGAGAAATCCTGTGGGTGCGAAGAGTGACAAGAGGGGCTGCTGACACCAGAGCTCTGATGTTCCCATGCAGAACTGGCTGGGACTTGACCCATTAACACAGGATAAGCAAAGAAGCACGAAAGAAAGACTTAGAGCCCCGATATCACCCCCACCTAAGACCACCTCCAGGCAGCCGCCTCTGCACAAAGGCCAAAAGCACCCAGACCACACCCCACTTTGGCCTATCACAACTTAAAAGAACAAACCCCAGGAAGATGAACAGTCCTGTACTAGTTTAAAGAATTTCCATTTGGGTAGTGTAGCTCAGTGGTAGAGCAATTGTTCAGCATTTAGGAAGTCCTGGTTTCATGCCCAGCATGGCAAAACAAAAGCATTTATGTTAGTTCAGATGAAGGACTACAGTGCATTTTTGTTCCCTAAAACCTTAATAGAGAATTAACTCAACTGTGAGCAATACATCTCTCTCAAAACTTCCAGGCAGGCCCTGCTTTCTTTTTCCTATGGGTGCTGGCGTCAAGACAGCAGGATCTCCAGGTAGGGTCTGTGCCCCGCCAAGCTACTTGCAACATGGGGCTCACCTAGGCCCTACAGCCAACACAGAGGTCTGTCTCATCTGGAGGGAACACACACAGAAACTGACACACCAGCTGGGACAGTTCAGGTGCAAGTCTATTCAAACAAAAAGTCAGGAGATGACCCAGTCTCAGTGTCCATCCCTGGAGGTCTACTTACAACATTCAATGGGGTTCGAGGCGACCTGAAGAGACAGCGTCCGGCCGTTGGGCTGTGGGACATGGACTCGGAAGACCAGCCGCACCCTGGTGTTCTTCCGCCCAATGTCAGTCTCCCCTTTCCGTAGCTCAATGTCAGAGTTTCTGAGCTTTAGAATTCCAGCACAGTCGATGCTGCCCAAAACAAAAGGTCATGGCTTGCCTTCAATCACTGGCAGCTCTCCTCACCACACTGTCCCCATACCCCAAAAGGGAGATGATCAGCCGTGGCTGGGCCCCACCTTCCCGTAGGTGAGCAGACCTGCTGGAGGTGCTCACCGTCCCATGAGAGCCGTGTGGGATCTGGTGTCCACACATGCTCATGAGCAGGAAATGAAGCAGCCATGTAGGCACGCCCTCCAACCCTGGCCAGAAGGGTGTCCTGACAGTCACTTACTGTTCCTAATACCCTAGGCTGTGTCCTGACTGTGGCCCGCTAGCTACAGCAGCCCAGGTTGAACAGCAATAGGTCCTGTGGTCTTCTGTGGGCACCCCACGGCTCTCACAGGAAGCCAGTGTCCCTCCCAGGGAGCCCACCGCTCCCTTCAGTCTCAAGTTCTTCATTTTCTTAGAAACCCTTCTCTAGGGTTTTATATAACTTCATGATTTCTTTCAAATTTAGACTCCCTCCTGCATCTATAAATTCTTGATGCAATAAAATCCATACTTCTCCTTCATTGACTGGCTAAGAGACTGAGACCTGTGTGTGTCTCCCCCACCCATCAGGGGTCACATGGAGATAGTGAGTGAGCGTGGACAGTGGGAAGTGCTGTCCACAGGGCACGTCCTGAGACACGTGGAGCTGTGTGTGCCAAGGGGCATTTTCTTCCTGGAGTGCACCGTGGCATAGCACAGCAATCACTGGCTTCATAGTTCCTGTGGCTGAAGGAACACAAGGCTTCTTTTGGACCCTCTGGCCTTATCCCAGACTTTAGAAACCCTGGATTACAGCTTGGGAAGGAAACTCACAGATTCTGAATGAAGTCAACTGTGGTAAACTCTCTCAAATTCATGAAGAGCCAACATGGAGAGAGAGCTCTTCCTTTGTTTTCAAGCAGAGGGTTTAAAAGTCATAAATAATTTATTAGGATCCAAACAAAGTCCTGCATGATCCAGCCCTTACCCCCCTCATCTACACTCTCCCCGTCACCATGCCGACCTAGACACACAGGTCTCCTCATTGGCCAATGTGTACTTCAAATTCCCTCCTGCCCTATGGCGTCTTGCATCTGGCCACTGAGCACCCCACCCACCCAGCCCCTCCTGCACACCAGCTCTCGGCTAAATGATGCCTGCTGAGACCACTGAGCTTGCCCTGCCATCAAGGGCAGCTCCAAGCCCTCTCGCAGCTATCCTACCTCACTTTCTGGAAGTTTTCACTATCACCACCTTTCCTTTGCTTCTCTGTTCATATACGTGTGTTAATTATTTGCCTGTCACTACCATGGGTCCCCAGTACAAGGCCAACATCATGGGTTCAGCCAGTGTGCCCTCTGTCTCACTATCCTGCGTTCACAGTTCAGAGTGATGAGTATGGCGCACAGCAGTCACTCAGCTCTTAGGACTTAAGTGAATATACTCTTTCTTCCATCCCCCTGTGTGTCTTCTACTTATTGATCAATTCCCCTATAAGCTGATTTGACTCGGCATGCCAGACCTGGCCATATCAGCAATGTCAGCAACTCTTAAGAGTGAAAATATTACCTAGAGATATTGCTCTCTTACGATTTTCAATGTTTGCATTTCAGACACTCTTCTAATTTGCACTCCTATATTCAGAAATAAATAGGTGTCATATTTAGGAGCTAAATGAGGCACTTGGGGGAGGTATTTACAGCTGTGTAATGGAGATGCTTATTTTAAGTGGCAATACACACAGTGGCTGAAACTCTAGAAAGAAACAAATCCACTGTCATAAATATTTGCAAAGTTTATTTAGAGGCAGAGCCATGACACCTGGCCTGGAGTTGTGGGAAAGCCCTTAGAGGTCGAGGCAAAGCAGTGTCACCCAGTCAGGGCCCCGAAGGCTTACGTGGCTCGCATGTTATTTTCCGGCAGCAGCGGGATCTCCAGAACTTTGGTATTAGACAGGATGGCCTCATGGCTGGTGGTGGAAACAGTTTTCCCTGTGATCCGGTGGACCTGGTAGAAGGCATGGGGCCGCAGCAGGCGGTCGTCCGCCGTCCCAATGAACAGCTGTAGAGTGAGCGGCTCACTTTCCAAGTAACCATGAAGCTGGCAAGAGAACAAAACACTCCCACTAAGCACCATGCACACAAACTTCTGGGAATCAATTACATGTGTACCAGTAGACTCTTAACTCAAAGAGAAAGCTGCAACAGGTGTCCAGGACCCCTGCCCCTGTTGTTTCCCTGTAACAACCATGTAATATCAGTACTTCTTAAAGCTTGCAAAATGCTTTATTATCCCGAAGGTCCTGGGGCACACAGGTGAGGCTTTAAATACTCCTGTTCTGCTTTTACATGTGTACCTCGTACACACCCACACTCGTGTACACACACAAGGCAGTGTGCACACACACTTCAGCACCACTAGCATTGATGCCAACCACAATCATGCCCTGTGTTCATCTTCTGTCCAGGCAGGGTTAGTGCAAAGGCGCCTGTAGCAGCCTGCCAAGTTACCCCTCTGTCCCATGTGCAATGTAAGTAGCTTCTGAGGAAGCAAACACTTCCAGAGCAGGTAAATGAGGCAGAGATGGAGAGCAACTGGACTGCTGATCAAGGTGGGCACCTCCAAAATCTAAGAGCCAAAGCTCTGTTATACCTCACTAATATATCCAGGCACAGCTGCAGAAGGACAGGGCCTACTTTCCTGTCTTCACTTAAGGTGACGTGAGCAGAGTACAAAGTTCAAACCTCCTGAGTAAACACTGTATTTGTAAATAAACACAGATTTGGACCTGTGCCAAGGTGCACCCACTTCTGACTGGTTGGGTACACCTCTCTTTGCTCAGAAGCAGGTCATAGCTGTGGTCACATTCTTGAGATCCAGGAGGCTATAGACAGGTAAGCCGAGCAACTGCCAGCCAGTGGCAGACCCCACACAGCAGAACTGCTGTGGACATCCCACCAAGCTTTCCACTTGGTTAGCCATGGCCTTGGGCACAGAATGCACACAGCTCAAATAAGACAAAGCAAACCAGATCCGGAACAATTCCAGATGCTTCTGCCAGAACATGAGTGGGCAACCTAAGGCTGCGCTTCAGAGAATTTCCTACATCTTAGTTCTGGTGGTGAAAACCTGCCACCCTCTGGGAACCTTTGTTCATTCCAAGCCACAGAGTTCTGAGAGCTAAACATTCACAAGTATACCTGGCTACACCCCAGAGGGCCCTGTAGCCCCCCGAGGGAAGCTCAGGTTAGGTAATACACATATGGAAATCCAGGGCCACCAATGCCTGGCACAAGCTGCAAGGTCTCTACTCTGTGGGAGGTACCACCTCCTCCTGGTGTCACTCCTGGTGATCTTGCCAGCAGCTCAGCCCAGAGACTGATGGGGGACTTCAAGGGACATTACAGTTGCTGTCATCAAGATGCCTGATCTTGCGTGAGGCAGGCAGAGAGGCTGGAAGCGAGGACTTGGCACTCAGAATCAAGGCTGGTGTGAGGGTGGAGACATGGAGATGGGCTGAGGAGACCAGCAGGAGTTTGTCTTTAGGGGTACATAGCAGGATGCTAAGGGCCAAAAACACCACGTACACTTTGGGGATTCAGCAATAGCAACAACAAAGCAAAGCTCCAAGATGCAAAGAAATCTCAGCCACAAAATGTTCCTACAGAGTCTCAGATAGGACAAGAGAAAGTGAGACAGCATGGGAAGAGAGAAAATAGAAATACCTCTGGGTCTAACCCATTTTCTGCTTGATTTTACTCATATTTCATCCTCATGGGCTGGCAGAAGGCTGAGACTTTCTTTTTTAATATGCCATTTTGGAAAAACTATGAACTTCAGAAATGGGAAACAGAAAATCAGACATTGCAATTAGTTACTGTTAGATTTTGATGTGGGCGATGGGTGTTGGCATTTTACAAGGCCCTGGCCCCTCACACGTCCTTCATGCAAAGAGCGGCAGCCACAGCCTCTGGCTGGATGCAAGCTGGGCCGCTCATTACAAGAGGCCAAGGCACCAGGATTTTCATTAACCCTTCCGAACCACCAGCACATGGCAGCTGGCCAGCACTAACACTGCCACAAGATAAAAGGACCCTGGGCTAAGAGTATACTTCAAACAGGTACAGTCTGCATCCTCTCATTCAATTATCAGCCCCACAGCCACCAGCAGCAGGAAAAAAATGTGTTCTCTATTGCATCAAAGCCTAACTCGAGTGCAGACACAGTAATTTGCCGCCTCAGTGAGCATAGGAGGCCTGGTTCCAGGACCTGGCTGTGTGGGAGTTTCAACAAAGGGCACATTTCCTAAAGGGCTTGTGACAGTCTGTGTTAAAAGTGAAAGCATGTTGCTTCCATGTGAGCAAGGAGGACCCAGCCTGCCTCAAACACAGGGCTGAGGAGAACCTGTTCTCTGCCCTAACTCACACTGATGTGACACCAGCAGTAACTCTGAGGGAGAGGTGGAACCAGGTGGTAGCTGGCCAAAGGCTGACCCTTAACTCTTAATAGGTTTGTACGTAGCAAAAGTTTGTTTCCTCTGCCTGTGCCCCATGGAACACACTGGGAGGTCTTTCTAGGTCCACTAACTTCCTCTTCCTCAGCCTGAGACTCTTCAGCACAGGACACTAACTGAATTTAAGAGTAAGAGGTAAAAAGCTGGGTATGGTGATCCATGTCCTTTATCCCAGCATTGTGAAAGCCTGAGTCAGGAGGTTCAGTTTGAGCCCAGCCTGGGCACCATAATGAAACCCTGTCTCAAAGTAAAGAGAAAAAAAAAAAAAAAAAGCTCAGTGTAAAGGCCCTGGCTTATCTCTAGTACAGGGTACGAAGGTGGGGCTAAGAATGGCAAGAAGACATAAGTGTCTTTGTGTAGGACATGTTCACGACATCCATGGGCTGATCACTTCAGGCTGATTCTGTCATTACAAGTGCTCCTCCTGACAAACATGTGTCTGCCACAGAACGCCTGTGCCAGTGTCTTCAGGCTACATGCTAAGGAGGATACATTTGTAGGTGATACCTGCTGAATCCCAGGTTATCCTGGAGGAGCTCAGAGTGTCTAGATAGAAGGCTTTAGCACAAGGTACAGTGAGAGAGCAGATTGCCCCAGCCTGTACCTCCTCCCCACCCTGCACCTGGGCTATGTGCTGGGCCAGATCTACAGCAGTTTAGAGCTCAACTTGTGTGTCAGAAGGTGGTTGGATCATGGGGGCATGCAGCTGACCTGCTGTTAGGAGGCGGAGTCTGGTTATTTCCCTCCCTGGCTCCTCCATTCACTCTCCACTTCCTGAGCACCATGCCCCTCTGCCATGCTATCGTGCCTTGGAGCTGCCTCAGGACTGCAACCAGAAGCCAAAATAAACCTCTCCACCTTTAAGTTTCAGGCATGAGGTAGTGGCTGAACACAGATGCCAGTCTTGTGCCAAGGACCGTCCATGTGGAAAGTCTGCCTCCACCACACCATTCAGAGTGGTTGCTGCCAGCACTGCCTGAATCTAAAGGAACGAAGTGCCTTTCCCTTTAGAGTAACAGATTCTTTTTGTAGGAAAATACAAGTCTCTGCAGTGTGTGTCCAGCTGAGATGGGAGAGGAGGACTCGCCCATCCAGTCTGCTCAACTCCCAGGGAGTCCTTCACTACTTAATGAACTTACTAAGAAACTGCTACTCTATGGGATAAAAGATGGTTTTACAATGTGAAATGCAAAGAAAAAGCAGTCAGAGATAAATTCAGCCATTTAGTATTCCATTTTGTAAAATCTAACATAGGAATATATAAATGGGTCTTCAGCCAAAACCATCTCAGTGGGCAGGGCCTAGAACAGCCCAAGGGCTCCAGCCCAGGCTGGCTGAGGTCAGATGTCTATAAAATGACAATTCAAGTCTCCCTAGGGCCCCTGCTGTGGCAGTTCTCTGATGGCCATGGAATACAGTGAATTTGGGGTATAATTTTATCTTTTAGAAAAACGCCATTTCAGTGAAAATGAGAATATTTAAGGTTTAACCCAGGAGATAAACATCTATTATTTAAAACATGAAGTTCATTTTCAGGAAAAAAAATTGAACTACTTTACACATTCCCTGCATGGTCCTTCTGCCTCTGGCACGTAACAGTGTCTGTCAGAATAGAGTTTATGAAGTTACCTGTCATGACAATGACCTCTCTGCTTCCACCTCAACTAAACAAAATGTATTATTCCATTTGCAAGGTGTAAGGGCCACGAGTTTTCTTGCATTAAAATGTTTGTTTTTAGCTCCTCTGCTTGCCTCAGCACTTACACAGTGGGACGATAAGCGAACAGAGCAACGGAGGACAATTTATTCAGGGCTAGAGCTCACCCGAAGCTCCTTCCACAGCAGAAGAAGATGCTAGATTTACAAAGAGCTGCTAATTGGTGGAAATCAACTGCCTTTCAACTAATCATTTGGAGTTGATTATACACAAACCAATCCAAGGACACCCTCATGTGACATTCTTCCTTCAAGACATAATGCATCTTTGTACTAATCACATTACAAGGAAATTATAAATTTAAGACCCAGAAGTAACATGTGCATTCCATAATATCCTCAAAAAGCAGGCAGGGAGGGGAAACCCACTTTGGGATCTCATTTCACAATTTTTAAATTTACTTGTTTCCTTATTAAATGATTGCTTTAATGTGCTGGGATTCAAAGCCAAGGCTTGTTTCACTTTTTTTGACTCAAATTTCCTCCCACTGGTTTAACTTAAGTGATTATTTGCGTTGTATCGACATTCTCTCAGATTGTGTTTTCAGCCCCAAGTAACACCACAGGAGAAGAGTTTCCTCACGGTGAGGAGAAGTTTTCCCTCATCAGAAGCGCTATTTCCCACATTCCAGGGGCTGTTGCAGACTGGCCTCCTGACAGAACATACAGCAGATACTACCAGGAGTCCGCAGCCCACCCTAAAGCCCTCATTGCAGCAACAGGGACTGGGCTTGTCCATTTTCTGACCCACACCCCTAGGGCTCTTGGCTGCAGGGAAGCAGAACATTTTCACCACCACAGCTTTCACTAAGCAACACGGAGGTGCTGCTGATCTGCAGGGTGTAACTGGACCAGATCCACCAGCATGGGCAGCATCAACAGGTGTTCATGTGTCTATGGATGTGTGCGTCTGATCTTATGCATACAGTGCATGAATGCCTGTATGTACTGGTATGCACACATGTTTGTGTGGTTGGTCAGCATGTGTGTGAATGCACATGTCTGCTTGCATTTGGGAATGTGTACATTTGGTTCTGTGTATGTACATGTGTGTAATGGGCCAGCAGCAATGCTGGTTTTGCTTTGTAAAGTGTCACTTAAATCTGAGAATTCTCTTTGTGAATAGATTTATTTTACCAATGATTTATATCATGTTTATATACACAGACAAAAGTAGATCTATGTTTGCAAACAGACCCAGAGGGCAGCCAGCCAGCACACAAGTGGCCTTCCAGCAGGGACTCGAAGCCACACTCAGCAGACTCACAGCGCACAGCAGAAAGGCCGTAGGATGCTATGCGTGTCTCCTTCAGGATTTGCTGTTAGTGTTTCTGGTCTTTCCATGGGGGTACTGGGAGTTGGACCCAGCAACTCTGTATTGAGTTGCATTGCCATTCCTTTCAAGAAGTGTTTACTTATTTTGAGATAGGGTCACTAAGTGGCCAGGACTCAGCCCAAACCTGCAGTCACTCTACATCAGCATCCTGGAGTCTGGGGTTACAGGCGTGTGTCACCATGGTCTGGTCTTTTTATCAATGAAGTTTCTCTATCTGTCCAAAAAAGTAAAAATTAAAAAATAAAACAAGAGCCATAATGAGTTTATCTTTATAACTATCTCAAGAAAGGTAGAAAATTGTCACTAAGAGTCACAGTGGGTTTGTGTAAGTATTGCCAAAGCAGGATCACCTAAGGCCTCAGAACAGTGGCAATGTTCATGGCAGAGCAGGAGCCTGCCTAGCACCCCCAGAAAGCACTATGTCCTGTGAGTACCGTCACTGCCTTGCAGTAGGTCTGAAACTTTGCTGGGCTCTAATAAACAATTATTTCATTTACTCACAACCTCTCTGGAAGCTAGGTTGTCACAAAGCTCAGTGGCAAAGCACCTACCTAGCATACATGGAACACCAGATTGATCCCCAGTGAAAAGAAAAAAAAAACAAAAACAAAAACACCACATTTCTTTCATTCCATGTGCAGCAAATCTGGTACACGTGAAGTACAGATGGAAAAGCTGCACATTCTGGCTGGAAAACACTCAGGCTCAGCCGTGCCTTTCTGGACTTAGCGAGGTATCTGCAATCAGAGTCACTGGCCATCCCAGGCCGTTCCCTCCCAGAGCCCCACCCCTGCGCTGCTCAAGGTGTGATGCAGTGTAAAAGCCAATGTGGGATTTTGCTGGAAAAAGCCATGCTACTTAGCTTCCACAAATGGACAGGGCAAACTTTATCGCTCTGCCTCGGCCTTAGTCAAAAGGCTTTCTCTTGTGAAAGGGAGGCTAGCTGCTGCTCCCACAACCTTCCTGGAAGCTCCCTGCTGTTCCCTGTAACATGGCAAAATAGGTAGCTGATTCAATGATATCTCTCCAGAAGGAGAGAGTCAGGCTTACTTTCCCTTCAGGTCTCAGCAAGGAGAGTCCCACTTCTCCAGGATGCAGTTCATTACAGGAATCACTGAATGAATGCAGGGAGCTTGATGGGCTAGAGGAAGACAGGACATTTGGATCAAGGCCCTTGTCCTGTTGAAACAGACCTGCACTGGATGCAGACTCCATGACATGAGTTGTGCAAGCAACAACAAGACCCATAAGAACAAGAAGCTCATGAATAAAAATCAGAAAGTATGGATCAGGACATGAACATGTTGCTCGTCACAATCAATGGCAAGCCGCAGTCCAGACAAATCTGTGAGGCAGTGAGTGCAATCCAACTCCACAGGAGGGGCCGCAATCTGAGCAGGTTCCATCTCCTTGGACCTTCGACTTCCAGCTCTGCACCTAGGTTTGCTCCAGGGATGGCTATCCTGGCCCCTTTTTCCCCACTCAGCCAGGGAGTGGGGGAAGAGCAAGTGGCTTCCCTCACTGAGCACTTGCTGGGTGGAAATGGGTGGACCCCTCCTGAGAGCTGATGCCACACAAACATGGGAGGCATTTTACCAAAGACTTCCACTAAACCCCACATCCCTCTGTACCTGTGCATGCAGCACAAAGAGAATGTGGCCTGGGATTGGTTCTCCAGGGCCCAGGGTTGGAGGAGACAAGAGAAAACAAGCTAGTGCAATGCAGTTAGGACAGTCCCCAAGACAGAGGTACCAATCCCATGACAGCCTCAAGAGATGGTCAGGACTCTCAGGAAAACCTGGGAGGCAGGCTACACTCATGGGGCCTGTAGACGGCTGGCTTCCTTTGTCTCTTTCCACCTGAACCTGAGTACTAGGCACCAAAGATAGGCACAGGCTCTATGGTCGAGCAGCAGGCAAGGCGGGCCCCCGTGGGCCTCCTCTGCCAGTGCCTCATGGGATGCAGTGGACACAGACATATGAGGAAGCATCCAGGGAGGGGAAACTGCATTAGCTTTTGATTGAGGAAGGTTCTGCCCGGAAACACTACATTTAGCATTTCTAATTAAAAACATGCCGAGAAGTCCCAACTTTCTGCAGAGGAAAAAATAACCTACAAAAGAGCCTCGTGGGCCTCAGGACCTGTTTAGGGACATTAAGCAAAAGTAGGAGACACTTCAGATGAGCCAGAGCCTGGAGCACGCTGCCATTCACTGCCCTGCTGCTGGAGAAGAGGCCACACCTTCCAGAAACCCACACACAGAGTCTCATAGTCCAATGCCAAGGGGTGGGAGACCCAACATCCTTGAAGGCACCAATTTCACCTGCTGGGTGACAGGTCTCTCAGCTCCTGGCATTCCCCACTCACACACTTGGCTTCCATGGCCATCTCTGGGAGACATATCAAGAAGAACGAGAAAGCTATTGGGACAGGTCTATCACACACACAGACACACACAGACACACACACACACACACACACACACACAGGAATGACCCCTACAGGCCAATATCTCCCTCATTCATAGAGCAGAGACTCTCAGGAGCACCTAGCTCCATGCAGTGCTCTCCCACCAAGTGCCAAGCGGCACTGTCCCTGGAACACCACAGTGATACCTAGTACAGACAGAGGAAAACCAAAGATCTCCGAGAAGAGGTCAGCCCCCAATGATGGCCACTGTCCCTGATCCCTGACTCTCCAACAAAAGCTGGCTTGCAGCTACCTGCCCTCCTTGTGTCTCCTGATGAAATCCCCTCTTTCCATAGGACATGGTTGCTGAGATATGGCAAGGCACTATCTGGAAGATTTACTTGCAATCTGTATACAGAAGAGAGAAGATGGGGCCGGGGAGATGGCTCAGTAGGATAAGCGCTTGACTGGCAAATGCAAGGATATGAGTTCAATCCCTGGTTCCACCAAAAAAAAAAAAAAAAAGAACAGAGAAGATGGAGGACAGCCTGACCTTTGCAGTTGGACCTAATGCCCATTATCCCCAAAGATGGCCAAGCTGGGGCAGGAACAAGGCACAGGGGGAGCGAGACTCATGGGGGTCAACATAGGTGGTTTGTGTCACACTACAGAGACACAGACCCACCATCTGGCTCCCCTCTCCCTGGCTGGAGGACGCTGCTGAGGGAGTCCACCCACCCAGCCAGGGAATGGCAGAGAAAAGTACCTCTGTCCACACACAGGGCCCAGTGTCCTCCCAGAAGCGGGAGGAGAGCTGTGTCAGGGCCAGCGGGCCAGGCGCAGATGTCAGGTGTCGCAACCTCAGCCCCTGTGGTCAGCCTATGCAGAGCAGGAAGGAACAATCATGCAACAGTCAGAAAGATAGCACCCTCCATTCCAGCACCTCCTCAAGCAGTGCTCTAGAAACACCGTTCCACAGCCACATTTTGTATCTTCATATCACAAAGCAGCTTTATGCATGGACTTCAGGCCCTGTGCTGCCCACGGGTCCTGGAGCACAGGTGACAGGAATCCTCTGCAGCAAGGCACAGCCAGAAAGGAAGGGCTGTGCCCTGCGACAGAGGACCAGGTGGGACTGGTCTCCCACTCTCATTCTCATTAAGAGTGTTGTTGTCATCCTGTCTTGAGCCAAAATGTCCCCAGCCCACCTACACCAAACAGGAGTGTCTGAGGGCTGGGACCCAGCATACCCCAGCAGGCCTACATGCATACACACCCTCCACACACAAGCTATGGCAGAGGCTCTGCCCTCAAAGAACATCGGGGAAAACCACTTGAAATGAGGAGTGTATGTGGCATCATTATAGAAAACCATTAGCAAGTTCTGTGTCTGTGTTGAGCTATCACTAAAATCTCCCCCAAAGTTCCTGAATCAGAAGTTTGGGGACGGTGACATGGCCTGGAGGGTTGTAATGCTCTGGATGGGTCCTCACTTCCAACTCTGCTTGGAGTTTGCCTTGATGGGCATACTGCCTTGGGGACCTCAGTCTCCATGGCTCTGGCTGAGTGGGTATAACTGCCACAAGGATTGCAGAGTCCTTTTTATCACTCTGCTAAGGTGGGTACTGCTGCAGGAGGGATCCTGATAGACAACAAAGCTCTGAATTGTGTTCAGAAATCCACTGTGAACCTGGGACCACATGACTTAAGCACTCATCAGCAGATCTCAATAAACTTCTACCTATTTTCTCGAAGTATTGCTATGAATGATAATGGCTGGGCCAATTCCACTCACTCATGCCAACAAGCAAAACGGCCTACTAACATCCTTGTGGGACTGTGATGTCCTCCCTCACCATTCAGGACAGAGCACTCTGGCTCTGCTCCAGACAGCAGAAGAAACAGTGATTCTCATGTTCAAAAGCTGATCACGTATTTCAGGGGTGGCTGAGGCTGACTCATAGCCCTTCTGAATCTGATCTTCAGAGCAGCACTGGAAACACTGCCCCGTGATGCCATGAAGAGGGGAAGGACGGTGTCTGTGAGGTCAAGAAAAGGTGGGGTTGGGGAGATAGTTCAGGGGTCTAAGTGCCTCCCTGGCAAGCTCAAGGACCCAGATTCAATCCCCGGTACCCCATGCTATGCCGGCCTGGAACCCCAGACGCATCATACAGGCCATCGAAACCTGGCATGGTAGCACACACCTATAATCCCAGTGCTGGGGAGGCTGAGATATGAGGATCACTACGAGTCTGAGCCGCGTAGTGAGACCCTGTACCAAATAAATAAATAAATAAATAAATAAATATTTTTTTAAAAAAGAAAAACTCTGCTTTATGCACCTGGTAGACAGGGAAGGAGGCAGAGTTTGCCCTGAAATATCTTGAAAGAGGAGAGGGCTGCTGTCCAGGTGCTGAGGCCGACACATGAAAAATTCATCTCCACTATGAGCAGGTCAGCTGTGCTTGGCAGCATGAGGCCAACTCAGAGTCCGGCTAGGGTTAGCACTGTACTTCAACATCCACCACATGGCATCTTACCCCCAAGATCCCCCTGCCTGGAGCAGGCCCCACTCTCACATCTAGCTCCTCCCAGGGCCTGCAGGGAATCTGTTCTAGGGTAACTACTTCACTGGATTCTGTGAACCCCAACAGCCCATCTTACAGCACTTTTCAGAAGGAAGTGCACACAGGACAAAGACAGTACACCTGGGTGGGGCCCAGCAGGCTGCTAAAATAACAGAAGGTGCTTGTCTTGGGATCCAAACATCCTTCTGGAAACTATTTTTCCTAACAGTTAACACTCTCTAACGCCTTCTCTAAGACTTCAGGAAAGACACTATCTATGAATGAAAAGTTACAGGACAGACCCAACTTAAATGCCAATCTGAGAAAGATGAGTCATTTCCTGGTAGGTACCCATTCTTTGGTTTTCAGCTGCCAAATGTGTGATGGAAGAGGTTACTCATCTTGGATCTATGGGGACAAAATGGCCTAAAAGCCAAGAGATTGAAGGAGCATCTCCAGGATCACCAGGACACTAGCAAGACAGTCCTGACTAGCCTCCCTTGCCCCACCATTCCTTTCAGGTCTTCCTGGACATTGGTGGCTCACCTTGCTACCTGTGCCCAAACATGTACATGGCAGGGCAAGCCCTGAGGTCACCTGCCCACAGCCCCTGCCTGGCTGATGCCCAGAGCTCTTTCATTCAAATCTTTTGTGAGCTATACTGGTCACATCCTAACAGATGGGTCACAAACTGCAAACCTAAAATGCTGTTCAGGAATTGACCAGGTTGGGGTGTTTCACATTTCAGTGGTCTATTAATTATTCACATAGAGTCAGCCTCCTGCTCGATGGGCCGATGTTATCAGGCAAGCCGTTGTGGTGATAGGTAAGTGGAGCTGAATCCTGTGACCCTACTAGGGTCAGAGATCAGACTCTATCCTTGCAGAGCTCCGCATGCTAACACAGGGTGAACCACACTGGGGCAGGTCAGAGGGAGCAAGAGAGGCTGCCAGTACACTTCCAGGACAGGCCCCAGGACAACCTGGATGCCACCCACCCAGGTCAGGAGAATTCGGTCTCCTATCAGCAGTGGCCTAGAATGCTACCGACCAGATTGGGATAAACCCAGGGGACTGTCAGCCTGAGGGACCAACAGGAGGGGGCCTGCAAGAGGGACCTGCCATTTCACCAAGGGGTCCTATAAGGGACCTAGAAGTCCAGCTAGTCACCTCCTTTAGGATGGACAGGTCAAGACATTTGCTCCACTGAGGAAAGCTAAGTGTCTAAGTTCTGGTGGCTCCATCATCCTTTCCTCATTGGTTTGGACATAATAATGAAGTGAGCCATTGCCAGCTCTGGAGCCAGTCTCAAAAGCCTCAACTTCTGGTGTTCCCTGCAGGACAAGTGTCATCAGAGATGAAGAGAGCTGGCACCATGGCTGTGGGTGCACCCAGGGCTGTGAAGCTGGCCTTGAACTCACCCTGTGAACTGCCAGGCAAGCCTTCCATGTGCCAGATGTGGCTGGCCTCACCTTCTCCTGCCCATGTGTCACTGGCTTCCCTACGGGTGCAGTATTTTCGACCCTATGGCTACAAAGGTGGTGAATTGCAAGTGTAGACAGCTCAGTAATGACTTAATGGCCAGCAGGACCCAGAGAATATCTATTATTCCCCAGCATGAGAAAGATGAATGTATAGAAGGCAGAAGGAAGCCTGCCCCTGGTGAAGAATGTGAACCTAAAAGAAGAACCCCAAACAACGGCAAGCCCAGGTAAAGTTGCCTGAATACCCTAGCCATGGCCTGGGACAAGTCCTCTCTATATAAGGTGGCTGGGCCAGACACAAACATTCATCCCTAATCTGAGATACTGTAACCTCTGACTCCACCCAGATAGGGCTGTCATGGTATATTCCTCCTTGCTTCCTACAAACAGAGCAACAGGTGCTGAGGGGCCGCCACATCTGCAGCTAGCCACAGCATCAGAGGCAGGCATCGGGCTTCCCTCGCACCTCCTCCCATCTTCCTCTGAGGCACTTCTAGGGATCAGTGCCCCAGATCACAAGGTTAACTGTTTACGGACAGTCTTTGTGAAACATACAGGAAAATGGATCTCTGCATATACTAGAGGGACTAGCTCCTTGGAATATATGAGGGCTCCCATGGCTCAGAGAGTAGCTCTGGACAGCTGAGGCTGCATTAGTGTCCACTGACTATGAGATAGCCTGTGGGTGTCAGCTGCGACCTCAGTGTGCTGACCGAGCTGTGGTCTTGCCCAGGGCCACTGCGTCATGAACCCATCTCTGGAAGCAAGAGGAGGGTTGGGCATCAGGGTGGCTGGTGTCAAAGGATGTGCCAAAATAACTCAACAGCACAGAACAGAACCTTGTGGTTACTGAGCTTTCGTAGCAACTCAGAGAGTGTTCTATTTTAGTATGTTTTATAATTATGCGCAAATTCTATTTTTATCCAATTTGTGGTCCACCAACAGAAAAATAAAACAAAACCCCAAAACCCCCTCTTTTTAGTTGCCTACCTCACACCAGCATAGACATGAGTTCATATAGCAGGGACATGCCAGCAAACTCTTTAAATTAGTACTTTCTCACCGGGAGAAATGATGACAGATCCTGGTATCCTTTTCTGTTCAGGGATTGTTTCAACTGTAAGGAAATAGCAGTGGTCGACCGCTCTACAAAACACCCCGTCCGTCTCATTTTGGCCCCCTCCACCAACATCTATTACTTGACTTGAAAAACCTTTGACAAACATTAGAGACATTTTAAATGATTATCCTAACTATAATTTCTTTGAAATGTCCATTTCCTCAACACTGTACTAACCAAGGAATGTTGTATCTGCTGCCCAAGGCAGAGGACAGCAGCAATGGAACCAATTCCCCAGCCTTGGGTTACACCATGGTCTTGTGGGCATGTCACAGGTGCTTGACTACTGTCACTAGGGGTACTAGCTGATGGTGGAAACCAGCCTGTTAAAATTCAAGGGCTCGCCACACTTACCACCATTGTATCCTCCAAAGGGCAGCTGAGACTCTTCCAATCATCACTCAATCAAATGCTGCAAAGGCACAGACCGGAGTCCAGTGTTCTGCCTTTCATGCTAAAGGCTAGATGTTGACACCGCTCAGCCCCATGCCCAGCACCCCTTGCTGATATAATTTATAATAAATGGGGGGTGTTCAGCCATTATTTCTTTATTGCTTATTTTCATACCTCCTTCTTTAACAGACTTATTTCCTCTCTTTTTAATATCTTTTCCATTCAGCAATAATGCACTTTCATTCAGTGAAAACCATAGCAAAAAAGAGGAGGTAAATACCTATAGTTATTTAGTGCAACTAAATGCAGGCATTATCTGACCTTTTTCCACCTGGGAAGGTGGAAACTTAAAATGTCAAAGTGGCTGCTGCGCACTCATGTGTCTCCTGCATTTTCTCACATCAAGCAGCTAACAAAGTAGGTATTAATTGGCGTCAAGCACACAGGCCACAAATATCACCTTAATATCATCTGCAAGCACTGCTAAAGTGCTTCGTTTCTGCACCTTGCCTGGCTAATTCCATGTAGCTGATTGCTGCGTTGGCAAACAGCCATTTGTCTGCATGGCCTCCTGCCCTCACAAGCTTTTTATTTACCTAAATGGAATAAAATAAAAATACAGGGTGACCTGCTGAGCACCCCTTCCAGCCTGCATCATTCCCTAAATAGCCGGGTTGGCACCAGGTTGGTGATTTGAGGGCACTGGGGAAAGGGCTCTCTATAACGCTTTCTGGCTGGAGACCTGGCCTGAGGGCAAAAAGGCCTCTCTGTGGCTGTTGTAAAGCAACATCTGGGGGCGAAAGTGAGTCTAACGCCTTCCATGCAGGCATGGCAAAGGGAAGCAATCACATCATTGATAGGGATTTCACTCTGACATCCTAGTAGAAAAGGGACAGAAATAGGTTGGTGGACATACTGGCCCCTCACAGTCACCAATGTGTCACCCAACAATTGCTAATGGATATTCTGGCTCTACAGCAAATAAACTAGATCCCTGCCTGAAGTGTTAATCAGGCAGGGAAATGTACCCAGAGCCACCCCTGGGAGATCCTGGTCCCTGGCAAGGGACCCTAGCACAGGTATGCTGTGGCTTAGCTTACCACTGCTCCTGGGCAACCACCACCTCATCACCTGCCTCTCAGACATCCCCTGTCCTGAAGGCGGGGAGCACAGCGGTCCAGGCCACACCCACAGCAGGCCTTCTACCCAGCACCTGCATTACTGAACACCCAGATGAGGTGATGTGAAGCAGGTGGTAAGGGCACATCTGGAGAACTTCTGCTCCAGGAAAGAATGCAGTCATAAAAAATATACACACCCTCGGGGGCACAGGCATAAACATTGCCTTTTGCAAAGCTTTAAAACAGTTATAGATAATCTGTAAGGACAAGAGCCATAGGATCTCCCCACTCCCAAGATTTCACAGTTGGCTCCTGACTTACAAAATTCACCTTACAATCTTCCAGTTTTACAATGGTATGAAAAGCAATCTATCACAGGCATTCAGAAGAAATATACTTTACAGAATTTTGTGTGTGTGTGTGTGTGTGTGTGTGTGTGTGTGTGTGTGTGTGGTACAGGGGATTGAACTCAAGACCCTGCACTTGCCAGGCAAGCGCTTATTCTACTGAGCTATCTCCCCAGCCCCCAGAAGAATTATACTTTAAATTTTGTACTTGGAATAGCAGTAAGGGATGTGCTCCCTTGTCATGATGCTGGAAAGGGCAATAAGAGCAGTAGAGTCCCCAAAACCAGAGGAGAATTTGCACTGGGTTCATCAAGATATAACCCAAGTAAGTCAAAAAGCAGTTGAGCTGAAGAAAAAATGGGAATTTCACTTCCACTATGGATAACACTTAGCTGCATGGTCAGATGACAACATCTGCACTAGGGAGGGTGGGAAAGCCACACGGGCTGCTGCTCTGCTGCTGTCATTGGGTAAAAAGCACCAACACTCACATGAGCCTCAGATCCAGTGGTCCCCATACCTGTACAATGGGGTGTCCTCCAGCTGACGCCTTCACAGCCCCCCGGCTGCCCTCTGTCTCGTAGTGAGCTCTGTGGTGGGATTTGGGCTGTACCTCAATCCGCAGCTCAAAGGGACCAGAGTGGGATGGCAGCTGCCAGTCAAGAGCGGGCAGAGATGGGCTGCAAAGGAAGACAGAACTGTTAAGGCCCAGGCTGGTGGACACATTCTTGGACCACAGAGCCCAAGGCATGCCTCAGGCACAACTAGCAGGCAGCCATCCACCTCGCACCCCTAGCACCCATCAGTGGGGTGGCATTCTGCCTTGAGTGACTGAGCAGCATAGTCAGTGGCCACTTCATCACCTTGTAGGGTCATAGTTGGCCAGCTCTTCACACCTCAATAAAAATGTTGTCCTTCCTTCATGATAAGTTTTTGTAAATTATCTAAACTTCCTCACAAGATAGGGCCTTGACTGAAAGAAACGTTTCTTAAAACCAGAGGCACAAGCCAAGCAAACAAGACTTCCCACTGTGGGCAGAGCCCGCGGTCCTAGTCTCTCAGTGCTTTCATCCAGAATCTTCAAATGCTGACTGAACCCCTGCCCAAAGCCAGGAAGAGCCCTGGAGAGACAGCCTGCAGTTGCCAGCCAGGAGCAAAGTCACATCACAACCTTGTGCCCTGCAGGGGGGCCCTCCTGGGATCCCTGTCTCGGTGGCCTCTATGACCAGCTATTCTGGGGCTCCGGGAATGATTTCCCTGAAACCGCCAATTCACTGGTACCTTCTGCCCAGAGCCAGGAAAAGGAAAAATAGAACTGCCTGTGTGGCGCAAACACCAACTCTGTTCTGACCAGATGCAAAGTGACCTAGAAGCCTGGCACAAAACCCCCATGTCTGACCCACACACACTAAGTACAAGTTGTGTTAAGAATCTGTGTCTAGGGCTGGGGAGATGGCCCAGTAGAATAAGCGCTTGCCTGGCAAGCGCAAGGGCCTGAGTTCAATTCCCAGTTCCACGAAAACAAAAGAAAAAAAGAAGCAAAGAAAGAAAGAAAAAGGAAAGACAGACAGACAGACAGACAGACAGACAGACAGACAGACAGAATCTGTGTCTGCCCAGAAAAAGGAAGCCCCCAGCACAGGCTGCGCATGGTTGGTCTACAGAGTAGGACTGATCAGCGCTGGAGCAGCACTGCTCTTTGGGTGTGCTGCTCTGAGCTGAGCAGGTTCTCGGCTGCAGCTGTCAAGGCCATTTCCTGTGAGGTTATCTCATCGCACGCCCAGTTTCCGGCAGTGCTGCCAGGCGGAAGGAAGAGTGGCTCAGC
This sequence comes from Octodon degus, assembly GCF_000260255.1. Classification (NCBI taxonomy): domain Eukaryota; kingdom Metazoa; phylum Chordata; class Mammalia; order Rodentia; family Octodontidae; genus Octodon; species Octodon degus. Next base: position 7,920,155 of record NW_004524696.1, on the reverse strand, counting down.
AGAAGGTTCCACCGGGAGGGAGGACAGCATCCTGGGGAAGGCCATTCTACAGATTCGAGGTCAACTGCAACTGCTGGGGGGCAGTGCAGCCCAGCAGGTGAGGGGCCTGGCTTCTAGCACAGGAGGAGAGACAGAAAGCTGAGAGTTCCTGTGCACTGGGGGGTTCCTCTGATCACCTGCTCCCTTACCAGAGGAAAGGGTATAGGAATGGGGGCCACTGAACATACAGAGACACCCACTGCCCACGGGCTAAGCATCTGTCAGAAACAGGCAGAGACAGAGAGACAGAGACAGACCCAGAGACAGAGACAGAGACAGGCAGACAGACACAGACACAGGGAAAAGAGAGGAAGCAAAGAAGGAAAGAGGAAAAGTCTAGCACCTCACACTCTGGCAAAATGATCCTCTTTCTTGTAGGTGAGGGAAGCTAAGCCCTCTGCATCTGACTATTATACAAGAATAATTCTGCATCATTTGCTATTGAATCACTTACAGATTTACAGCATAGTGTATATACAGCTCACAGTAATAATGGTTTAGGAAATAAATATTGTAATATAGAAAATTAAAATTGTCAGTGTCGGTTGGAAATTTTCAGTATGAATTTGGCAGCACCATAAAAATTTAACTCTGCTTCTTAGATCACAGAAAAGGACTAAGACTGGAGAGGAGTGGAGTTGGGTGGGGCAACCCTTCTACCCCCACCTGCTGCCCTCTGTGGGTCCCACAAAACAAAGAGGGGCAGCTGCTGCCGCCAGCAGAAGACTTCTCTGAATAGCCCCAGCCTCAACAGCTGGGGCTCACTAATTGAAGATCTGTACTCAGAATACAACCTGACTTCCAACTTTAGTTCATCTTTACATAATTTCATATCTTTAAAAGTCACACTTGGTATGGTTTGCATCTAGTTGCTCCCCGAAAGTCTGATGCAGTCATTGGAACAGCTTCTAGAGTCTGTGATTAATTCATGATCCAGTGCAGGGATTATGGGTATGAACGCTACACCCGCTCTAATGTGGGTAATCTGCATACAGTAAGAGGAAGGAAGAGAGGGTTGCTAGCTGCCACAGCTGCTACTCCTCCCTTTGCTCTTTGCTGTTTTCTGCTGCCATAAACTGCTGCCCTCTGACATGTGCCACTCTGCCTTGGAGCCAGCTGAATATGGACTGAAACTTCTACCAACTGTGAGCTAAATAAACCTTTCCTTCCTTAACCTTGGGTGTAGGGTATTTTGTCCCAGCAATGAGAGAAAAGTAGCTAAGACAATACTCCGTGCAACCAAGAAATCAGGAGACTACACAGGTCCCTAAGGTCAACCAGCTTGGTACAAGTGAAGTCAACCACATATTTAACCTATACTATCACCCCAAAGGGTCAATCCAACATCTGGGTGAAGATGCATAAATATTTCTATATAAAAGGGCTATATTATTATAAAACAAAATGTATGGCTTAGTATCCTAGTTTTGAGTTTTATCTGTTTTGCTCTTTTGTGCTTTGAAGGAGCATCTCACAATGTAGTCCAGACTGGCATTTAACTTGTGACAATCGTTCTGCCTCAACTTCTTGCACTGACTCTGTTCTTCTAAAGAAAGATCATACTTGAGCATTAGGGCATACTGCTTCCAGCTCTTTCTGCTGTAAGTTTCATTGATACAAGTAGCACATAATTAAACAGGACAGCTGCCTGACCCTTCCTTAGTGAAGGTGCATGGTCAAAGGACGCGAGTGCTTCAGGGTGCTTGACATATTACCCCTGTGTTCCCTTGAGGTGGTAGGAAGTAACACAGCCCCTCTAAGGACTGGTCCCAGCACAAGTCCTAATCTGTGTGAACTCCTGCCAGTGCTTTTCCCCAGAAATGGTTCCCTGTGTTTCTGTTCCCACTTTTATATAATATTTAAATATATGAGCAATACTTAAATATATGGGCAAAACATAATATACGAGTAATAAATATAAATAAAATAAATACTTCTCATCTACTAGAAGTGAAGGTTCTGGAACTGTCTAGGCTTGTACGCATCTACTTGTTATCTTTTGTGTGTCTTACTAAAAACACAGTGAGACTCCAGGCCAGCTGGCACACACCTGAGGCCAGCCTCTCTGTCCACAAAGGCCAGCTGTCCAGGGGCTACAGAGGCCACTGTGGGGTGACATCCATTGTCATTATATTGTCAGATGCATAAGTGTCAGTCACCATTCTCTGGTCCTGTTCAGAACAGTTGCTTATAAGCCTAATCCCTTGATGGATAGAGCACAGGTCCTGTAAACTTCATGGAATGAAATGACATAAAACACAAGACAGCAAGAAAATACATGTGCAGACCTAGAAATGAGCAGCATCAGGAGCCCAGTGGCCACAGATGCATCCATGTGAAGAAGCAGACACCGCTCAGTCCCACCCGGACATCAGCCCTGGGAGGCCACACAGCAGCTCAAAGCCTCCTCCAAACATGCCTTTGAGAAGATCTCAGATCCTTCCTGAATGTGTGCATGGAGATTTTGGTAAAGAATCGTTCCTTAATTCCGTGTCAGAAGCCTCAGGCTCTGGTATTTAATGTACCTCTGTACTGGGGTGCGGGGTGGGAAGGAACCCAGCCAGGCTCTGGGCGAGCCAGTCATACCTTCCATAGCCTGTGGGTGTGGGCAGGAGGAGCCCCAGCTCTCCCTGTCTGAATCACTGTTCACAGCACTGAGACCCACTTCCCACGAGATAGGCTACGCTCCCTCTCACAGAAGTGTGGAGGATGATGCAGGTGCACAGTTCACAGTGTGGAAGCCACCTACACACTGTGGTCTAGAGACAGAGCCCAAAGGTCTCCGTGTCCCCAGCTCCTGTCTACACTGGGTCAGCATTTCCCAGCCCTTTTCCCCTGAGCACCTGCAAAGCCACAAGAGTGCCTCACTACCTGTCCATTGCTATGCCAGGCTGTCTAGGGGCACACGGGAGGGTCTCTCACCAAGCCCCACTTCCTGGGTCAGGCCCACACACAGGCCTCATCCCAGAATTCAAAACAACCTTGAGATAAGACAGTCTTTTTTTTGGTACAGGGTCTCACTATGCAGATCGGACCCACAGTGATTCTCCTGTTTTCAGCCTCCCCACAGCTGGGATTATAGGTGCCTGACACCACCCAGGTTTCCGTTATGGGTTGGGGGGAGCTTGTGGTGCCAGGGATTAAACCCCTGTCCCAGTGCAGGTCACCAGCCCTAAGACAGTCTTTTGAAATAACACTGTACTTTATAGGTGCTTTTGAACTCTGCTTTTGGCATTTCTACTAGCACAGGACACCCAAGAGGCCCAGAAGCAAGTAAACTCAGGCATTACCTGCACCTGAACTCAGAGCCCAGGGCACTTCAGCAGCAGCAAACTGCTAATCAGGGTACAGTGAAGCCCACCCCCAGCTCCTCATATACTGCCCTCACAGTCAAGTCCCCAAGGAGGGACAGGGTCAGACCACTCTGCCCACCACCCACCAGGGCAGCTCCATCACTACCTGCCTGATCCACTGCAAAAGGCCACTTGCTATGGACCCAGCACCTTAACACAAAGTCCTTAAAACCCCACCAATATCACCAAGAGGTACAACTATCACTTGGCCAACAAAAAATCCAAACCCTGGAGAGCCCGAGGCCACAGCAATCTGAGGGATAAACAGATTACATGTGGACCACAGAGCACACCTGAAAGGCCATCTATGAGACCCAGATGGGAGACAGAAGCAGCCCCTCCAACTTCCACAGGGAAGAAGAGAGCAAATGTGCAGATCTGAGGTATTCTCTGCCAGGCAAAGGGACCCACGTGGAACCTGGTGCAGCAACTGCCAAGAAATTATGGAACAGGGAATCCTAACAGTGACTCGCTGCTTCACACTGAGGCCACTTTACATTTGTTACCAGATGACACAATAGTATTCTTAGTTTCTTAAAATGAGTCCTCACCTCTAAGAGAGACACATGGAAACACAGATAAAGTGATACGGTGCCTGCACTGGCTTCAGAAGGTGGCTTGCGCACGGGGGAAGTGGTGTGGGAGGCACATGTGGCCTCTCGCAGCTATGTTTAAAGTTTCCTGATGTGAAAAGTAAAAGACCAAAAACAGTTCTCAAGATCAGGTTTGGAGGATAAGAATTAAAACGATCACTTGATAGTCAAAGTCATAGAATTGTCAGGAATTCCTCTTTGGTTTTGATTATCTGTATTTTTAAACTATTCCACAGTAAAGGATCTGATTTGTATAACCCCCCAAATAATATTTTAAAAAAAAATACCTCAAGGGCTAACCCATACCTTCACCATGGTCAACTGATCAGGGGCTCCAGGGGTCTTTTGGGTCCCCTCCCTCAGCAAGGCCACTGTCAGCCAGTACCTGAAGACAAATTTTCTCTACAAGTCAGCCCCAAAGAAGGACCTCAGTATAATTCTCTAGTAAAAACCCCAAGGCGGCTGTTCAGATTACATGGCTTAGGTAAAATCCTCTAGATTCTGAAGTCTCCAAGAAAGAATTAAACCCCTATGTGAGGAACCATGGAAAGGCCGTGTATGACTTTCAAAATTCTATGATAGGTGAAGCTACCAACTCTAAATGTGGCAGGGCTAAAACTGCCCAATGGAAGGACAATGAAAGCAAGTTTAAGCAAAACAAGGTTTTCAAAATTATGACACATTTTCTCAGGGTCAGGAGCCACAGAGCTCCTCACTGGTTAGTTGTTTGGATTTCTCTCTTAGTTCAAAAAGAAGGAAAGGAAGAAGGAACACAGGAAAGAAGGAGGGAAGGAGGGGATTGTCAGTGTATCTCTCAGCCACTGAGCAGAGTCTGAGCCACAAGGCTTCATCCACCCATCCACCTGAAATCAAGGCCAGGACCACACAGTGATCTTGCGGAGATCTACAGTTGGGTTACAGCTCTCCAACAGAAGAATCTGGCCTGAGAAAGTTTGTCCTGTCCTGGAGAGGTCAGTCTTCTGGGAGGTCAGCTCATGCCCAGTTGGGAGAGGTCAGGTGGTCAGTGGGGGCAAAACCAAGTTTATGGTAGATGGGCACAGGTCTGTGGGTGACATACTCCCCACTTTGCTCAAATCTGAGCATTGTCTCTGGACCAGGCACCCCTGCCCTGCCAGGGCTGTCACTGGGTACAAGCACCCAACTTCCACAGTGTACCTGGGATGACCTCAAGGACTATGTGGCTATAACCCATGAATTTTGAGAACAAGGGTCTCAACAAAGGGCAGGAACAGGGAGAGACACAGAAACCCAGGAATTCTTGAAGCCTTCAAATCTCACAGATGGGGGAAGAAGCCTGGCCTCTGCCCTCTATTGTCCTACCTCTGGCACTGGCCTGTACACCTGTCACTAATGGCTCTCCCAGCAACCCAAGATGGGCACTCTGTACCCTGGGGGTCACGGGAGATAGCTGTGTAGGCAAGAGTCCCCAAAATGAGCGGAAACATCATGTTTTCATGAGCAGAAACATCATGTTTTCCTTTATGGCAACATCAATGGGAAGAAATGGATAACACGGGAACCAATCTGCAGTCCTTCTGCCCATCCCGTTGGGTTCATGAGGCAGAAGCCACCTCTCCTGTCCCTGCCTCTTATCCTAGGTGGTCTTGGTTCAACCCCCAACATGACAGCTGTATGGGCTGGCCCTCCACCTGCTGTCCCCAGAACCAGTCACAACCCAGAGCCACTGGGCACTCCATTCTCTTCCTCTTGCCCTGCTCCCCACATTGGATCAGCTGCTCTGGGTGCACAAAGAGCCAGGACCCCTGCACAGGAGTGAGTATGGAGGTCCATGGTGAGCAGCCTCTGCCCCACAGGGAAGCATACATCAGGCTTTGGAGTTCAAGTCCCGTTAAAGTCACAGATCTGGAACTTTCTGTACACAGGCAAGAAGCGATGACAGATTCAGGAATTTCATCTGAATTGGTTGTACTCCAAAGTCCCATCGAATAGGTGCTCAGATTTTCCAAAGATACCCCTTCTTCAAGTCTCCCTTGAGGATACATTTTGGTCTTGATCTATTCTCTCTACCTATACCCTACAGACTCCCCTCCAAAAAACACAGGGATATCCCATGAGCCTTCAACTGAACCTGGAGCCCAGGCCTGCCTGCAGCTGTCCTATGGCTGGTCCTGGTCCTTCATGCTGTCCTGCACTTGGGCAGCGTGGCAAGTGGACAGAGCACAGCAGGAGCCAGGATGAGCCTCAGGTTCCCCAAAGTCCTGGGCTCCCACCTTACCCCAGAGTCAACAGCTCCCTTGCATGGGGGTCCTCTTCCACTACACGCACGGAGTCCACTGACACTGCACCCTTCCTCCTGAAAGTCTACAGAGAGAAGAACACACCTGATCACAATGCCCAGCACTCCTTTCTGCTCAAGAGTAAGGTTTGGGGAAAAAAAAGGAACTCCACTAGACTTTCCTGACCAGAGGCTAGACACCATGCAATTTACATACAGTTCCTCTCCTGTACCTGTTCTCAGGCTACAGAGCCCACAAAGAGGAAGGACAGACAGACAGGGAGAAATACCCCAGGACAAGGACAAGGACAGAGACTCCCACGTTGTCCCTCCTCACCCTCTACTGTCAGAGCTTCAAATTACTGCAAACTATGCCTTTTTCTAAGCCAACTTCCTGGAAGTCACAGCTAACCTGTGGTTATACAGAGGATATTTGCGCAACCAGAATGCATCGGGACACACCTTCTGTGGTCACTTATGAGAAATACAACAAACAAACCAAGAAACTCAATATCACACAAATGCCTGTATGATAAGATACAAGAACTCACAGAGCCAATACTCCCATTGCTCTGATGTCAAAATGATGCTGAAATACCATTCACTAGTCAAGGTTGCCCAGTTCACTCATTTATTCATTCAGGTCTTGACCTACAGGAAAACCTGGCCCTTGGGTAAGTAGAAAGCACTGTTACAAGCTTAAAGCCAACATCCCTGGTTCAAAGTGTGATCTTCTGAGTTGAAATTAAGGCAGTTCTCAGTCATCTGTGGATATACCACGTAAGAACACCGTGCTGCTCCCCAGGGTGGAGACACCCAGAGGCCTAGCAGTGGCTGAAGCTGAGGACTCTAATACTTGGAACCACAGCTCCAGGACCATGGCCATGGCAGCCCACCTGGAGTCTGTGCATGGCCGCAGCACAATCACAGCTCCTGTATGGCGGCATTGCCAAGAGCAGCTGCCTAGCCCACTCCTCTTTAGGTTTCTGGCTGATGAGAAGAATACTGCTATTTCCCATGGCCTTTTGTTCTGGTCTCCATGACGGCTACCTCCAATGCGCAGGAACCCCAACCCCCGGGGGACCGCATGGGTTGTGGCCAGATGAGGGGAGCTCAAGCCTAGCAGCTGACCATGAGGACTGCACCATGCTTAGCTCAAGCAAAAAGGCCACATAGCTTCTTGCTGTTTAACTTCACGTCTTGACATTTTCATAAGCAGTCCCCTCCTTCACCGTACAAGGTGGACCCATGCACAAGACACCACAGCAGTGAACTCATCAACTCTGTGATTGGCCTGAGGTAGGTTCTTTTAGCCTACCAGTGCTGCTGGATACCTGGGTCCAGAGTTATGAATTAAAGAGAAACAGGGGCATTAGGGTAAGTCCAAACATGGCCTGAAGCGTTCGGAACACATCGAGCCAATTCACCTTCACAGAGACAGTCCTGAGGCAAGTGGGACACTTCCATGTGGTTCGAGGCCTGCTCAAGCTTCACCCTGGAGACGAGGGTGAACCACCTTGCTCAATAACAATAATCTCTGCAGAGGGAGCAGAGCTGGACATGCCCCTGACTTGCCTTTGACATACTGCCCACCAGCAGTGATAGAGGCGCAAGATCTCTCCTTCGCTAAGAGCCTCAAGAACATACTCGCAATCACTGCTTCTTGGGAACACACATGCTATCTCCATATTCCAAGGAGAAGCAATTCCTTTCAGAGGAAGCCAGAACCCTCTACCTGTAGAGCTGGGCCAAAGCCGACCATGCAGCACACAACAGAAGTCTAAGCAATTTGTCTTGGCCTGGGAATGGTTTGTCTCAGCCCCATGCCAACAGAAATGAAAGTCAGAGCAAGTGTTCTCATTAGGAGATATTGGAAGGAAAAACCTTCACTTAAATGCAGCCTTTCCAATTCTTCTTTGTCAATGGCTAACAATACTTATGGGTCAAACTCCAGCTTCCAGAAAATATTTCACAATAGGTAATAAAGACACAGATAAAACATTTTAGCCCGGGACTCCGGATTTCTATCCCTAAGCAGGGGTATTTCTCCACATCTAAGCCAGCTGCAAGTCACTGCCCCTACTTTCTACCTTGATCCTCCAACAAGAACGTCTGGGCAGGAGTTGACTGTTATGTCTGTGGTCACTGATGCACAGCAGCTCTCTATGCTGTCGACCAACGAGAGGAAAATCTCAAAACTGGAGACTTGTGGCAACTTCTGCAGAAGACACAATGCCCTCAGACACAGCTTCTCAGCCTGGATCTACCCTCCCCTCACCCCACATAAGGGCCAATATGAGCAAAACAGACAAAGCTAATCAAATGACTGTGACCATTCTGAGATTAGCAGCATTTCAAATCTCCAGGTCGGACTGAAAAACCTGAGCATTAAGCCACAAAGCTTCAAGTGGTCATGTCATTTCTGGGAACACAGAAGTCTGTGAGTTCCCCTTTCCCCACAGAAGAACGTCCTAAAGGAGACCAAGGGCCAATGTCCTTCCTAAGACAGGCCGCTTGCATTTTCACAGCCTCCTTAAAAATCTTAGTTGAAATGTCAGAAATTTAGACAGTAATCAGGGTAGTGGGGCACAGTCTCCAGGCATCAGCTGCAAACTGTAACATCCTAAGGAAGCATGACAAGGGATGTGTCTGAGCACTGCTGTGGCTGAGATCAGAAGACACAATGTCCTCAGTGTTACAGAGAGTTCCTCATGTAGCTCCAAGGGTCCAATCTTCAGGGGTCCTCGAAGGCATTACTTTACACCAGGGCACTCTGGCCCCTGTCCCAGTGCCTTCTTGCTACCTGGCAGTCTTGCAGGGGGTTGCAAGGAGGACTGCTGACCCACAGAATTCTTAGGAGTCAGGGCCCCACAGAGATGGTATTGGGGTGCAAGCTTCAGGGCCAGTTCATCTTGGAAGTGCATTCCATTCTGCTATTATCTGGGGATCCGTAACAAGGGGCCCCAACTCAGGTTTGGTCCCACTAAGAGTCAGGTGCCATGGAGAGCCCTGATGTGGTCCCGTGCTTCCTTATCTACAAGGCACATGCAGCGTGTGCATGGGTGGAAGGACTCTTCCTACAGCCACAGCAAGGCCTCTGCTCTCTCCGCAGTCCCTGGGAATACCTAGGTTCTGCAGGCTGAAAGGACAGCAGGAAGAAGGCAGGCTGAGAGACAGCCTATGTGCTCACCTCCCTCCCACCCCAGTAGGCAGGCAGTCCATCTGATGAGGGCAGCTGGCTCTCTCCATTGGGTGCAAACAGCAGGGGCCAGTCCCAAAGTCAAGAAGAAGCTCTCAAAAAGTAGCTACTGAGCCCACAGAACACATATCCACTTACACTTTATTCCCTGACTTCAGCGCTTCTGTCAGAACCTTCAGCCCCCTGTAGTCAAGGTGAAGTACAGCCATAGTTCTCAAAGACCAAGAAGACAATGGTATGCTTCCAGCAACAGGCCTCCTTCCAGTTTCCTGGTCACAGGAGTTCAATTAAGACCCAGTTCTGAGGGCATGCCACTAAGAGGAGTTAGAGGAAGGCACAGGCTACCTATACATGCTTGCAGTCAGGAGGGAGACTAAAAAGGCCTGTTGAGTCCCTAAGATGACAGTTACAGCCAGGGGTGTCACAGCCAGGCTGTAGCAGGGAAATGGATCCAAAGCAAGGTACCAGGTTCCCTCCTAGAAAAGGGCAAGGCTTATATGGACAGGAATGAAAGCAGTCATGACCAAAGCTTTACACAGTAGCTGAGGTTCAGCCATGAAAGTGCTTTGCAAACTCCAAGGTGATACCACATCCTGGACTTCTAGGCTGTCTGTCTTGCAAGATGATGCAAATGCCCTCAGTCTGCAGTGAAATGTCCTGGGAGGACCATTATAGCCAATACTAGCCACATGCTCCTTCTTCTAGGGACATAGCCCTCCAGCACACTGGTTTGCAATCAATCTACAATCTATGCTCTCAAATGGAGCTCAGGACAATGTTCTTTTCAGGCATCAGAGCTCTGAACAGTTCAGCCTGGCTACCAGAGTCTGGAGGTGGGCCTGGGGAGCCAGGACCCCTTGACATCTTCTACTGGCACCCTGCCAACCCCAGACCTGTACCCAGTCACAAAAGTAGAGCAGCTATCCAAATTCCGTAGAAATTCCTCTGTGAGACTGGTAGGGGATTTATGTTATGAGAAAGACAAGATGAGCATTTACTTGTTACCCATTTACAGGCTTACTCTTAGTCCACTTTAGGAAGACACTGAACTATTTGCTCAACTTCTAAAAAATTTTGTTAGGGCCTTTAAAGCTAACAGTTATGCATAGCATCAAAGCTACTAATACCACTACAACCTGCAACATCACAGTTAAACCTGAAATGATGCCTCAGTGACATTACTGATTGGAACATGGCTGAAATCTAAAAAAGAGGAGCAATCAGATTGCAAGGGCTCTAATTCCATCACTGATGAGGTCATAATGTGATGATCATATAGGGAGTTGACTGAAACGAGAGGTGGGGCCTGGCTGAAAGTAATAGTTATGGGGATGGGGCTCTACCTGGTCCCCAGCCCGGTCCTCTCGGCCTTTCTCCCTGCTTCTTAACTATCATGAGGTGCGCAGCTGCACTCCACCATGTCCCCCACCATGCCCTCCATGCTGCGCTCTCACCATGGTGTCTCTGCCTCACCTCAGGCCCACAATAACAGAGCCCACAGAACTAGAGCCCCTGAAACCATGAGCCAGAATGAATCCTTCTCTTTAGAATGATGTTCTCAGGTATTTGGTCACAGCAACAAAAACTGCCTAATCCATATGGCTAGTTGTGATCATTAGAACCAACCTGGCTTTGAGTAAAACCTATTTGGTAAGTCTATCATATCCCTTAGAATTTCTACTCTTTTTAAAAAGCAGTGGTTTGGGAATTAGGAGTGGGAAAGGAGAATAAAAAGAATCATGATGTTATGCCTGTGTATCTACTCCCCATGATGAGTATAATCATTATGTTCTGCAAACATGTACCAAAAAAAAAAAAAAAAAAAAAAAAAAACAAGAAGCGGGTCATGCAGAGGAGTTAACTCAACATGTGTGCTGCTGGGGGTACAAACACACTCAATTAAAAGGCTTCTGCTGTTCCCAAACTAGCTCCTTTTTATCTAAATTCCTCCTATACATTTTGCCTCTGAAAGGTAGACACAGAGACTAGGTGGGTGCAGACGGTGAAAGGCCTTCAGAGACCAAACAGCAAGGCTTCACACAAGCCTCTTCTGAAAGAGCAGAGGTGCTCCAGTCACTGCCACACACACTAGCAACAAGCACCTGATTAGATGTGGCTCGGTAACAGAACAGATGGACAAGGATTGTTTAAACTTTAGTTCTGTTAGGTCAATATATAAGTCCCAAGCCTCCATCAAAAACCACACTTAAGGGGCCAGAGAGATGGCTCAGTAGAATAAGTGCTTCCATGGCAAGCACAAGGGCCTAAGTTCAATCCCTGGTTCTGGAAAAAAAAAATACAAACACACACACACACACACACACACACACACACACACACTTAGAAATCACTGACTATAAGTTGGTATCTTCCATACAGCAGCAGGTGCACACCCTGCCCTGGCCAGAGACAGGTGCCAGGTAGTCCCTCTCTGCACCACTGTGCCAGGATGTGCTCCTCTCTGTGCTCAGTAGTGTCACAGAGTTGTTCCACCCATGGCACACATGCAGCAGAAAAGAACCCTGCTTCAGACAGATGCTAGGTAGAGAAAATAAATTCTAGGGCCGGCCCAATAGCTCAAGGGATTAAAGCACCTGCAAGAAGGTGGAGGGGCTGGGGGTTTGATCCCTGGGTCTGCCATGCTGGCCCCGCCCCTGGGATGCAATGAGAAGGCAATTGATACTGGGCATGGTGGCACACACCTGCACTCCCAGCTGTTGGGAGAAACAGGTGGATCACTATGAGTTCGATTTAGTAGTGAGACCCTGAATACCCTGTAGACCCTTCCCTAAAATACAAAAAAAAAAAAAAAAAAAAAAAGAAAAAGAAAAGAAAAGAAAAGAAAAAAAGAAAAGAAAAGAAATCCTGATCTCTTAGGGGTAGTGGATGTTGAGCAAGTCACCCATAATTTCTGCATCAGTTTCCCAAGCTATACATGACATACAGTTAAATTCTAAACTATATAATTCTACCAAATAGTCTCAATGTATTCACAAACATACAGTAGTTTCTTTAGATGCAATACAATTTGGTGTCATTTTTTGAACTTATTTTGGGCCTATTGGAGGGCTCTGCACAGAAGAGAGGATGAATGTCATAAAACAGAACAAAAAAGTCCTCCAAGGGGAAGTGCTCCCAACACCTATTCCTTAGGGAAGACGAGCCTGGGCGCTTCATCATAAGCTCCTTTAACATTGGTACGGACCGAAAGAGCTGAGGTCCTATATCCTAGGAAAGAGGAAAACTGGCTACGACAATGTCCCACCTCAAATGTGGGAGACAAGTGACACAGCAACTCAGTGCCAGCCCCAGCCATCTGTGGCGTGTCCCGTGCACTGAGGCATCTACGGGAAGGAAGTCTGGCTGCTCCCTTTTTCTGGCAAAATGACTTTACATTTCATCTGTCCTATGGCTTCCAGCTGCCCCAGAGCCCCAGTTAATGATGTCTATGGAAACACATCACAAAGGACCAGGAAACATATTTTGAGGTGGATCCAAAACAGAAAAAAAGGTGAACATCAAACCCCTAGGCTGGTTTGGTACATTCCACTCCTGTTTGTTTGCATTAACTCACAGGAATGTCGTGGGCATCACACCTAGCCAGAGAGCTCTGTGACCAGGAGATAAAGGTGACAGCATCATCTGCCACGCGACACTGCCAATACTCCCAGGCAAAGGAAGAAAACAGCAGCTGTGCTTTCCAATGGCTTTGCCAGGCAGGTCTGAGACAGGCAGATAGCAGGCCACAGTCCACCAGGAAAACCAGAGTCCTGGCTCAGGCCAAAGAATAGACTTCACCTTTGGAGTGGTCCTGCCATTGTCCTGGGACAGCAGACAGGCAGCTAGGGCCAGGCTGTGGCCCCAGAATTCCTATGCGGCACTGCTGACTTCTGGTACCTCAGAATATGACTATTTGGAGAAAGGACCATTAATGACATGACCAAGCTAAAACAAAGTAAGTGGGGTGGGCGTTGGTACCCTCATAAGAAGGGGGACATCTGGCCAGGTTTGATATCATAGTACTATACTGCTAGCACTTGGGAGGCTGAGGCAGGAAGTTTGGCATGAATTTGAGGCCAGTGTGTGAGTCTGTGCTACACAGTGAGACCTTATCTCCAAAAGAAAAAAAAAGAAGGGGACATATGAACACAGATACAGAGACAATCATTTGAGGATCCCGGGAGATGGCATCTGCAAGCCAATGAGAGGGGAGTGGAAGTGGGCTGTGATACTTTGATGTTAGACTCTCATCCCCAAAGCCATGAGAAACAAATTCCTACTATTCATGCTGCCCTGTCTGGGTACTTGGTTGTGACAGCCCTAGAGAGTAAAATGCAAGATCTACCTGAATTTTAACAAACTTTAAGGGATTGTTCATGCTTATGTTCAGTTATACTGATCACATCCCTCTTCCCTGATGTTCAAGAGTTCAGTCAAGCCCACTCATGCGTGACAATGCCCCTCACGGTCTGAAATTCAGATCCTAGGGTGTAGTGAGTGGGTAGATGCTAAGAGTTAGCACTGAGATGTTCTTTTTCTTTTGTATGTATTTAGTACAATGTCTACAGAATCTCACTACACAGATCGGATTTGTAGTGAGCCTCCTGCTTTTCAGGTGTGCGCCACTATGCCCAGTCTTAATCACCATCTCAGCCCGCACTGGGGCAGGGTTGGCACAGCAGGCCCCTGCATCTACCTAAGCAGGTGCTTTAACCCACTGAGCTATCTGGCAGGCCCTGAGATAGTCTTTTGAGTTCAATAAAGATTATAATGTTAGCATTGAAGACACAAACAGTTCTCAAATTTCTCAAATGACTTCCACATAGATTTTTTTTTTTTTATAGGTTCCTGTGTTTATGAAGTTACTCCCAGTCCTGAAACGCTCTTTCTCTTTTTGCCATCCCAGGGATGGAGCCTGGGCCTTCACACTGAGTTACATCCCTAACCTTTTTATAATCTTTAATTTGAGACAGTCTCACTAATTTGCTAAGTAGCCTAGGCTGGGCTTGTGATCCTCCTGCATCAGCCTCTCAGAGTCCTGGGCTCACAGGTGTGTATTACCACACCCAGCTCCAGGACCCTCATTTTGATGGCTCCTGAGTCATTAGCTCCTCAGGCCTCCTGGGGCTGAAGAGAGACAGGCACTGGAAGGCAAGCAAGCGAGGAGCAGCACTTCTTTCTCTCCCTCCAAATTGCCCAGGGGGCCGGTGGGCCCCATCAAGCTGCTTCAGGAACTGTCAACTGTGTGGCATTCCCTGCTACATGCTCTCAAAAACTTACAGGAGGAACCTTCTCTCCAGCACTAAGTCTCCACACAACCCTGGCAGAGCATAGCTGTGCCCCTGTGCTGTGAAGGGGTGACTCCCAAGGGCAGGGAAAGGCAGCCAGTCACCTCTCTGATCTCCATTTTTCTGAGGCACTCGCTGCTGAAAGCCAGTGGGTCCAGCCCCACTCCCCCCTCAGGGTACCCTAGATGAGGAGAAAACAGGAGAAACAAAAAGGAAAAGAGCCAGGCACAGGCTGCTGTGGGGTATAGTACATGCAGGGTCCACTGGAGTGGCCACCCCTCAGCCTGGGACACCCCTGCTCCCCTGGCCCTGATATTTTTATCCCGCAGATAAACATCCTGGAGCAGAAAGCACTTCACCGGGGTCATGGGTGGCCCATCTGTGGGGAAAGCTGTTTCGTTAAAAATAAAAGCACCGGGCTGGGTAAATGGGCCCGGTAGAACATGAGCAGCCTTGTGCTCCATTAAAAAGGAAAACCAACAACCTAAGACCAAAGTTGAAAACACGCTTGAGCTCCCTGTCACCAGACTGCCAGCGAGCGAGAGCCACTCTCCTGGGAGGAGGCGGCTGTGTTGTTCACCAAACACCAGCGAGGCGGCTGCTCTGGGGGATTGCTGAGCTGAGGTCCCATCTGCGCCAGTGTAGTGACAGCAATTAAGGCGGGAGAGGAAGTGGGTAAGCAGCAGGAAGGCACAAATGGAAGGGTAACTGTGTGGCTCTGTCTTATCAAAAACAAGGTTGCGTGCACGTGCTGGCAAGCCTCACCACAGCAGAACTGTGTCCCCAGATTGCTATGCTGAAGCCCTAAACCCAGGGCCATAAAAGGACCTCAGACAAAAAAGCATCAAAAACACATCTTTATAGATGATCAGGTAACAAGGAAGATGTCAGGGTCACCTCCTTGGGGAAAGGGAAACCTGGAGGCAAGCAGCCAGGAGAGCCCCAGGGAGCAGGAGCAGGAGCAGGAGCAGGAGGCAGAGATGTGGTGCTACCCAAAGATGTCACAGTAAGCCCCTCTCCTCCCCAGTGGAAAGCCCAAGCAGACCTAGCTGTGGCCACTCACCTCATGTAGGATGCAGGGGTCAGCGACTTGGGCTTGGGCCACTGGTATGGGGGCTGCGGCACTGACAGGTACTGCTCACAGAAAGCACCCTTCCGCAGGTGCTGGAAGGTGAAGTCCTCAGGTGGGAAGTCAGACGTGGGTGGCGTTGTGCCCAGGTCCTCCCCAGCTGGCTCCACCTTGAGCGCCACAGAGGGCGAGTGCTCCAGGGCCGTCTTGCGGGACTTGACAGGGATGCCATCACCCAAGTCCAGACTGCTGTCCGTGGTCAGGGCATTGATGGCTGCCACAATAGCCGAGCTGGTATACTGGGTGGAGTTGCCCAGCCAGGTATCCTCAGTCACGCTGACACGTGGGGAGCCATGCGGGGATGGTGTGGGTGAATGGTGTGGGGAGCAGGAGGGCTGCCGGCCATTGAGGCTGTACTTCCGTTTGTTACAAGGGGATGTGGGACGGGAGCCACGAGCTCCCAGCCAGTTCTCCTCCGTGACACTTGTGCGAGGTGAGGTGGATGGTGAGTGTCTTGGGGAGCCCAGCAGGTGGCAGGCCCCCAGGCCTCGGGGAAAGCCTTCCTCAGGGTCCGTGGTCTTAGGAGACACACAGGGCGACTGCCAGGGGGATGTCTGGGGAGATGCGTATGGGTATGAGTAGTTGGACTCATAGGAGGAGGCCTCAGAGTTGCAGCTCCGAGAGGACAGACTGCTGGCCGGGCTCAGGCACGAGGGGTCTCTGTAGGCCTCCATACTGGGCAGGCTCAGTGTGGCCGTGGATGGCGAGCGCTTGCAGCTGGGGAGCACGTCCTCCACCTCCACGTCATGGAAAAACTGGCTGGTGCCATGGTGCAGGCCCATGTACGAGGTGATCTCAATGCGAGGGCTCTCTAGAGCGGGGGCCCCATTGGGCCGGGCATTGCTGGAAGATAGAAAGTAACCCGAGGCCCCGCTGTCCACAGCCCCTCCGTACCCCGAAGGGTGATTCGCTGAAGGGACAGCTGAGATCCCTGGCGTGGATGTCTGAAGGTCATGGCATGGAGCTGGCAAGGAGGTATGTGCCGTAGGGAGAGGCAGAGCAGAGCTGAGGCTGGAGGATGTGTAGCTGTAGTGTTCTGGAGGGGAAAGAGAAGATGGTATGAGGGGCTGGCAAGCACATACCCTGTCTCTGTGGGCCCAACGTCTAGCTCCACCAGCCCCTGGCAGGCACAGGCCCCACTCTGCACCCATGTGATGCCTCCCAAGCCAGCTGCTCACTTCCCAGAGCTACACAGCTGTCCCTTACTGCCTTCAGAACAAGTTTAAAGACTGCACTTGTCAAGCACTCTCTTGAATTCAGGCCTAAGACAACACTTGGGTCATCTTCCTAGTTTGTTTTTTCCTCTTCAGTGCATACCATAATCTGACATTGTGTGTTCTTATTTGTTCATCTCTCTCATCACCTTTTTGACCAATAAAAAGTCAATTCCATGATGGCAGCATGGTTTGCCTGCCTTAGTCTTTCGGTTCATTGCTGTCATTAGAGCCCAAGACTGCCTGGCACTTAAGAGAGTTCATCGCATTTCCTAAGTGGATGACAGACAACAGGTGGATGGACAGATGGATAGGTGGATAATGGATAGATGGGTGGGTGGACAGATGATGGAGGGAGGGAGGAAGAGAGGAAGGAGTGAATGTATGAAAGATGGATGATGCATGGATACATAAAGGGGTAGGTGAGTGGAGGGAGGGAGGGATGTTTCAGATATCTAGACATTTAAATAGATTTCAATAGGCTAATTACTGTCAAAGTACCTCCACCACCAGCTGCAGGACAATATCTCAGAATTGGATTTAAACATGAATTTTAAGGTTCCTTTCATGGATACCTATGGCTGGCTCATGTCTGAAGAATTCATCTTTAAGAACAAAACAAAGCAGATGAGTATAATGCATAGCTAAAGTTAAGAATCAATCTGTGTGGGCTGGGGAGATAGCTCAGCAGTCTAAGTGCCTAGCAAGCACAAGGACCCAAGTTTGATCCCCGTTACTGCATGCCTTGCTGGCCCCAGAACTGAAACTGGGCATGATGGTGCACTCTTGTAATCCCAGTGCTAGGGAGGCTGAGACAGGAAGATAACTGAGTCTGAAGTGTGTAGCTAGACCCTGTATCAAATAAATATTTTTTAAAAATTTTAAACAATCATTATGTGTTAATTTTACCTCAATAAATTATTTTTTAAATCATTAGTGTCAATTTTCATAGGAAAGCCATGCTCCTGGATGTCCATTGTGAAACACTTCTTCCAGCGCCCTAGAGCTTCTTATGTGCCTACAGTCTAGCATTCCCAGGTCTGTAAATAATGGAAACAGTTTGTGGAAATTCTAGATCCCTCGCTGGCTTGGTGCACTGGAGGGAAGGGCTATTATCCACAGAGGGCACTGCTCTTCGGCTATGTCCTGGTTCAGAACCTGATGGAAACAAACCCCAGAAAAGTGACTGTCTCAAAGCACCAAGTCAAACTCAGTTGTATTCTCCTACTTCCCAAACAGATGGGATTCTGGTTTCGTTATTACCTACTCCAGAAGTAGTCATCCAACCACTAGCTGTTGTAATCTAGTCTTTTATAACCCTCACTTATCAAGGAGTTCTTTAATCAAAATAAAATCTCTTTGACTAAAACACTGCTCACTATTTCCACAATGGCCTCTCTTCCCGAAGGTGGGCTCAGGCAGGTTGTGAGGACAGGAGATGGGGCTAATCCTGGCTGCCATCTGGAAACTGCAGAGCACAACTGGGAGGGGACAGAGAGAACAGGGCAGACATCAGAAGCCCTGAGTGGCAGAAACCCATGTGCTTTGCTAGGCCAAAAGTCTGGTGGTGGGTCCTTACCATGCGCAAGTCCCACTGCCATAATACTGCCAGCATTACGACAGGAAGCCAGAATCTAATGTCAAAAATTAGGTTTAAATCATTTTACAGATCATCCAGGAGGCCACTTCCTAGAAAAGCCTCTGAGGAAGGAGACAGTCACTAGTTAGCTAGTGGGGCCCCACGGAGACCACCCAGAGCAACCTTTGCAGAGTCCCTAAGCCCAGGCTGCCGCACTGACTCTGAACACCAGGTTCCAGTGTGAGTCAGCTGCACCCCAGGCCTTCCTACAAGTTCAGACAGGCCTGGCCTTCAGATGGTGGAGACCAGGAGACCCCGTGTCCACCCCCACAACCCTAAGCAAACACACATAGAGAGCCTGGGCGCTGCTTGGCAGAGGTCCTGACTGCCGGCCTAGAACTTCCCAAAGTGCACCGCCACCCGAAAGCCAACCCATGAATGAACACAGGATGACCCTTCTTCAGGCAAGAAGTCAGGCATCGAGTGATGGTTAAGTGGAATATGACAATGGCAGAGTGAAGCCATAAATTTATAGATTAGGACTTTAATAATTAGACTTCAATGACTAACTTTATCATAGTTGGTGTACTCCAAAGTTAATTATAAGATAAATACTTGCTTCCCTCATTCCAGCGTTTCACCACTGTACACAGAATTTCAGCTTGTGGGTCTCCCTGATGATACTGCATCTCTTGCAACATGTGCCTCTTTAGATTTGTCTAGCATCCGATATTGCTGTGCCCACATCTCTACCAGGCCTTTTCTGATCTCTCAGAATTCTCAGGCCCCCATAGACTAACTCCTGCCCTCCCCCAACCTGAGTGCTCACCCGCACATTTTACCCTATGAGTAGTGACAAGCTACTGTCTGTGGTCTCTGCTTTTGCACACTGGGGACCATATGCAGTAGGGTCTGAGGAACAGGCCTCTCCGGCAAGTAGCTGGGATATGTGCCACATATATGGAGAGCACCATGTCCATCTCTACATATGCTATCCTCAAGGTGTCACATCTGGGGTCACATCTGACCCCGGGTGAAAATGGCCATACAGGCCCCTTCTATCCCAGAAGGGTGCACATGAGCTCAGATTTCAAGCTAGGATGGTAGCAAGATGTGTCTAGAGCCCTCTGCTCTGTCTGAAGCATGCAAACAATCTAACATTCAAGCTCCAGAAAACTAGAAAGCATCAGGCATTAGCCTGATGGGAAGTACTACAACATTACAGTAGCCACGAGCATTCTTCACCAAGCCCCTGAGCTGGCAACCACCCTTCCTTGCACTGCCTCCAGCAGCTGGACCTTAGCAAAAACTCAACTCTAGTGGACCCACAGGTTCCTCTACTTCTTGTCTTCTAAGAACAACACTGTTCCCTTCAGCAGCTACTGTCCCCTAGCTGAGCTACCTCTGTTGGTGGGAGAGTAATTTGGAAAGCTTCTCAAAACATTCCCAACATCAGCAGAGCAAATCCTGAGCTCCCTATCTGCCCACAGGACTCAGCACTGTGCCACGGGCCTTCAAGGTGACAGCGCCCAGGGCAGGACTGCAGGGATGGAGGTTGATCATGGAAGGTGCCAGAGGAAAGGGTGGGGAAGGAGGCAGAGGGGGTGGTCTGATGGGCTCCGTCTGCTTTGGGGCAGTGGGAAGAATGAGTTTTCTGTGGGAAAACCTATGCTGGCCAGGAAAATGCGGAAGAGGGACATTCTTACACTGGGCCCAGCCACAGGAATAGGAAGTGCAGAATACAGCCCACGTGCCTGAGGACATCCCAAGAGCGGCCTTTATTAAACCAAGTAGTATTTCAATGTAAGGGCAGAACCAGGATCTTTTTGGAGGGTGAAAAATGCAGGCTCTGGGAAAAGAAAAAAACATAAAGCTTTTATTAAAAGCAAAAAGAATTCATCTCATCATCATCTCATCCTGACATAACTTATGTCAGAGTCATTCAATACCACTGTTGCTGAACAACCACAAACCAAAATTAGTCTGTGTGCTCCCCATTAGGAGCCACTGCAGGTGCGTGCAGGCGGCCCATAACGCAGGACCCCCGCTGCACTCAGAGGTACTGCCCTTGGTTGGGCTGAAATACAGTGCACAGGTGCACTTGCTCAGAGAACTCACTCACTGCAGGGCAAGGACGCGACGGTCAACCATGCCATATTCTTCTACCAAGAATCACCACCTTGGCCTCCATCAGCTTGCTCATCATTCACAAGCTCAGAATGCCTGCCCATCATGAACAGCTTTTATTTTTCATTTTAAGAAATATTTTCTTTAGCCTTTGTTGAAATGGTGCCACAGCACATGCAGCTAGAAAGAGCGCTGGAAGGAGTGTGCAGCCAGGCCCTGTCCTCAGGCTGCGGGCCACCCTGCACTTCCTGCACATTTGGCAGGAGAGGCCTCTGGTCCAAGTTCACATGGTTGGAATAAAATGAGACAGAACTACCCAAGGACTGCTGAGACTTTGCTGTTGGGAGCTGTTTACTTAGCATACTACCTACTGGAGGGCAGCACCTAACAGGGCAGCTCAGGGACAGGGTCAGGCCTGCAGCATGACAGACAGCAACAGGTTCTGAGGTGCTACCCCACACCAATTGCTGCAGGGAGATTTACAGTGGCAGAAAGCTGGGCTTGCTACAGCTACAGCAGCAAACAAACAGCACCCAGAGCTCCACAAATAAACTCGTTACAGCCTGTTGTTGTTGGAGGGTGCTTGGTTCAAAGACCTACCAGAACATTCCCCTGCATCATGCAAACATTATTTTAAAGCACCACTTTCACATCTTCTGTTTTCAAGGAATTAAAACACATCTAAGTTGTTCCATACTAGCTGTGGTCTCCCTCTGAAAACAAGACATCTGGGGCCCTTGAAGGCAGAAAACCTGCTGCAGGAGGAACTGGAATGCTTTCCCTTCAGAGCTGAACCTTAGCCAGGCCGGAGGGTGAGTTCCCCTTCTCCCCATAGCTTCCTGCTGCAGGGGCCGACCTGTTGAAGGGTCCCCCACAACTTCCTGGGGAAGAGAAACTACTGTATTCAATGAAAACAGACTTGAGAATAAGAATTCTTCAAATCTCCAGCCCTGCTATGTCCATTTTCCACACACACAGAGTTCGATGCCACAGGCAGAACCCAAAGCGGGGTAAGCTATCGCTGTAGAGAACCAGGGCTCCCTACAACACCCAGAGGCCTTGGCCAGTTTCCTCCCAAGTTGCCACAGGGACAGTGCCATGTCTAGGACAGCCAAAATAACTTAGAAAACAGGAGCCCTGGGGCGGGAAGTGGCACACCCACCTCCCAGCTGGCGAGCAAAGCAGCTATTTCCTGAGCCCCAGAAGAGAGCCCATAGCCCTGCCTTCTGCCCAGGAAGGGACCTGCAGCCTAGCTAAGTGGGTAGAAACAGAAAGATGCCAGGCACTGGGAGCAAATGTTATTCCTATCCCACAATATATTAATAATTCTCTTTATTCTCCTAATACATGGGTCTATGTACATACATACTGTCTATGACTTGCACCTGCTGAGTATTTTGAAAATGAGACAAAGTCTTTCTCTTTGAAGAGTCTCGCAGGGATCTGAGACCTGTGGCCCAGCCCAATTCATAGGACTCCTGACCCACACTTGTAGAGTAGACCCGGGTTGCCTCCAATCCTCAGGGCTGGCCAAAACCTTTCCGACAATGTGAGGTTTGTGTTCAGTCACTGTAATCTATATAATTCAATGCTGCCCTGCTTCATAACTGATCTCACAATTATTCATTAACTCATTTATATCCAGGCTCAGTCTAGAAATAATGTGAAAATCTCCCATTAGGGAGGGTGGAGATTTTAATATAATAACAATGTAATGTAAATAAGTTAACATAACTGAATAATTAATCAAAATGTAATATGATGATTATAATAGTTCTTAAAAGAAATAAAGCTTGGGTATCTTTCACAAAAAAAGAGAGACGGACTGCCAGGTGTGGTGGCACAAGCCTGTGCTAGTTACTCAGGAGACTGAAGCAGAAGGCTTGAGTTCCAAGCCAGCCTGGGCAATTTAGTGAGGCTCTGTCTCAAAGTAAGATAAACAAATAAATAGGCAAACCAAAATGGCTAGAGATGTACCTGAGGGTGAGGCCTGGGTTTCATCCTCAGTGCAGGATGTAGTAGGCAGCAGGAGATGTATACTAGCTATTATTATAGTCATAGACAGACAGACAGTTACTGTAGTGTCTTCCAGAAACTTCTCTCTGACACTAAAAAAGGAAAAGGTGCTTGCTCTTCCCAGCCCTGGCCTCCCTATTCAGAGGTCTCTCTGGTTTCTGTAACGGCCTAAGCTGGAGCCACCGGACCAGGTGCCACACCCTGGAGGCTTCTCTCAGGAGCAGGAACATACATACTGACCAAGCATGCTTCAAGGGCAACCTTGAGAGACTCAGTCTAACTTTAGCTCCTTTTTGCTTGGTAAAAAGAGATTGAATCTAGGGCCTGGTGCAAGTGCTCTATCACTGAAAAACACTCCCCAGCCCTTTTTATTTATTTTGAGGCAGGATCTTACTAAGCTGTCCAGGCTGCCTCAAACTTGCCCTCCAATTGTTCTGCCTCAGCTTCTGAAGGAGCTGGGTTCACAGGTGTGCACCACCATGCAGGGCTCTGTCTAGCTTTGAAGAATGCCCAGAGAGGCCAAATTCTGATGGACCCAAGCAAGTTGGGCCAGGATCTTCCTGATCTAAGTGAATTGACTTCTGTTCATGTGTAGATCGAAAGCATCAGGAGTACTTTGGAGCACATGCCTGGCATGGGGCTGGGATGGAGTGGGAGTCCTGAGCTCGTGAGTAAGCACTCAGCACAGCATGTTGCATCTGCAATGGGGCACCCACCCAGACTGCTTTCCAGTGTTTCTTCCCAGGTGAGCCTACCTGAGCCTAACCATTAGCATCATGTCCTAAGAAATCTCAAGAAGACAAAGGTGGGTGCCATCCTGGGTCTAGTCACTCATACTATACCCATGGAGGTGGCTCAGCACTGACATCCACCAGGATCTATCCTGCAGCACACCTGGCCCCACAGGCCCCCAGAGCCACCACTCCATGGGGTGAATACCAGACTTGCTTCCCTCAACAGCCAGGAGAGCATAAGAAGCCAGCTGCACAATCTGAAAGTGGCCTGCAGCCCCACATCTTCCAACAAACCCCACAGGCCCTGGGTCCTGCTCTCCACTCCTTTTGCTGAGCTTGTGACCAGTTGTGTAAAACTGAAGGGGTCAGAAGGATCAGTGAGACCCTAACCTGTACATGAACAGCTTCAGTAGACACAGGGAGCCTCAGCTCACCCCTAAAGACATTAAAGGTAAAGTGGATGAGGTTGTCTGAGACCACGGCTGACATTATGAGGAGAGGACAAAAGTGGAGCCAATATTTCCATACTACAAAGCTTAGCGATAGCTGCTGAATGATCTAAAGACAGGCTGAAAGTTCTTGGGTAAAGCCCACTGAGCTCAAGAATGAGAGGACTGGAAAGAGCTCTGGGAAGGTCTGCTGCAAGCAGCAAAGTTCTGGATGGAAAGCAAAAAGGGCTGCAGGGGCCCAGATCTCCACCTCCTACCTCAAATCTATCCTCAGCAACTGCTTCTCACCCACTCTCACCTGCCTTGGTTCCCACAGATCCCACAGCCACAGAAAAGAACTGGCCAGGGAAGGCATTCAAAGAAGGTGGCTAATAACAGTAGGCAGAGGGGCCTGGTTGGAACACTTTCTTTCAGACATAAAAGAGACGGATTTTTTTAAAATAGGGTAGTGAGTGCTATGGAAAATATGATACCATCTTTTCAGAGACACATGGTCTCTCCTGGCCAAAGTGCCTGTCCCAATTCCATCACTTCATCTGCACAGGAGTCAGACAGATTCCCTGTGCAGAGCCCGGAGGGCCCATGGGCTGTGCGGACTGGGCAGCCAGAAGGCTGGTGGGCAGGACCTGGACTGCTGGGCTGTGCTCTATAGATTACAGGGGTTTGTCATCCTCCGCTCTCATCATCCTAATGTCAACTTGGGGATAGGGGGTCACAGGTCGTTTAATAAGCGGAATCTTTATTTCTGACAGAGGAGAAGATAGAGTGAAAAAGCAGGTAAGAAACAACAACCACACACACACACACACACACACACACACACACAAACACACACACACAGCCACCCAACACGCTGCGACTCCCTGGCAGGCAGTGCCAGGCCAACCTTCCCCCAACTCTGGCCCCCAGGCCAGGGAGCCAGCGGCCTGCCGGCTGGCTCAGGGAAAGCGGCTTCCCACTGCCCTCTGGCAGCGACGTGGACCATCTGTTCCCGGACGACAAGGTCCAAGTTCTGAGCTCCGGCCACTGTCCCCTCGGAAAAGGCCAACCGGACCGGAGGAGGCCTCCTCCCCGTTTCCTTCGCACCCGATGCTTCGCTCTGGGACTCCAGGCAGCGCCCTTGGGCGCGCACGGCACCTGCCCTCGGCCACAGGTGTTCCCTGCGGCCGCGGCTCGCAGGCTGTACAAGTTGCCCCGCCGGCGCAGAGCAGGAGGGAGACGCCCGGGTCCCGGCGCGGTGGGGAGGACGCGGCACCGCCCCCGTCCCGCCCGGACCCACCTGCGGCGGCTGCCTCGCCGCTCTGGTTGAACTCAAAGAGGAAATCGAAGTCGAACTCGGGGTCCTGCTCCAGCCCTGTCATGTCGGGGTCCGGCTGTGCGCCCGGGTGCGGCGCGTCCTCCTCGGCGTGACTCGCCCCCGCCCCCCGCGTCCTGTCCCCTCCCCTGTCCCTCCCGCCTCCCGCGCAGTCCCGCCCCGTCCCCCCCGGGTGTTTCCGGGTTTACATAAACAAGCGGCTCGCGGCCACAGGCTTCCGAGTTTTAAATAAACTCTGCGCGCGAGCCCGAGCGAGCGCAGCCCTGGCGCCGCCCCGTGGTCCCCTCCCGGCTGGGGTGCCGCGAGTGCGGGCTGCAGGGCCGGGCTGGGGATTCGTGGGAGCCGGGCGCGCCGGCACTGAGGGCCGCTGGTCCTCCGCGGGATGAAGACTTAGGCTGCTGGACGCGCCAAAAGTTTAAAAGGAGGAGCGCGAGGGCCTCCAACTGCGCCGCTTAGTGCTCTGGGCTTCCTCTGGCCGACCCAGCCTGCCCTCCTCCCGCAGGGCCCCAGGCCTGAGCCCCAGTCGAGCCTGCATTCGGGAACTGGCCTTTTCCACCTCTTGCTGGAAGAATTAACCAAAGTGCCAGGGACGTGGGAGAGCTTCCGTGGGATCTCCAGTGCTTTGCCCTTTGCAGTGCAGCCTGAGGGGTGCAACCCATCCAGTGACTCAAGGATGCCCCTTTCCTTTACCGCCAGTGTCTGTCTAGTGGCAGCCGGCTTTGCTGCAATACCGGCCTCATTAGATCCCATCTCCTAAAATACCACACGGTCGTGTGTCCATAGGATCTTGCCATGTTGTGGGGTAATTATAAGCTCAAAGGCGGAGGCCTGGGCTCCCCTGACTCCACACAACCACTAGTACACACAGCACAGTCAATAGGAAAGGCTGCACACTGGAGCCCGGTCCATCCTTTTCCTGTTTCTCCCAGCTTTTTGTTCTAACTTTCCTCAGTGTCTTGGCACTGTGTAAAACCAGCATCTGGAATACCAGGAAATTGGTGGCCTGGGTGAGAGAGGAGGCTGAGCCTGAGCTGTGGGAGGGAGTCAGGAAGGAATGGGAGGATGGAGGTCAGTGTCCACGTTTGCCACCACTGCTAATGCCTGGCCTCTTCCCTCTGCCCTGGGGCCCTGCAGCCCTAGGGGATGGCTTTTTCCAGAGGAGTAACCTGGATCTCACGTGGACTCAACACCTCCTCCCAGGAACCTTTTCCAATGGCTGGTTTTCTCTCGTGATAAACTATGGTTCAGTTTGGCCTGATTTAGTTTCTAATAATAGTTCTTACTTTCAGATGCTTGTTGGAGGGTTGTTTTGTTTTAGTTTGCTTTTCTGCTGACCTTCGAGCAAATAAAAGTTCTGTTTTCTGTGGAGAAGCCTCACCATTTTCTCCTTTTGTTCTCTTTAATTTCAGCCACACTTTCAACAACACCAAAAAATTACACACAACAGACCTGTCATCTGTTCAGACCAAAGCTTTCTGCACAACTGTTGCTTGCACCATTCAGGGTGCACAGGCCTCCCAAGTGCCAGCTCACAGGAGGGAAGCCTTAGGCCTCTGAGCTCTTGGAGGCAGGGCTGGCTTCTTGCACATCCCTGTCGCCCACCTAGGCAATAAAACAGCCAGCTGCGGGTACAGGCGCCCTTTGGGCTCCTTCCAGTCCCACTGAAGCTATTAGTCTGGACTCCCATTTGCCAGTTCAGCAGGAGCTCCAGTCTTGATGGAAGTGTTTAGCTTGGACTAGTTCCTCCAGAGGCTGCAGGATGTTAATGGGATACAGAGCTCCATTGCTGGGTGTGATAAAGCAGGGTGCAGGCACTGTGGCATTTTCTAATCTGGATTAGGAAACAATGCCAAGAAGCTAAGTGGCAGAGAACAGGGTGTGCTTTGTTCAGCCCTGAAGAGCCCGTGGGGCATTCTGTGGAGCAGCTTTGACTGGGTGGCTACCTACAGGCCTACATTGCTGGGTGTGCTCCAGGGGAGAACAGCGCCAGGCCTTCAGAAATGGCGGGCCTCGCCTCATGAGCCTCCACCAGATGCTCATTAAACTGGGCGCTGTGGTAATCGCGCAGGCCCTCCAAGGGCAGCTGACACACCAGCCACGGCCCGCTCCTGCTCTGCTCCTGCTCCTGCTCCGGAGGGACACAGGCTGTTTTCCCAGTAGCCTTCACCAATGGCAGACCCAGACCTGCCGTACTCTTCCTGCTGTGTGATGGCCTGCTGTGTACAAGATGGGCTCCATTTCCTGGTTTGCCCAATTTTGTAGGCCCTATAAAATACACCAATATTATTTAGTTGAAGAATATTACTGTCCCTATTCTATGGCCTTTTAGCCGGGGCATTTTCCAACTTTTTTCCCAAGTAGGAAACATGAAAAAATAACCATTACCCATCAATGTTTTTTTCTCTCATAAAGAGAAAAAAATATTTCTTATTACAGAATGGAACACTGACACCCCAAGTAAAGAAAACTAAACTTAGACTTGCCTTTTCTAAAGTATCAACAAATATAAGGATCCAAGGATTCAAAGCCCAAACCATACCAAAATATTGTTAAAACTTTTCTCAAGCAAGAGCTCATTGTGTAGACATTAAAACATTGCCTGGTGTTTTGACATTTACACATTTTCTGAAGTTGGGATGAAATGGTAAAAAGCATAAGCCACATCTACCTCCTTTCATTCAGAGTTCACAGAACACTTTCTACATGGGACATCTAAACTCTGAAAACGCTGATTGTCGGGTGCTGAGTTTACTAGCTCCAGCTCATCTTTGTTAGAGATGCAAGCTCTCCAATGCTACTGGTCCATAGGAACTGCAGTTCCAGAGCAAGGGCACATTGATTAGTATTGCGCAGGAAACTAGAATTACCCTTCAAGTGTTTGTCAGAAGGATGGCTGACTTAAAACTGAGGGCACTAATAGCATTGGCAGGCTTACTGGCTTTCAATACTTTTAAATAATCCACTTCACAGCTGACAAGGAATTTGGAGAGGTGTCTCCCAATTTTCTTCTTTCATTGGCCATCTTAATCCCAAGAGAAAGCCAATCATCTCTTCCCCAGGTCGTGGTCAAAGACACCTGTAGGCTCTTAGGGATGGTTTTTGTTATTGTGACGAGTCTTTTAATGGGACTTCAGGAGGCAGACTTGCAAGGGGGCCTGGAGCAAGTCCTGGGGGCTGGCCATTGCAGGCTCAGGGCAGACACATGCCTCTTCTTTACCACAAAGCAGCAGCTTGAACCTTGGCAGTCCCTTCCAACCTTTCCAGAGGCATTTTTTTACGCTGGATTCTCTCCTCTAAAAAAAGAGGATGGGTTGAGTAGGGGTCCTGTACTTCTACCCGCGTTTGCTCACAAGTGTGACAGCACTAGTGGCCGAGAGTCCTCTACCATCTGGCAGCAGGTGGCCCTGCTTGGTGCTCAAGGAGAGGCACAGGTATCCCCAAATTTCACATCGAGGAGTTATTCTTTACCCAAAAGGGGGGCCTTGCGTCCCTCGAGGGGCATCCTCATCCCCAAAGAAACCTCACTTATACCAAAGGTTCTTTTGGGGTCTGAGGACCCTACCTCGCCCCATCCCTAAATTGCTTGCTTTTGTACTCAATTTCCACAGTCAGATTGTGACGAGGCTGCCCTGGCCAAGGCCGAGTTCGCGCACTCTGCGTTAGAGAAGAGGAGACACCTATTGGCAAGAGCCAGAGCTGGAAATCAGGGCTGCGCTGGGGAAACACCAGGGGGACACCGTACCCAATCTGCGCGGATCCGTCCGCCCGCGCCCTCTTGGGCGCGCAGACCCCAGCCGGGTCGGCTTGGCTCCGGAGCTCTTCTACTGGAGGAGCGGGGCACAGGCAGCAGGCGCTACGGTCCGGGGGCCCCGAGGCACTGGGTGGGACGCGGGCTTACCTTCCTCTGCCGCCTTCATGGTGCCGCTGGTTGGCGGCGTGGGCCCCAAAGTTTCTCCGCTCCCGCAGACTGCAGCCGGAGGGCCGAGTGGAAACTTGGAAGGGACTGGAAAGCTGGTACTTGGCATCCACGCGACGGCGGCAGTTCGCAGCGGGAGGAGGAGCGGCCACAGGCAGCGGGGCGCCCGGGTTAGGCTCTGGGACCCGGACCTTTGCCCAGCGGACACGCGCCGGGCCGGGTTCAGCGAAGAGCGCCACAGAGAAATGTCATCAGGGGGCGTGAGCGCGTGGCAGAGCCGGCTTCGGCCCAGGACCCGCGCGCGGAGGGACCAGAGTGCGAGCCGCACGGGGAGCCCGCGCCTGGCCGCTTGGATCCGGCGCGGCGACCCCGCCGGCGAGTTCGCAGCCTCTAAGTCTCGCTCTGACGCAGGGCCGCGCTCTGCCGCCTGCCTTTTTAAAGCTGGAAAACACCTCCCCCGCCTCCCTGTCGGCCCAGCGCTCCGCGCCCCCTCCCTGCCGTGACATCACGCCCCTGCCCGCCGGAGCCGGCTCGGCCCAGGGGACGCGGCGCTCAGCGCCGCCCTCTCTGTACAGCGGCCGCCGCGCGCAGTGCCAGTGGGGGACTCGGGTCCTGGGGGCGGACAGAGGCGCACAAGACAGGGTGCAGGGGCACAAAGGGTGGGCAGGGGTGCACCAGGGGGGAAACCAGCTTAGAAGGCGCGGGTGGGGACGTCGGGCTGGAGGGTGGAATAGCCCTAGGGAAGGGACGCGCGCAGGAGGAAGGACGAACGTGCCAGACCCGACGCCTGGGTCTACGCGGGAGTCCAGAGAGAGCCACGCTCTGCCTTAATGAGGGGCTGCGGTGTAGACGGCGGCGGAGGGGTACTGAGAAAGGCCTGCATGCTGAAGTCATTATGTAAAATCGCAGGCTTCCCCCGCTATGGAAATTTGGAAAAGCGCTTCTACTGGCAGGCCCGAGAAAGGAAATTCCCATCCCGCTAAATTACTAACAGATTGTTTGGCCATCAGGGTCGGTCTGATAGCACGATTTTTGTTCTGAAAATATAGGCGCGACCCAACTTTGTTGCAGGAGTTGGGCTAGGGGTCAAGGAGAGCGCACCCACCTGTGGGCTCCTCCTCGGTCCGCACGCCTGGGACAAGGAGCGCCGTAGGCGACCCTGGAGTTTCCGAAAACGGGCAGGATTAGTGTCCGGCCTTTTTCGGTCGCCGCCTCGAATCGCGATTGCTTTACACTTTCCTCTTTAAAATCTTCTCGCCATCTCCCTGTCCTGTTCAGCTGCCAAAATGGACCATATTTTCTAGTTGGTTTTGGATGAGAGGAAGGGTTGGGTGTTGGGGTGATTACAGTGTCTGGCGTATAGGAATCATAAATCTACTCACGACAGCCTATGTGATTTAAAATAAACCCAAGAGCATAAAGGGTGTGTGCCGCGGGGCCAGAAAGTATCGGGATACGAGTGACTTATTGCCGTGCCGGTGGGCGCCTCCAAGGGACTAGGTGAACGGGATGGGGGCGATTGAGTGAATGTTTGATCCAACCAGTTAGTGGCGCTGGCCAACTTGATTCGACGTTACAAAACAGAAGGATGCGCAGAGAAAATCTGTCTAATCTAGTCTCAGCTAGCGGGCCCTTTCCGCGGGTCCGACTCTGCAGAACTCGTCCTTGCACTGCACGTCCGGCCCTGGGCACCGGCGCCCAGGGACGCGGGGCCGGGCGTGGCCACCTGTGGACCCGCCAGTGCGCTGGGATACCAGCCCCCGGGAGGAAGGTCCGCACCCCCGCTAAATTACTAACTAGAGAGGTCGCGGGCGTTCAGCAGCTGGGGACCCAGCGAGGGACCCAGTGGGGACGTCGAGACGGAGGGAACCTCGCAAGGACATCTACGCCCGGGACACAAGACAGAGCGAGACCGCCTCTGGGGGGGCAGGGTCCGGCGGCTTGCACCCCACCCTCTCTGCGCTTCTAAAAATCCTTCTTCAGTGAGTCCCGGTGTCCCCGTCTTGGGTGCCAGGATTCTGCCTCGAGTTTCCGTCCCCGCCCACCCTGCCAAGCCTTCGCCGGGAGAGTTTCCGTCCCGCCCTCTTCTCCCTTCCAGGTCTCGGCGGGCGGGACCAAGGCGCCGAGCCGCAGAAGGACCAGGTCGGCGGAGTTGTTGGGGCGCTCCCGAGACGCGGAGACTCCGCAGCCGCGTCGGGCCCGGCCCGGCCGTGGGGCTTCCAGCTGCTACTACACCGCGGGCTGCCCAGCCCGAGGGAAGCCACCCGGGAAGGGCCGGCGAGAAGGACGCGCCCCCAGCCTCTTTTCCCCTTTCCGTTTCTTCTCTTTCCCCTTCTTCCTCTCTTTCCTCCTCTTCCTCGCCTCCCTAAGTTCCTCCTCCTTCCCCCTCGGCTCCTCCCCTCCTCCGACTGCTCCTCCCCGCTTCAATAAATAACTTTTCACCCCGTCCAGAAAAGCTCTTTCCTGTCTGTCTCAATGCCCTCCTTATCCCCTGCGGGTGACGGAATCCCGGGCCTGTTTCCCTCTGTTTAATGCCGTTGCCGGGACCACGGTGGCAGGGCGCCAGGCGCAGGGAGTTCCGCGGCGGTGGCGCATGGAGGCGGCCAGCACGGGCTGTGCGCTGGGCCCTGCAGCCACCAGCCTCACTCCCCGAGGCTCCCTGCGCGTCCTTACGCCTCTTTTCCTCTTCCTCTGGTCCCATCTCGAGGTTTGTTTATAGCTGCTACTAGGAGAGACGTTACACGGATTTTATTTTAAGAATTGGTGATGACTAACAAAGTTAAAAGGAGCTTAGGACAGAAAACAAGACTATTTTTAGAATACTGTTGTTTCTTTGAATTATTGGGGCAAATACCCCCAAAAGCTTAGCATTTTAAAAGTGCCTTTGGGTGCCAAATCACTTTTCCAATAGCGGAGTTGGGTGGTTTTAGGTATTTTCTTGAGACTAAATAAACCTGGTGTGAAAACACTGCTGGTGTGGAGACACCACTGTCTCTGGGATGGGCAGCAGCACCTGAGGGATCAGCCAGAGTGGTCCAGGCCTGAGGCTCACCCTCCTGCCCTGAGCCCCTTTAAGACCCTCTGCACCACTGGGCTGCTCTTCAGTCAGGCACGCTGGGATCAGACGCATCTTGCTTGTGAAAATCACATCAAATATCTGTGGTCCCATGTGTCCCACCCATGCTCTGCTGAGTCTACAATCTAAGCCACAGTAGTGGTCACTTTAAAGCTCCCACTTCAGCTACCTGCACAACTCTGACTCAACTCCTAAAATGGCAAGTGTGAGTCTCCCTCCTTTCCTTGAAGGCACCTTCTAACCAACAGGAAAGGGCCCCACAGGCTGTGGGGATGCTAGAAGGCTGGCCTGGCACAATAGAATGAAATTAACCAACTAGAACATTAGAACACGATATTTACTCTGAGTGTGTGCTGCTGGGGATGGAGCCCAGGGTTAAGCTCTACCCTTGCGTCACACCCCCAGCGAGATTACTTGCTTTTCCTTTGTTAAATCTGGGTTAAAGGGAGTACAAGTGTCACAGTGGTTGGAGTCGGGAAGGGAGCTCCGTCTGGTGTACACCTGTGTCAATACTTGCCTATCTTTGTTTCCCTTTGAGGGTTTATTTGGAAAACTGTAAACTTGGGGCTCAACAATCCTACAGTGAACTTTTACTTGTGAAATACCTCTTTAATTCCCTCCTCTTCTCTGAATTGGAGCAGGAGGTTCTTCACTGGTCTGTCTGCCTGCCCTCCGCCCCACTACCCA
Organism: Octodon degus; assembly: GCF_000260255.1. Lineage (NCBI taxonomy): Eukaryota > Metazoa > Chordata > Mammalia > Rodentia > Octodontidae > Octodon > Octodon degus. The sequence goes on along the minus strand of NW_004524696.1, from coordinate 7,887,184 downwards.
TTTCAAGCACTGCCAGCCAGTCTATTATGGTTTAGATCTTGAATCCTGTATGTTAAAGGCATGGCTGCCAGTGTAGAGCACTATTGGGAGGCACTGGAAACTCTAGAAGGTAGTGTCTAGGGGAAGGAAGGCTGTACTCTAGGAGTGTGCCCTGGCGGGGATGCTGGGCCCCTGCTCCACCTCCTTCCCTTGCTTCCCAGTCACCATGAAATGAACAGCATTGCTCCATCCTGTACTTCCCACCAAGATGCTGTACCTGGCTACAGGCCCAAGAGCAATGGAGCCAACCAACTGCAGAATAAAACTTCTGAAACTATGAGCCAAAGAAATTTTGATGTTTCTAACTTGATTTATCTCAGGTGTTCTGTCTCAGCAACGGAAAGCTAACACAAGGTTAAATAATTCGATTGACTACAATGCATCAGCCACCTTTCCCCTGGGCATGTGCCCAGGGCCTCAGCATCACGGCCAAAGTGTTCTTCATCCTTTACATCCCACAGCTGAAATGGCTACACGGGAACCTCTACCTCCAAACCATTCGTAGCCACCCTGACAGACCGCTGAGATTCAGAGTTACCTTGCCACACCTCCTCATAGTCAGTCTGTCACCAAGAGCTGACCCGGCACATCTCAGCTTTCTTTCAACTTATCACCCCTCCTCCACTCGTGTCCTCACCTGCTTACTTGCTTGCCTGCCTGCTATGGTAGTTCAAAGAGGCCCACAGTCCCAGACAGCCTGTGTTTGCTTTACAGTCTACCTATAATCTATACCTGAAAATATGCCTCAAGCACTTGAGAGAACATTGTGCGTTCTGTCGCTGCTTGGCGGATGTTCCCTGGGTCTCTAGTAAGCAGACTGGGTAGTTTACATGGATGTCCAGTTTTCACTGTTTTGTTCAGTCACTGGAAGTAAAGTTATATTCAACTGTGTAATTTCTTTTGTTCTGCCGGCTTTTGCATTATTTTGGAACTTTGTGAGGTGTACCTATGTATAATCTGTATATCCCCTTCCAAGATTGGCCTTTCAATATTAGGAATCACCCCTCTTGAACTGTGTCTGCCCTCTCCCGTCACTGTAATGATCTAGCTAAGATAATGAATTTACGCAGAGATGAGGGTTATTTGGGCTCTGATTTGGAGGCTCCAGTCCAGGATCAAGTGGCCACATTGCTTTGGACTTGTGCTGAGCCAGAAGCACATGATGAAGTGAAGCGGCTTCACCTCGGAGCTGAGGTTCAAGGTCCTCATCCAGGGCCCATCCCCAGGGACCAGTCCCCACCAATCCAGCCCCCACCACTCCCACAGCATCCCCAGGGACCATGCCTCTGGGAGACACTCAGCACCCAAACTAACACAGTGTCTAGCAATGTTTCTGTCCCAAGTTGCCTTGTCTACATGAGCATGTCACTCTTGCAGCTCTGCAGCTAATCCTGCTCCATCCTTTTGAGGCTGTATCCTTTTGGATCAAAGGCTCTCCTATAGACAGCATAGAGCTTTATCATGTTCTTAAAATCCAGTCTGACAATTTCTGCCCTTTTTTTAGGTCGGAAAATCCATTCACATTTAGTGTTATTATTCATGTAGTTGGATTTCCTTGTGCCATTTTATTGGTGTGTGTGTGGGTGTGTGTGTATGTGTGTGTGTGTGTGAGTGTCTCTGTGTGTGTATGTGTGTATGTGACTGGAGATTTAACCCTGATGCTTCACACTGATCTACATCCCCAACCTTTTTTTGTTATTTTGAAACAAGGGCTCACTGAGCTGCCCAGTGTGGGTTCAATTTATGGACTTCTGCCACTGCTTCCCATGTTTTTTATTTTGCACATCTCTTTTTTCTCTCTATTCTGCCTTTACTGCTTTTTCTTTTGCGTTAAATGAGTTTTTTTTTTTTTTTTTGAACAGAACTGGGGATTGAACTCAGGCCCTTACGTTTGCCAGGGAAGCGCTTATTCTACTGAGCCATCTCCCCGGCCCTAGATGAGTGTTTTCTAATGTAGCTTTTTTCCTTTTTCATATTTTTGTCATTTCTTTGGTGGTTGTTCTTGTGTTTAGCATATGCATTTATTTATCTTCACAATCAGCTTCAGATTTGTGTTAGCTCAATTTCAGTGATGTATAAGAACATTATTTCCCTGTGGACCTGCTCCTTTATTCCGATTTTATGGTGCTTTGTTCCACAATATGACAAATGGTAGCCGTGCATTGTAATAATTATTACTTTGCCATCTGTAGTCATTTCCTTAGTTTAAGACAGCTTCACTCCCACCTCCTGCCTTTGTGTCATTATTGGCAAGTATATTACATACGTGTTACGTTTCTGTAAGTTACAGGCCTGGGACTATATTAAATACATAGCATTTTATATAATTACTTTTTAAGTGAGTTATGAGAAGAAAAGAGAAAATATGCATTTATATGATCTTATAAAATTACATAATTGCATTTACTGGCACTCGATCTTCCTGTGAATTCAAATTACTGCCTAAGTTTTCTTGCTTTAGCCTGAAGAACTTTTTATGTTTCTGAAAACATGGGTCTGTTAGCAACAAACTCTCACTTTTTATTTCTCTGGAAAAGTCTTAACTGTATCTTCACTTTTGAAAGAAAGCTCTGCAATTAAGGTAACAATCAGGGCTCAGGCATGTGTACCCATGTGGTTGTGGATTCAATGATTAAGTCTTTAGACTAAAAGCCTGTGAGGAAAGGGATTCCTGTGAGAGCTAAACTTCCGATTGTTAAAGAAGGGATAGGTACAAATTTTATGAAGACCTCCTATTTTTCAAATATTTTGTTCATCATTTAGATTATGAATATTGAACCAGAGCATAAAAAGAGTATTGCTTTAAAAAATGCATGGGTGCAGATATGGAGGAATGCTAGATGTGGTTGATTAATTCCAATAGCAACTATTATTACACTAAGTTGGCTTGATATGGAAGACGCTATGATCTTTTTAATATCATTTTGTGTAAGGGCACAAATGGCTTTAAATAGCGTAGTTAAGGTTTCGAGACATAGACATATTGTTTGGATGAGTTCGTTATTTTGTACTGGGTAAAAGCAAACTAGAAGGAGAATACCTGCAACTACTATAGTACTTGAGTGAAGTAATGCTGATCATTGGTTGACAAGCTCTTTCTCCCCTTTCAAGTACTAACCAGGCCTGATCCTGCTTTGCTTCCGAGACCAGGCAAGATTGGGCGTGTTTAGGGTAGTATGGCCGTAGATGACAAGCTCTTTTTCATGGGGCACTTTGGGTGCAGTTATCTCATTGCCTTCCAGCATCAGTAGCTTCTGCTTAGCGGTCAGGAAACTTACTGAGGTTCCTTGGAGGTTGACATGTTTTCTTCTTTCTACTTGGAGGCTTTCTCCTTGCCCTCGACTTTCAGTGTTTTTGCTATGAAGTGGCACTTTGTGGGTCTGAATTTACCTTACTGGAGTTCTTTGAGATTCTTTGTTCTTTCTCCCCATATCTCTGTATTTCTGCTTCCCTCCCTCCATCTCTTGCTCCCGCTTCTGTAATACTCCCAGCTGGCACACTCAGTAGTGTCCCTCATTTCTCTGAGGCTCACCTTAGTTTTGCTTATTGTTTTTCTCTGTAGTGTCTTTCCTCCCTCCCTCCCTCCCTCCCTCCCTTCCTTTCTTTCTTCTTTCTTGTTGTGGTTGTGGTGGTACTAGGGATTGAAATCAAGGCCATCACATGAGCTACATTTCCAGCCCTTTCTTATTTTGTATTATGATACAAGGTCTTACTGAGTTGCTCAGCTAGAGCTTCACCTTATGATGCCCCTGCTTCAGTCCCCCATGCTTCTGGGATTCCAGGTATGCATCGCTGCATCGAGCTTCTCTCTGTTCTGGATTTGCATAATTTTTATGAACCTATCTCTATGTTTACTAATTTTCTCTTTAGCCTGCTCAAATTTGTTGCTAAGCCTGTCTGGTAAGTTACTTACTTTCATTGTGATCTCAGAGCTTCCAGTTGGTTCTTTTCTATAGTTTCTGACTCTTATAATCTGTACTAGGAGCAATATTGTTATCATGCTTTCCTTGATTTTATTGATCAAACCTCACATCAGCTCTGTGAGCAAGTTTATGGTGGATAACTTGAAGTCTACTGTTACCTCCAACCTCTGCTCATTCTGACAACTTCTGTTATCTGTTTTATTTCTAACATGTAGGCCATGCTTATGTGTTCTTTGTGTGTCTCATAGCTTTTATTTTAGAAATTAGCCATTTCAGATGCTACCTGGCAGCAACTTTGGGGCCTCCAACATATGTCCTATGTGGGCCTCATTGTTGTTATTTGCTTGTTTGTTTAGGGACTTCCTGGGCTTCTGTAGTGAGGATCTCCTACCACCAGAAGCATTAGCCTCTGATGTTGCCCCTCAGGGAGGAGGAACAGGCACCACTCTGATGCCCACAGGGGCAAATTCCACCCCAAGCTTTCACCAGATGAAGAAATTGCTTCCCTCTTGCTGGGCCTGATTGATTAGGGATTTTTGCCTCGCATTGCCAAAGGTAACCTAATCAAGATCCACTAACCATGGCCAACCAGGGTACTCTTTCCTTCATAGGAATGGGGAAAGAGCAGTTTTAGAGGCAGTGAAAAGTAAACCTACAACTAGGAAGAAAGAAAAAGTAAGAGTACCAAGCAAGCCCTCCTGGCGGGCTGTGTTCCCCGGGCCTTGCTGACATGCTGAGCAAGAACAGTCCATGTTCACCCAGATTCTGGCCCTACCCTGACCGCATGTGCAGAGCAGCTCAGCCCTAGGTGAGCACCCCACCGCCCCACCAAGTTCTGCCTGGTCTGGTTCAGCTCCAGATTCCTTTGTGCCTAGCTTCTTTCAAGAAGAGTTCAAAAAGGCCACCACTGAAGGCCTGTGTTCTCTTGAACCTGGGACTCAGAGACAATGTCTGAGTAGCCCTGTCCACTGCTTAGGAAGGCTGGACTCTGCAGGACCCATGCTAATGCTCTCTCCAAAACTCTGGACTTGTCCTGGTAACCTCATGGCTGCTTTCTTCTCCCAAATAGAAAGAGTCATAATCAGTGCTCTGCTGGCTGCACTGTAACATTCCTTAACCACACAGCTACCCAGATCCCTTGACTAAGCAGCAGTCTCAGCAAGACATTTTGTGCCTGCCTTGGGAGATGAGGCCCTTTTGGGCTGTGCCTCTGGTACCAAGAACTCAGTCTTGCCTGTGTGTGGCAGGGCTTGCAGGCTCAGGGTCCAGCTCTCCCACCTGGACACACAGAAGCACACAGCCTGGCTTTGCCCAGCTTCTCAAACTATTTTTAAAGTATTTTGGTTCAATAAAGCTCTAAATAAGTTTTGCCAGGCACTTTTTCCATTAATTTGTAAATCAGAGTGAATTTGAAGGGAAATTTAATCCATGCGCTTCTGATTCATTTATACTTAACACATCAAGATGTCATGTTGGACCATTTGATGTCCAGGAAGACAACTTCTTATAAGCCTGATGGCCTTCAGCTCTCCTTAGCTGAAGGGAAGTGGCCTTGTGCCACAGTGCAGGTGAGCACAGCCTCCCCACAGTCACATGCATGTCACATCACAGCCGAGAGTGCCCTTGGCCCATGCAGCCCCCAGCAGAGTCTGCTACCCCAGACCATTTAAAACCAGGTTTCTTTAAAAAATGTGATAAAATGTGTAACACCAAACTCACCATTTTACCCCATTTCTAAATGTGCAATGGTATTGAGTACATGCTCCATGCTCAGCAACGATCATATCACTCATCTAGAACATTCTCATCTTCCCAAATAGAAGCTCTGTCTGCGTTAACACAAGCTGACCTCTCTTCCCTTCCCTGGCCCTGCACCTGCTAGGTTAGTCCTGTTCTTACAGGTTGCACTTCCTAAGGACCTCACAGAAGTGAACAATGCAGCGTTTGATTTTTTGTGCCTGGCTTATTTCACTCAATACACTGTTCCAAGATTCTCCCATATTGTAGTATTTTGTTTATTCTTTGTTTCCTCATCTCTTTTCCTCTCCCCTTCCTTCCCTTCCTCTCTGCTCTTTTCTCCTTCTCTTTTTTGAAACAGGTTTTGCTAGGTTGTGCCGGTTGGCCCTCAACTCCTGTCCTTAAAGCTATTTTCCAACTGCATCCTCCCCAGGATCTTGGCAAGGTGAATGGATAACAGGTGCTGGCCATTACCTCCAGCTATCCATTTGGCTATCGATGGTAAAGGTGTTGTTTTGGTTTGGCTTCTCTCTGGTGCTGCGGTGATATGGGAAGTGCAAGCATCTGAATTCTGCTTCCAGTTTTTTAGTGTCAGTGTGGCTGGTGCTCGTACTTAGCTGGAATTCTCACAATGTGACTCCAGGGTCCCTGAACTTGCCCTAGGAAGAAACCTGGGAATACCACAGTGGGGAGGGAGGGGGAGGCAAAGGCATTCTGGATATACCCTGCTACTTCAAAGAAGACAAGGCCTGTGGGATACGTGGTGGGGTAAGTTTGCTCCACTGCAGGGCTGAGGCCTGGCTGCTCAACAAGCTGACCTCCAAGGGGCTCTGCTGAGGCTGTTTTCCTGTGTGTGTGTGTTGGTCATGCTGTCCATCCCCAATTTCCTGTTGCCCACCACCTGTCTCACATGGACTGTCAGAGCCCAGAGCCTCATCAGTGGTGCACAGACACTTCTTGCTGTCCCCATACTCCTTTCTCACAGGGATGCTGGGGACACATAGTAGGTCTTTTCACACTCGTAGCAGTGGGGCTGGAGTGGGTCATGGAAACTCCTCTAGAGTACTGCAGTATGGAGCTCAGTGATATCCAGCATAGGGACACAGCTGCCAACAGGGCCACAGAGCCCATCAAGGGTACTACTGTGTGTGTGCCTGGTGACTGGTGGTAGCCATGAGTCCTCAGGATGGGCATTTGGAGTGCATAATTGACTCTTTCATGGTGTGAGCACCCTATTCTTCCTAAGGGCCTGTTTTAGTACCCAGAACAGTAGGCTGACAGCTTGAGGGGAGTGGAGATGTACACTGGTACATCTGAGGATGGGAGTGTCCTAGAGCCTGTGGGTTACCTGTGACGGGCATAGGGGCTGGGAAGGGCCCAGTAGAGTGGGGATTAGTTGTTAGGTCCTTGAGGGAGGCCCAGCTGATCCTCAGGAACAGTGGCAGTGGTGAGGGTAGAAATGGCCTTGGGGTGTGGTGGTACAGAGGCAGCCCCTGGGGAAGGGTGCATGATCCTCACCATGTCTGGGTTTTCTCTGACCCTTCTAGTCCAAGAGGCCTCTTATACCTTGAAATCCCACAACACTGCTTCCTCCCGCATGGCTCAGATCCTGTCAGCCCCCCCAGAGCGCCCTCCCATCAAATCTGCATTTCAGAGCATTTTGAGTTTTCCCCTGCGCAGCCTCGGTTTCCTACCCCAGAGTTTCATCATTAGCGGTGCCCTGCCCTTTCCCTGGCATGCTCCACCTTCCCTCTCCAGTTTGTCTCTGACATTCCATCCATCCATCTTCACAGGACTGTTTTGGCACTTTGGTCTTAAAGTCCTAAGAGAAGACCCTGCTTCTTACACAGCCCCATCTGCCATTCTCCCACTGCCTCTATGTTCCTTCTCATTTTGTCAAATACTGGAGGGGGACTCAAGAAGGTCAAGGAGGACTCAGGTCAACAATTTCTCACACTGCCAGTCAAGCGGAAGACCCAATACTATTATGGACTACTGGACTTTTTTAGAATATTTTGCTGAATTAACACACCTATGATATTCAAATAACAGAACTAAACAAAAAAAGGGGATACAGATGAATGTCCATTTTGTATCTGTGTATTCAAAATGGTTAGGATAGGGCTGGTGAGATGGCTCAGTGGTCTAAAGCACCTACTTGGAACAAGCTTGGCAAAGCACAGGGACCACGGTTCGATCCCCCAGCACCACATGCCAGCCAGCCCTGCCCCCTGGTGGGCTGAGCTGGCCACACACACACACACACACACACACACACACACACACACACACAATAAATAAATAAAATGTTTAAAAAAAAACAAAATGGTTAGGATAGATATATAGTTACATTCTCTTAATAAATAGAGGGATTTGTTCTAGCAGTGTTTGTAAATAGGATATCATGTCCACATCTTGTACAGCAATTAACCACTAGGAAGAATGTATGCAGTGTGTTAATTATTGAAACTGTCCTACCAATTTGATTTGCAACTGTCTCATTGCTACTTGTTTCTCAATAAAATTATGGGGGTGGGGAAAAGAAGGTCAAAGAAGGAGCCCCATCCTCAGGCGAGGGAGAGAGCCACAAGGGGCACAGCAAGAGCCTCTCCAGGAGGTTCCCTGTGGTAGGCGGTGGATGTGGAGGTGCTCAAGCCCCCCATGAAGGCAGCTCTCCCACTGCTTCCACATTCCTGTCCTGAACTCTGCGTTTCCAGTCACAGAAGGCTCACTTCTCTTGGGGTGACCCCACCTGGCTACCCCACCTGGAGCCCTCACCTGATTACCCCAGCTGGCTCAGGACACCGAGCAGTTGGGGGTGAGCAAGAGCACCGGCTCACAGGCCCATCATACATGGCATCCCAGTCCCTCACAGGGCAGGCCCTCAGGCTCTGTAGGGGCTGTCTTGGAGTCATCCATGGCAGGATGATGGTGGAGATGGAAGCCCAATAGCTCTGCAGCTGTCCGTGGGTGGAGCCTGTGGAATCTGACAGATGCTCTGGGGCTGGGTCATGGTGTGCATTCCAGAAAGCACGCTATACAGGTGACAGGAACATACCAACAATCCCTGCAGCTGGAACAGTTGGAGGTGATGCTCTTAAGTAACTGCAGGCATTGTAACCAAGGCCAGGGTCCTCACTCTGTAAACATCCTGAGCTAGTGGTAGAGAAGGGTACAGAGATAATGTAGGTAGATAGCTGGTATACAGTATAAGGGAGAAAAAGAGACTTGCTTTGCCCTTTCTGCTGCCTCGAGCAGTTGGCCCTGTGCCATGCCATCCTGCCTTGGAGCCAGCTAATCATGGTCTGAAACATCCACAAACTGTGAGTTAGAGAAACCGTTCTTTTCTTAATTTTGGGTGTCAGGTATTTTGTCCCAGCTATGAGAGAAAAGTAACTAAGATATCTCCCAAGTACCTACAGGCATTATAATGATAAATTCACAACTTTGGGGGACTACAAATGAACTCTTGAGATGAAGAGACACACCGACAATTAAAGGTACCTCCAAGGGGCAGCAAAGTAAGATGCATAATTGAAAGGAAATGATCCACATCCTTCTTACGGGCTCAGTTAATCTTCTGTGCAGAACCTGACCTACATGAAAAGGCCCAAGCTGGGCAGCTGTGGAGGGAAGAGGCAGGGCCGAGTATGGCACTTTCCCTTCCACTTCCAGGCTAGAGAGGATGTCCTATCCTGGGGGACTCCCAAAGCAGCCTGAGTCTCCCATTCCGTGAGAGCCTCATCCAGACGGCTCTGAAGGACCCAGGTGACACAGAGCGGGGTGAGGCAATTCTGGCATGCCTGGCAATGCCTTGTCTGGTATGAAATCAGTGGGACTTATTGCCTCTGTACCCTGGGGACAGGAGTCCATGTTTGCACTGGTAAGGACAGGTGTCCCTAAGCTCCTTGAGCACTGCTTGTTCCTTGTGTCTCAAAAAACAAAACAAAACAAAACAAAACAAAACAAAACAAAACAAAACAAAACAGAAATAAAACGCTTTCTCTGGGAGAAACTGAGCCACAGCTAAGCAGGGCTTGGGGCATGAAGGGAACTGAGCGTGCAGCACTTGGCTGGGCCCTTTGTGTGCTCCAGGGTTTCCCAAGACATAAACCCAATGAGTGACAACATTTTAAATATCTACCAAAAAAAAAAAATCATGTAAAAATCCACTCTTTTAAATAGCAACAGAGAAGCAAACATCCAAGCTGCTCTGCCATTGTGTGGAAATGTATGCACACTCCTCCCCTAGGCATGGTATTTAGAGGCACACGGGATACCTATTGTGGTTTGGTTTTTTAGATCTGCACGTAGAAAGGTCTATGTGTGTGTAGGGCACAGTCAGTGTCAGCCAGGACTGTCTTCCCTGCCCAGGACCTGTGTGGAATGAGCAAGCAGTGAGTGAAGTAGCCTCCTGAGTGGTCTGGCCCACAGTGGGGCAGTGGGAGGCTCCCAAACAGGCAGACTGCTGGAGCAAACCAACCCTGAGTGAACACCTGTCATCCAGGCATTTGGCAAGTTTGAGGCCAGCCTAGGATATACAGGGAACTCAAGGCCAGCCTGGACTACTACATTAATGAGACCCTGTCCCTAAAGGGGGAAAAAAGACCCTCCCCCCCAAGCCCCCAAATATATCACTAAGTGATTTCTAAATTTTCTTCTGGGTCGGTCTTTTGAAAGATTGTCATTAGTAATGCGTACATTCAGTATTCGTCAAAGTGGGTAAGAAGACCTCAGTCCTTGGCCTCTGCTGTGTCTCCTGGGGCCCTTGTCCAGAGGCACACAGGACCTCCAGCTGTAGTGCAGTCCTCACCTGGCCCATCCCTCCAGGATGCAGCCTGCTGAGCTCTTCCTGCCAGGTCCAGCAGCCTTTTCCTGCCAGGTCCAACAGCCTACCCCTTGATACCTCTGTAGAAGAGGAAAACAGGCTTCTCGTTCCAGCAAAGATGAACACCATGTGCACTCAGTGCCTATGGGCTGTGGGTGATTTTTCAGCCAGAGGAAGCTCTGCTATCCAGGGAGTCTCAAATCTCAGTTGAGTTCAGCAAGACATTATTTTCTCTGGAGTTCTTGTCATCCGCTGTCATTAATCTGGCCAGAGCCAGGACCTATTTTAGGGTGGCTGCCATTTCTTGGCTTCTATCCCCCCCTCCTGGAATCTTCTGGAATGACACCTGATCTTGGCATCAATGTGGACTGCAGAGGACTCTAGGGATACTGTGAGTACTGGAATTGAACAGAGTAGGTGGGAAGCAGCACTTGCTCAACAAGGGAGCCCCAATATTTATGGGTTGCAGGTAACACATGGCAGGGAATAAATGTCTCACACCTCATCAGAAGCCAGAGCTGCATCAATCCTGCCCCAAAGCACTGGGACACTCTGCAGGGTTGCCCCTCCCACTCTACTAACCAGTGGGCCGGGCAGAAGAGGGGCACTTTCCAGAGAGGCACCGCTGGAAGGCAGGGCCTAGGGCAGGAAGGTTGAGGAGCAGCAGATCTGGGGCTGTTGCGGGGAGCTGGGGGAAGGTGTGGGTTCTACTATTGTGAGCTTTGTTGGAGATGAGCAAATTTCCTAAAAAGATGCACAGGACAGTGCCTGCTTGAAGGGGTAGAGGCCAGGCTCCCTCTTCTCCCCACAGAGTCTGGCCCCTTGGGAGCCCTAGCAACCAGTCCAGCTTGGGGCACATGGGTTGCTGGTGGGTTCCCATTGGTGAAACTTAGGTGCTTGTCCCTGTGTGGCTCTTGCAGAGCCCTCAACTGTGAGGCATCTTTGTGGACACCAGGTGGATGGAGCTGGTCAGCCCATTCCACCTGCCTCACGTCTTTTCTAAGAGGCCCTGAGACACAGCAGAGGGGGAGTAGGGGCCTGTAGGGAGTTGACCCTATGACTTGGGAAACAAGGTGCTAGATGAGGCAATGTCCACCAGCCCATGTACAGAAGATATCCTGAGTCCTGGGCCAGCTGTCTCTGCTCTGGGAAAAGTAATTTTAAACTTCTCAGTACTTCAATCTCTCTACTTCCTCTCCTCCATTGGTGTTGATGAAGTGCTGTCTGAGCACCTCCATGGTAACACACTGTCCTCATGGGGAGGCATGGAGGTCACTAAGGTTGATGCCAATGCAACAGACATTGAGGGTACCAGGTACAGGTATTTGAGAAGGGGCCAGACTTAGACTCCAAAAATGGGGGTCAAAAGAGTACTGTGGGACAGAAGAGGGAAGAGCCAGAGGCAGGAATGCAGGAAGCAGGAGGAATGTACATCTTTTCCTCCCCAGCACAGTCCTAAGAAAATGTGACTGCCCTGGTACTCACGCCTCATGTCCACCTTGTGATACTGCTTGAGGTGCTTTTAAGCATCTGGCTCCTGATGGCCTGTGCCCAAAGTTCCTTGAAGGTTGGAAGGTCAGAGATGGAGATGGTTTTCTAGGTCACAGGCCATAGAGCTCAGCTGAGCAGTGGCCACCATGCCAGGTGAGCACAGTCAGCAGGCTTTGCCCCTCGACAGTGCCCTCAGGCTTGTGCTCTAGGACTGCAAAACCACATAGTGACTGTACAGAGCAGAGGGCAGAGGCAGGGGATTTTGGGCAGGCAATGGAGTGAGCCAGGGTCCAGTCCTGGCTGGGCATTAGCAGTTTCCTTAATGCATCTCCAAGCACTCTGAGCCACCACCTGCAGCACTCTCTCCATCACCCTTACTTTGTCCTCACTTCATCCCTACCCTTAGATCTATCTCCAAGTATGCAGTATCTGCTGAGCCAGTGGGTGAGACACAGGGGCTATAGAAACGCTAGACCAGGACCCATCCCTGGCATGGATACTGCTGTCCTCTTAAGGGCTGTGTGGGCACTGCCTGCTATTCAGGCCCTCACTTGTGCATCTTCTCACCAATTCTGAGCAGCACAGGAGCCAGACCAACAACAGGCAGGCCCTGCACATCCCAACTCAGGGTAGAGGGGATCCTGCCATACAGAAGTCCTCAAGTGACCCCACGCCCCTGGGACTAAGAGCATGGCATCCAGCTGACTTCACCAACCCTAGGGGAAGGGAAGCCATGAGAAACCAGCTGGTGTTGGCAAAGCCCAGTGTGCGTGTGTGCATATGGGATGACCCCTTGGGGCTCTAAGAACATCCTGGAGAGACTGTAAGACCCCATTGGAAAAGTGACAAGCAAGCAGTGAGGTCTGTAGCCTCTAATGCCAGCACGGCTTCCCTTCCTTGCCATTTTCCTCATTCCTGGGGACTCCAGAGATCCTTGGTCCTCAGCCTGGGACAAGGAAGACTGAGGCACTGGCAAGTGACTTCCAGGACACAAGCCTTCCTAACACCTGGCATGGTAGGGCCTTGCTACTAGGCAATGCCAGCTACCCACAGGTTAGTGCCATCCAGCAGTCACAGCAGCTGCAACCCAAGCTAAGAGGAAGACTGCTCACAGATCTTCCCTGGGCAGGCTGGTCCTTGGGCAGTTTTCCTACTGTGAAAAACAAGAGTGGTTTGAGCAGCTGCAGCTGCAGCCCAAGCCCCAGCCTGTCTTACCTGCTCACCCAATGGAAGCTTGATGTTCCACTACTCATCTTCTAGACCTTCTCTGTCCCTGTTCATAGCTAATAGAATGTCATTACACTTTAATACTTTATTTTGCGATCTAGTCACAGCAATTTGAAAAAAATATGTGTTAAGTTATGGGAAGGTCCCCTGTGCCACCCCTGCTGGATATGAAATCATGGCCAATAGTGGTCAGTGATGCCCTTACAGCTGTCCAGAGTTCTCAGGCTATGGTGCAGCTGCCATTGACACCCAGACACTGAAAGGTCTGTGCCACAGCTCTCTGGCACAGCCCCTTGCAGTCACCCTACTCCTTAAGACCATATTATAGTTTTGGATCTTAAATGTCCCTCAGAGGCAGAAGTACTGAAGTCTTGGCACTGCTGGCAGGGGTGGCTGGAGCTACTGGAATTAAGTGATATCAACGGGAGTGAGCTCTCTGTGCTTCTGGACAACCTGAGGAGAGCAGCGCTGCACTGGCAGACACTCCCCATGAGCCAGCCTTGCCACAGGCCCCCAAATAGGGACCCAAGTGACTATACACCAGTACCGCTACAACCATGAGCCGAACATCACTTTCCCTTTTATTTTTCCAGGCATTTCATCAGTGATGGCGAGCTTGCAAGCACACTGATGCTGGTGATCACTGATCGCACTCTGTATCTTATTGGCAGAACCACAAAACACAGTAACTTATTGTGGTTTCTTTTTTGCCTTCAGCATACTGTAGCTTTTTTTTTTTTTTAAACTGAATTTTCTTGATCTTGTCAGAGATATGTTTTGGATTTACTGGCTTCCATTATTAATGTTTTCTCTTTTGCTGACATTCATCTGCACCTTTCCTTCCAGTCTTTTATTTGCTTTGGGCTTACTTTATTACTCTTTCTAGCTTCCCAAAGTAAAAGTCTACAGATTTTAATTAATTTAATTAGTACAGGGTCTACAGGGTCTCACTACACAGGTCCAGCTCCTAGTGATCCTCTTGTGCCACCATGCCCAGTCTCAATCATCCTCTCAGGGGCCCTGAGGGTGGGGCGAGCACGCCAGGGATCAAACCCAGGTCCCTGCCACTGCCTAAGCAGGTGCTTTAATCTGCTGGGCTATCTGGCTGGCCCTATACAGATTTTAGACCATCCTCTAAATATTTAAATGTATAAATTTCCCTCAAGCACTGCTTTAACTCTACCTCCAAAATTCTGACATATTTTAGTTACTCAGCTGGAAATAGTTTAGAATTTCTCCAATTTTTCTCAAACCCACATGTTCTCTGATTTTTCGATTTCAGTGGTTTGTGCTTGTAGTGGTTGATATATTGTGTCAACTTGAGAAGTTAAACACTTAACTAAATCCCACACCCTAGAGCTTGGAGACCCCAAACTAGAGTGATTCATCACTTAAAGGATATAAAAGGGAGCTGAGGAAGGATGGAGCATTACATTTCCTGGGAGGAGCTCCAGTCTTCAGTCAGCTTGGATGTTGTCTTCTGGCTTCTCGAGAAGACTCTCTGGCCTCCACCTTGGATCCTTCAGCCTTCTGTTGTAGGCCCATCAGCCTTCTGATACGGACTTGAACAGAACACTGTAGTGAGCTGCAGATCTTGGATTGAATCCTTCAGTCTCCAGTGTACAGACACCCTCTGCACACTTCCTCATCCGACTGTGGCTGACCATAAGCCAATCTTATAATTTCTTATACATTTGTGCATCTTGTGTTACAACTGTTCCTCTAGTAAAACCCTAATACAGTGTTTCTCTGGAGTCTTGTTGACACAGCACGTAGCTGACACCATGGTGGGTTCTACACTGGCTGGGTTCAGAGCTCTGCAATGTCAGGCATCACACTGAACTTCTCTGTCCTCTGGATTTCTATGTAGTTGGTTGGACTGGTTACTGTAGGATGTATTAAAGATGCCAGGCATGCTGTGGATGGTAACTGGCCTGCCAAGCCCAAAATAGTTCTGATGTATTCATCCTTTACTTCAACATTCTTTCCACCTTTCTAACGGTCATCTTCGGTGACACTGTATGAAGTCTATTCTGAATGTCATGGCTACCCAGTTTTGTGATGCTTCTTTGTTTGTACAGTATCTGTCCCATCCTTCTGCTATCACAGCCTGCTGTGATGACATGTGGTTAGTTCTGCTTTTTATATATGATGACAATCAGCCTTCTTTAGAACACTTAGAGAAGTGATGACAGTGTGGACACAATGCTGATGCTGCACCTACAGACAGTACCCTGACTCAGCAACAAGCCAGAGGGGGCTTGTGCCTGCCCATTACTGTCTCAAAAGGGGTCTTTCTCCTAAAGCTTCCTTGCTGGGTTCTAACAAGTACAGGAAGAAGAAAATGGCCACTTGTGCAATCTTTTCTGGCTTCATAAGGTATAAAAATAGTGTAGCCCTGTCTGATGCAGAAATGCTGTAAGAAAAGGCATGATGGTTGCTACCTTTGAACAGCACAAGGTGAAGGAGGATGGATAGCTATCTACTTGTCTGCCCATCCAACCACACCCCTAGCCATCTACCCATTTACACGTTCATCCATTTACTAATCTCCCCATCTCTGCCTCCCTCACCTGTTACCACCTACCTACTGACTCTGCCGCCACCATGTTCCCATCTACACACCCCCCTCTGCATCACAGTTCCTTGCTTTTTGGGTATCAGCTTCTACCCTACCTCTCTGAGGAGTCTCCCCTGGGTTGAGACTATGTTCCCTATGCATTCATCTCCATGTCGCACTGCTTGTTTCCACATGCAGGGCTATGTATGTCATGTCCCTATATGCACTGTGGACACTCAGTGGACATCTGTGACTTAAGTGCTGAAAGAAGAGCAGTCTCTTCTCTCACAAAGCTTCTAATGAACAGGAAAGGTCAAAGTTTCTCCTGAATACCAAATGTGCTTGCTTCCTGGACACCAACACTGAGAAGCAGTCTTTCTGAAGTCCTGGAGTAGCTGGGTAGAACGTATAAGCCAAGGGCTATCAGAGTTTCTGAGATACATTAGTACACTAAGATTGCTCCACAAGCCAGGGAGAATGCTTGACTGCCCTGTGTGGTGGCTTTCCTCACCCAATTCCAAGACACTATTCCTTTGAGCCTACCCACATACCTGAGCTATTCCAGATTCAATAATCCTCTATTAAGTGGTTGTTTTCTTCAATCTAGCAAAAAACTAATTAATACAGATACCTTCTGAGTCACTTGCTGTGTGCCAGGCATCTGTTTGGAATCTCCTTTCCAATTATTGCTTCATTTGACCCAAACAACATCCTGTGATGATTATTTTTGGTTCACAAATGAGCACCATGTTGGCTTCTTGAAGTCTCTAAGTTGGTCTCATATCTCAACTTCTGGAGCCTGATGTCTGACGGTGTCTCTTAATTTATACACAACTAATCTAAGGCTTTTTTTGGTATTATGGATTGAACTCAGGACCTTGCACTTGCCAGGCAATGCTTATGCTGCTGAGATATCTCCCAGCCCCATGAAAGCTTCTACGATTTCAGGTTGTGGTTAGTGGCAGTTTTTCTAACACTATCTACAATTTATTATGATCATGTCAATTTTTTTTTCCTCATTCAACATTTTATTCATCTGACCTCGGGACCTGGCAGGCCCAACCCAGACAGAATCAGACCCAGCCCACCCAGCGACCCTCTTTTTGGCTTGGCCCAGGATGAAGCACTTGCTGGAGGACAGGTCCGGCTGTGTGGAGTCCAGGCTGGATGGTCGCCTTCCCCACATAGCTTTTTTTTTTTTTTTTTTTAAAAGACAGAATCTCCTTATGTAGTTTAGGCTGGTCCTGAGCTCATTCTGTAGCGAGGCTGGCATTGAACTTGTGGTGATACTCCTGCCTCAGTCCCTTGAGTGTTGGGTCAACTTCCAATGTGTCTGCTTTATTTTAAAAAGTACAAGAGTGTGTAATGTACACTTGGTGTTCTGCATCCCCAGAGCCCTGAGTGATATGATCTGGCCTCATCTTGTGAACTGTTGGCAATCCTGTGAATTCAATGCCCCTAATTCAAACTGTACCAAAACAAGGGAAGGGAACACAGTGGAATCCAAATCCTCTATTTTTTCTTAGTTCAGCACACAGAGGAAAGCAGCCAGGTGACCCCATATGGCCAAAGGCTCCTGGAGGAAATGACAAAAAAATACTGACACCTTGTGGAGAACATGAGAAACAGCGCTCTCTGGTTCATGTCTTAGAACTGGGAATGTTCAAGCACTGGAAAGATAACCTGCTAAAGGCGTTCAAGTCAAAAGGCACCAAAAATCATGTGGAAAGAAATGAAGCTTTATTGGCTTTATTGGCTGATGCATTTCTTCTCTGAAAGGCAACAGCTGATGAGAGCCTGGGTGGACAGTGGTGCCAGGCCCACGGCTTGTCAGGCAAGTCCCTTTGGCTCTGGAGCAACAGGGACTACATTCAATGGGAAATCAAGTCAAAGAAAACGGTCATACAAAGCCTAGTGCAAAAAGGCCCATAAGAGGCTACCTTAGATGATGTGAAAGGTTCTTTTTCAGTCCAGAGGCTGGGGTTTGACCAGTTCCTCACTGATGGACTTGCTGAGAACTTTGGAGGCTGGATGACATATGCTATACCCAACTGGGTCACATGCCACAGCACAGTAAATAAAGAGAAAATAGCCCTGGCCTCAAACACTCCCAGCCTGAGCAATCAAGGCACCTGCTCACAGACACCCTCAGCACAGCTTGAAAGACGGGGCTTTTCTATCCTAGTATCACCTAGGTATACTGTGCATATTTATAACCACACAAACCAAGGACAACTGTGAACATAAAAGTGACACATTTTCAGTGATGTGCTTCACAGGCAAATGATTTTTACACAGATAAATTGTTTTGGGATGTGACTTTTACAGCTATAAAAGGGTAAGAAATTAACACATTCCCTAACAGGAGTGCCTTTGAGGAATGATTTATATTTGTAGCTGTAATGGAATTATGTCCAGAAATGTTAACATTTGGTCACTGGGGTTTGCATGTGTGAGAAGGTTAGTGTCCACAGGAAAGCAAGATGCACAGCTAAAGAAGAAGGCAGCCATAGAGTCCACTGTCTGATGGGGGGCAGTGGCATGTGCAGATGAGGCAGCTCCAGTGTCTAGATTTCACTTTTCAAGTATGAATGGCTTTAGATATGATATCATCAAAGGAAAAACTTTGATGCTGGAAAATGGAGAAATTAAACTTTCAATTCTCAGAATGAAAAACCTTCACAGCAGAAGTGAAGGAATTCAATTCCTTTTTGGTGGTAGCTCAAACTGCCTCCACATGGACACTGGATAGAAAAGCCTGGATGTGGGCAGCCCCCTACCCGACAGAGCACCCTGTCTTCCACGATGTCCAGCTGAGGAGGGTCTCCAAGAAGGCTCATGTCCTCTCTCAGGAACAAGGTGCAGATGCTGTGTTCCCTGGAGATGCCAGAGGGACCAGTCCAGTCCTGCACTAGGTGCTGGCCGTCAGGATGTCAGCTTGGAGTAGCTTGGTGGAGAAAGCTTGCGCTTCAGATACTTGAGCACATACAGTGGGAGGCAGCTGACTACAGTGATCGCTGACACTTTCCACAAGAAGGTCACGGTTGTGATGAAGGCAACATCTGTCAGAAGGAGGTAAAGAGTGTGAAAGCCAACCAAAGAGTTCTTAGGCCCCCAAACCACTGTGAAGACCTGACTGAACATCAAAGACTCCCTAAGGCTGTCCACTGCAGCTCTGCCATGCACTTGCACAGGCAGCCTACCTCAGTTACTGGTGTGTTCACCGCCATGCTGCTATACTCTGCATCCTGGCGCAGCTGAATCTTCTCAAATGGAATGAATAGCCAGAGTACAGAATCAGAGAAAGACTATATATGGCTAGTGTCGCCACAGACTTATTAACAGGTCCACAGCACTTTTCAAACAGGATTTGCAAAACACTGCTCATTGGAGGACAACAGCTAACTAGACTGTGCTCTGCCCAGGCTGTGTGGCGCCATCTTAAGGTACAGCCGACTTTATAGGGCTTGGAGGCAAGTGGAAGCACCCTGCCAGGACACAAGGATCAGATGTGTCTGTTCATTAGTGCTTTTCAGTGTGGCTATCCTTGGAGCATTCTCCTGGTTACTATGGAAAAATTGTTTAGCACCCCAACAAAGCTGCGCTAGAAGCAATGGCTATTTAAAGTCCTCATGAGAAGGAAAACCAAACATTTGTATAGTTCAGTTCTACATATTGCAGAAATCTCTGTAGATTGTTGTCAGAAATTGGGCTAAAAAAAAAATCTACCTACTAGGAGTTATACACTTTTACAAAAATAAAGGATGTGGAGAAAGCAACTGTCCTCTATGCAGGAGATTGGACACCATTAAAGAAAGGTCATTTGAGAAACCCTGGGAGTGTTTTATTAGGAGCTTTCTCACTAAGACTGTTTTAGGAAGGGAGAACAGTTTGGGTCTCATCCCTCCTCCAATCAGAAGCCATGGTAACTATGAGACACTCCTGGATCCAGGCAAGGAAGCTTACATACAGGGTTTACATGACGTCACAGAAGTCAGTGGGAAGTGGGAAGGCAGAGGAAAGGCTTCTTTTTTTAGATCACTGAAGCATTTTTATCAATTTTGTTTTGCTGATTTTCTTTTCTTTTTCTGACTCTTAAATTCTCTATACTCATGAAAGAAATGATAACTTCACCTACCTAAGAAAGCTCCAAAAGATACTCTGCCTATACCTGTTCCAAGACAAAACAGGAACAAGAAAATAAAGGACAGATAAAAGGACATATCAGGACATTTGTAGTGGTTAGCTACTAATGAAAGAAATATACATTAAAAAGCAATAAAAGCATCATGAAATGCATTTGTGACTGTGTTTTTAACCCCTTCATCTTATTACCTGTTATAGTCTTTTACACACAATTAATTAATTAATTAACTACTTTTCTTAAAAGCACACACTCAGGCATGCCTCACTGGTCTGGATCTGGACACCTGAGAGGGGTGCCTCTCAGAATGTAGCTCACACCTGAGTCCTCCCCATGCTCACACACTACAGGCTCCAGGACCTGCTTACACATAAACACAGTGCTGCTCATCTCCAGGCCTGGCCTCCTGTATCATCTCCAGCCCTCCATGAGAAAACAGGCTCAGAGAGGCAACCCGATTCACATGGCTGGCTGGGTTGCCTGCCACATTTATACCTCCTGTTTATAAAGTCAGTTTTATATATGCTCATATAGCATTAGATACTACAGTTTGTTTTTCTAATTTCATTATTTTGCTTTGTGTTTTGTTTATATTGTCAAATGAAAACATGCTATTAAAATGAAGTCTGGAGAGATAACTCGGTGGTCTAAGTGCTTGTCTAGCGAGTGCAAGGCCTGTGTTTGATCGTCAGTACTATGTACCCTGCCACTGTGTCAGCCATGGAAACTGGGTGTGGTGGTGCATGCCTGTAATCCCAGCACTGGGTAGGCTGAGACTGGAGGATCACTGAGTCTGAGTTGTGTAGTGAGATCCCACATCTAAATAAATAAAGATTAAAAGTTTTTTTTTTTTTTAAAAAATAAACCAACATTTCTCCATGTTTAAGTGAATTAATTATGACCACACAGGAAAATATAGTAAGTACTTACTTCTTCAAGCAAAAATAGCTATGATGTTCTAATTTAAAAATGATCTTTTTTTCCCACGCCACAGGTCTGTATCTTTTGGTGAATGTTTAATATAAAACATGGACTTTTAATTTTTCTACCTATATAAACTCTGCACTGCACACACACTGGTATGATAAGGGTGGGTGGAACCTGACTGTGCTCACTCACTGCAGGGTTAACTTCTGGTGCTTGGAGTGCCTTTGTGTGTTCACACCTATGTGCAAACCTCAAACACCACCCACTTCAGAAGTCAGAGTGTACAGGGATAACTGTGTGGCTGACTCACCAAAACAATTCCCTAGGATAATGTTTGCTGCCACTGATACGGATGTAGAGAACACATCAGAGTGCACTTCTCCCCCTTCTGAAAACTTGGAGCCTTTCTGCTCATATCAGAAAGAGCACCCACTCAGGGCTCATACGGGAAGGCCACCAGCTTGATGTTCTTAGGTATCTTTGAGATTATGTTCTACTGTGTACCATGCATACTGTGACCATCACCCCAAACTTTGGCCCTAGAAAACAGAGAACTGGCCATGCTCTGGGAACCAAGTGAGGACTTACACTAAATGATCTTCATCTGAGTGAACATCATTGAACTCATTTAAAAAATCTTACAAAGTCATTATTGTAGTCTTAGTCACATTAACAAATATGGGGGTGAGCCAGAGGTCTAACTAATGACAATGCTTTCATCTTTTCAACTTCTGGCTGGAAAAAACCTAAGACTTGGGGAAGATGAGATGAATTCACATGACAAAGTGGGTCAGTAGGCGTGGACCAGCAAGGAGGGTGGTGGAAGTCCTGGGAATGGAGGGCACAGAAGATTGTAGGTGCACAGAAAGGGACCTGCCCCAAGCAAATTAATATTAGGTTAATTTTGATGGTTCCTTTTAATGGTTCATTTCATTCAGGAGGAATGGTACTAAGGGTTGTGGAAGGCCTCTAGCCCATTTCTAGGAAACCCTTGACACTGTAAAAAAGCTGAGTAACTGATTGGAGAGAAACATGGCATTCTGGGTTCCTCTGACTTGTTTTTCCTCAAGCTGTGATAAAGGGCATGATGGTGACAAGAATTACTACTCATAGAGTGCCTAATACCTGTGTAGCATTCCTTATATAGGACCTTAGACTCAAGAATGGCGCTCAGGGAAGCAAACCACTGTTGTAAGTGCCCTGGCAAGTCACAGTAGGCTAAGCTGGGCTTGAGGAACAAAGCCAGCACTGGATGCACCTGGAAGACAGTTGAGACCCGACCCTGACACTAACATCACATCTAATGCCACTGACAGTGGCCTAGTTGAGCTACATTCTGGGACCTGTGCAGACAGCTGAAGGGAGTGGAGTGTGTAGCTTGTGGAAAGTGTCTGCCTTAGGACAGTTACTGGGTTGTGTCATGAAAATGGCAACACAATTCCTATGGAAAGAGCTACTGGACATAAACGTAACTTTAATGTTTTTTTTTTTTAAAGCCAAGATGGTGAAAACCTTAACTTTATGAATTACAGCAAGCAATTTTACTTTTCCACAAAAAAAATTTTTGTGTTGTCAAACTTCAAGGTATGGGTGTGATTGTGATCTACAGTTCATGATGTTTTACACAGTCACAATAACAAACTGTTTAAACACCACTAACAGACAATGATTTTTTTAAAAAAAATTGTAAGCCACTTACCAAAATACTCATTTAGAAATGCGAGTGAGGTCACATAGCAGCCTAAACTGAGGAACTCTGCCATGACCATCAGCCAATGCCAGGTCCTGATGGTCAGTGCCACCATGAGCAGCTCAGTCAGGATCAGAGCAGTGAAGGAGATGGCCACGACGTGGACGAACTCTGACTCAAAGAGCAGCAGAGCTCCATACATGAGAATGCCTCCTGGAAGATAGTGGCAGAGTAGCTTCTTTTTTTTTTATTTTCCAGAATCGGGGATTGAACTCAGGCCCTTGTGCTTGCCAGGTAAGCGCTTATTCTACTGAGCCATTTCCCTGGGCAGGTAGCCTCTTATAGGTCAGTTTCTTTTGCCTGGCTTGGGAGCTGGATCACTTTACAGACAGGCCAGGAAAATGATCACGTAAATAGCTAAATCCTTCACAATGGCTACAATACAGAATCAGGTATACACACATACTCCATATGTGGTCAGACAATCTAGCCAAACTTGGGATTATGGGTAAAATAAGGTATGGCATGCTCCTGCTAATTTAGAAATGTCAAGGAGAATCCATACTTGCACTTCAATTCATGTGAATGATTCCTTTCACTCATCTCATGTAACCTATCTCATTTACAGCTACTTATACTTTTAAGAATCTTTCACTTAACCTGGAACACTTAACAGAGTGGCTACTGACTTTAGTTACATAACAGACTTTTTAGAGCCCAAGCATCACCTCGGGTAAGAAAATGATGGTGCAGGACACAACAAAAAAAGTGTTTGTTAAAATTTTCTAGGTTAATATTTAATTAGGAACATGTCATTTGTGAGCTGACATATATCATTTAATAATATCAATCTACATTGCTAGAATATCAATTTACAAGACTGACAGAAGGTAACATTTAACTGCTGCTGAAATTTTCAGTGATTGGAATTTAACTTGGAGATGAAAACAATATTATTAAAAGTCCAAAAAAATACTTCTGTAAAATAAAATCAGGTCCTGCCTTACCTTGATAAATGCTGATTAGAACCCAGATGAAGAAGGTCTTGAAGGATAAAGATCTTCCCTAGGGTAAATGGAGGAAAAAGTTCATTAAAAGAGCAGAATGACTTGTGTGGCTTGCACATGTCCAAGGAGCGAGGAGTGGAGGCCTTATGAAAGGCCCCAGGTCCCCAGGCCTACCACATATGCTGTTCTGACCTCATCTTCAAGGGAGCACCTCAGATGAGCCTGCTCCTCCATATATCTGCCCTGCTGTAGCTGCCCCTGCAGGTGCTATAAGCTGCACTGAGTTCCTGAAGTGAATGAGGGTCTTCTGTGTCTTCTGATCTGATCCACATGCTTCCTAAGCCACAGAAATATGTTCCCCTGCTTCCTAGCAACCTAGAAGTTGACATCTATAGAAAAACATTCAAATGAACTAGGAGACAAAGACTTCATAATAAAAATTTCTCTTTTATTTATCTTTATTTCTTGGGAAAAAATATTCTTAAACTTTTTAGTTTCTTCAGATAAAAAAATGGGAGAACTCTTTAGTAGGTAGGAACAACCTATCTCAATTGGTTCCTTAAATCCTTTGTGGAAAAGTTGCCAGGTAAGCACTGTCCCCACCCCACTCCCTGAGGTTTCTTGTGTAATAATTCACTGTTTTAATTTGAACATGGGTTTTGAGAGATGGACCAGAGACAAAAGATCCTGGTCAAAGGCTGCTTTTGTTTAACTGTGCTGCTGTTAAGTCAAGAAGAGCATGGAGCAAAGTACTTCAAGTCTTGCAAGAAAACAAATTCCAACCCAGACTGATATACCCTGCAAAACTCTCTTTCAAGTATAATGGAGAAGTAAAATACTTTCATGACAAAGAACAACTAAAGAATTTCATGATGACAAAGCCAAGCCTACACAGACTACTAAATGATGTTCTA